>NW_012101587.1:6354443-6409189 GCF_000951045.1 Mandrillus leucophaeus | reverse complement strand
TCATTAGGTTGTTTATTTGGAGTTTTTCTTTTTATTTGATGTTAGGCACTTATAGCTATAAAGTTCCCTCTGTGTACTGCTTTTGCTGTATCCCATTGGTTTTGATGTGTTGTGTTTCCTTTAACATTTGTTTCAAGAAATTTTTCGATTTTCTTCTTAATGTTTTTTATTGACCCACTGGTCATTCAGGAGCATATTGTTTAATTTCCATGTGTTTGTATAGTTTCCAAAATTCCTCTTCTTGTTGATTTCTAGTTTTACTTCACTCTGGTCAGAGAAGATGCTTGAAAATATTTCAATTTTTTTTAATGTTTTAAGACTTGTCTTGTGACCTAACATATGACCTATCTTTGAGAATGATCCATGTGCTGAGGAAAAGAGTACATATTCTGCAGCCATTGGATGAAATGTTCTGTAAATATTTATTAAGTCCATTTGGTCTATAGTGCAGATTAAGTCTGATGTTTCTTTGTTGATTTTCTGTCTGGAAGATCTGCCCAATGTTGAAAGTGGGGTGTTGAAGTCTCCAGTAATTATTGTGTTGGGGTCTCTCTCTTTAGCTCTAATATTTGCTTTATGTATCTGGATGCTCCAGTGTTGGGTGCATATATATATATTTAAAATTGTTATATCCTCATGCTGAATTGACTTCTTTATCATTAGATAAGAAGAGACCTTCTATGTCTTTTACGCTTTTTGTGTTGAAATTTATTTTGTCTGATAGCTACTCTTATTTTGTATAGCTACTCTTGCTCTTTCTATTTCCATTGGCATGAAATGTCATTTTCCATCCCATTATTTTCACTTCATGTGTGTCTTTATAGGTGAAGTGTGTGCCTTATGGGCAACAGATCATTGGGTCTTGTCTTTTTATCCATTCACCTACTCTGAGTCTTTTGACTGGAGAGTTTAGTCCATCTACAATTAATGTTATTATTGATGAATAAGGGCTTACTCCTGCCATTTTGTTATTTGTTTTCTGCTTGTTCTGTGGTCTTCTGGTCCTTTTGTCTTTCCTTCCTGTCTTCCTTTTAGTGCAGGTGATTTTCTTTGGTGACATGATTTAGTTTCTTTTTATTTTTTGTGTATCTGCTGTATGATATTTTGGTTTGAGATTACTCTGAGGATTGCAAATACCATCTTATAACTCATTATTTTAAGCTAATAACAACTCAATATTGTTTGCATAAACAAACAAAAAGAAAACTAATACAAATGGTATGCCTTAACTTCATTCCCCACTTTTTATTTTTTTGTTGTTTCTACTTACATCTTATTGTACTGTCTATGTGTTGAAAAGTTGTTGTAGTTGTTTTTGATTGGTTCATTGTTTAGTCTTTCTACTTAAAAGTAACGGTGGTTTACACACCAGTTACAGCATTATAATATTCTGTGGTTTTCTGTGCATTTACTATTGCCAGTGAGTTTTGTACCTTCAGGCGATTTGTTATTGCTCACTAACATCCTTTTCTTTCTGATTGAAGTACTCCCTTTAGCTTTTCTTGTAGGACAGGACCGGTGTTGATGAAATACCTCAGCTTTTGTTTGTGTAGGAAAGTCTTTATTTCTCCTTCATGTTTGAAGGATATTTTCACCAGATATGCTAGTCTAGGATGAAAGTTTTTTTCCTTCAGCACTCTAAATATGTCACGCCACTCTCTCGGCTTGTAAATTTTCCACTGAAAATTCTGCAGCTAGAGGTATTGGAGCTCCATTTTATGTTACTTGTTTATTTTCTCTTGCTGCTTTTAGGATCCTTTGACCTTGATCCTTGACCTTTGGGAGTTTAATTATTAAATGCCTTAAGGTAGTCTTCTTTGGGTTAAATCTGCTTGGTGTTCTATAACCTTCTTGTATTTGGATGTTGATATTTTTCTCTAGGTCTGCGAAGTTCTCTGTTGTTATCTCTTTGAATACGTTTTCTACCTTTATCTCCATCTCTACCTCCTCCTTAAAGCCAATAACTCTTAGCTTTGCCCTTTTTAGGCTATTTTCTAGATATAGTAGGCATGCTTCATTGTTTTTTATTCTTTTTTCTTTTGTGTCCTCTGGCTGTGTATTTTCAAATAGCCTGTCTTCAAACTCACCAATTCTTTCTTCTGCTTGATCATTTCTGCTATTAAAAGACTGTGATGCATTCTTTAGTATGCCAGTTGCATTTTTCAGCCCAAGAATTTCTGCTTCTTTTTAATTATTTTAATCTCTGTTAAATTTATCTGATGAAATTCTGAATTTCTTCTCTGTGCTATCTTGAATTTATTTGAGTTTCCTCAGTACAGCTATTTTGAATTTTCTGTCTGAAAGGCCACATATCTCTATTTCTTCAGGATTGATCCTTGGTGCCTTATTTAATTCATTTGGCAAGGTCATGTTTTCCTGGATGGTCTTGATACTTGTAGATGTTTGTCTGTGTCTGGGCACTGAAGAGTTAGGTATATACTATAGTCTTCACAGTCTGGGCTTCTTTGTACCCATCCTTCTTAGGAAGGCTTTCCAGATATTTGAAAGGTCTTGGGTATTTTGATCTAAGCTGTATCTGCTTTAAGGGGCATCCCAAGCCCTTTAACACTGTGGTTCTTTCAGACTCATAGAGATACCACCTTGATGGTCTTAGATAAGATCCAGAAGAAATCTCTGGATTACCAGGCAGTGACTCTTGTTCTCTTTCCTTACTTTCTCTCAAACAAATGGAGCCTCTCTCTGTTCTGAGCCACCTGGGGCTGAGGGTAGATTGACCCAAGCACCCCTGTGGCCACCACCACTAGGACTATGCTGGATCAGACCTGAAGCCAGCACAGATTGGGTCTACCCCAAGTCCTGCTGTAACCACTCTTTGGTTACTGCCTATGTTCACTTAAGTCCCCGGGGCTCTATAATCAGCAAGTAACAAAGCCAGCCAGGCCTGTTTCCTTCCCTTCAGGGTGAAAAGTTTCCCCAGACTCCAGTTGGGTTCAGAGTTACCATCCAGGAGCCAGGGACAAAAGTCAGAAACCTTAGAAGCCTACCCAGTGTTCTACTGTACTGCAGCTGAGCTGGCACCCAAACCAAAGATGCAGCCCTTCCTACTTTTTCCACCCCTTTCCAAAGGCAGCCTCACCCCATGGTCACTGCCATCATAGGTCCATGGGGAGTACTGCCAGACTACCACCAATGTTCCCTTGAGGCCCAAGCAGGGAGCTTGTGGTAAAGCCTGGTTTGGGATTCATCTTTTAGGGCAGTGGGCTCCCCTCTAGCCCAGTGCAGATCAGGAAATGCCATCTAAGAGCTAAGCCCTGGAATTCGGTACACCCACCAAGAGCTTGCTTGGTACTCTACACCCCTGTGGCTGAGCTGGTACCTAAGGTGCAAGATAAAGTCCCCTTACTTTTTATTGTTTTTCTCAAGCAAAAGGAGTCTCATCTCTTAGCCAGCACAGCTGGAAATGTGTTGAGTCTCACCAGAAGGCAACAAGTCTCAGAGTCTCACTCAATGGTGATGCCCTCAGTGTAATACCTGGGTGCTGCTGCTGGTTATTCAGGGCCCAAGGACTCTTCAGTTAGCAAGAGATAAATCTTGACATGATTAGGTCCTTCCCCTCAAGGCAGCAGGTTCCTTTCTGGCCCAGCATGTATCTAGACATGTCATCCTTATCTTGCTGTGGTCTAGCTGGTATCAAAGATGCAAGACAAAGTTTTCCCCACTGTTCCATCTTTTCTCCTCAAGCAGAAGGAAGGGGTCTCCTTTGACACTATGAGCTCTGTGGCCTGAGGTTAGAGGAATGATGATGCCAGCCCTCTCTTATCTGCCCTGGCTGGTATCTCAGTAGGTCATGTGCCTCCCCCGCCCCTCCCAACCCTGAGTCCAGTTCAGCACTAGGACTCGCCTGGGAGTTGGAGTCCTTGTGGCCTAGGCTGCCTTTCAAGTTTATTTCAGGCTGCAGAGTACTTTAGCCTGCAGTGGTGAGGCTTGCAGGAACTCTTCAACCACTTGGATCAGCTATTCCTCTCTGGCTAGGGCTGGTTTAAATGCTCCTTCCATGGGTGGGCATCTGCTGAGTCTGGTCTGGCTTTGCTTTCTGTTATAACAGGACAGCACTATGTTCAATGCCTCACACTTGCTGCACTCTCCCCATCCCCAGTGCACAGCAATGTCCTCTCTACCACACTACAGGGTGGTATTGGCAATTCAAGACTGTTTTTCCTACCTCCTCAGTGCTTCTTTCAATGATATGAAGTTAAAACCAGGTATTGCGAGTGCTCACCTGACTTGTGGTTCTTATGAAGGTGCTTTTCATGTGTTGATGATTGTTATATTGGTAACATAACAATCATTCCTTTGCAAGGAATGATGATGTTCCTTGCAAAGGAAATGACTGGTGAAGCCTTCTATTCCACAGTCTTACTCTGCCTCTCTCCCAGGTCATTGATCTTGTTGAGAACCTTTTGACAGCCATGAACATCTTGCTCAGCGTGGTAAACTAATGTATGGACACATTTTGATTTAATAAATACAAATAAATGTTGATAGTCTAATTATAAAATATAAAGAATGATTATTATGGATTGAACTGTATTCCTCAAAATTTGTATGTTGAAGTCTTTACCCCCAGTACCTCAGAATGTGACTTTATTTGGCAATAGGGTCTTTCAGAGGTTATCAAGTTAAAATGGGATTATTAGGCTGGACCCTAATCCAATATTCCTAGTGCCCTTTATAAAAAGGAAAAATTTGAACACCGAGATACACATAGAGGGAAGACAATGTGAACGGACATGGGAGAAGGTGGCCATCTACAAGCCAAAGGGAGAGGCCTGGAACAGAGTCTTCCCTCGTAGCCTTACAAGAAACCAACCCTGTTCACATTCTTGATCTCAGACTTGTAGCCTTTGGAACTGTGAGACAATTGATTTCTGTTGTTTAAGCCAACAGTTTGTGGTACTTGTCAGGGCAGCCTTAGAAACTACAGTAATTCTGTGAGAATCTTCAGGTTGGTATGTGTACCTGGAGCTCGTTCTTGCTGCTGTCTGAGTACACCGAGTCTATTTGTCCATTCTGCTGCTGGTGAGTTGTTTCCAGTTTTGTAGTGTTCAATGATATTGCTATGGACGTAGTAATGTATGCCGCATGGTATGTACATATGAGCATCTCTGTGATGCCTGGGACTGGATGCAAATTGTTTGGAAAGTGGATGCTCCAATTTGTATAGCCAGCACCAGTGTATAAAATGGTTTCCTCCGCTCCTTCAACTTTCCAAAACTTGCTATCATCAGAATTTTTCATTTTTACTAATCTTCTCAGTGAAATGGTAACTCGTTAGATTCATTGATTCATTTCCATTTGATATTATCACCATTATCTGTTGTGTCTTTTGTCATTGATTTTTCAAATTGTAAACTTTTTAAAAAATCAGCTTGAAAAAATAATCAAGCAACATGATGTGATGTTGGTATCTTGTATCTCAAAAGTTGTGGTTTATGAGATGAGCATGGTTCCAAACCGGAGTCGTTAGCAGCCTTTCCAACATTGTCCACGCCCGGTGTTCCCCAGAGTGTCTGTTATAGTGCAAAATTGTAAGTTCAGTGTAGCAGTCACAATTACAGATGCAGACCTGAGTTGGAGATTTTGTGGGAAACAGGTATTATGCCAACACAGTTCTAGATTGATGGTGAGTGTCGATTCATGTTTATGGCTACAATATTGGGTCATTTTTCTAGTGATAGTAAAACATTATTATATGTTTTCATTAATAGTAAAACATTATTATATAACCATTATAAATATCTTTTTGGACAATGTCATTCTTTGGATATAGTCATCTCATAACAACCTTTTGAGGTAAGAAGAAAAATTGCTCTTAGATCCTTAAGTGAGCTGAAGCAAACAGATAGGATTTAATTTCCCACAAGTCAACCTGCAGGTCAGTGTAATATTTAAAATAGAAACAAAATGTCCAAAGCCCCATGGCTGCCCCATCCATTAAACAATGCCAGTTTCCTTGCTAAGCATTCGCCTTCAATTCTCTCTCAAAAGACACAGAGTTATTACACACTTCATCTAGTCTTGACATGAACTTAAACTTGTAGGATCAATATTTGAGAGATGAAAGAAGCTTTAGAAATTGCCCTAGTCTGATCTTTCTCATCTTAAATATTACAAAAATGAAACCCAGAAAAAGTCTTTCCTAAAACCATATAGCTATTCAGCTACAGAACCTAAATTAAAAACTGGGTGTTCTGAGTCCCAAACCTGGATGTGAGCTATACACATGATGACCTGTACAATTCACACCGTGTTCTGAGCAGCCCAGCATTCTGCAATTAATACCTGTAAGAGGAAACGTTGGTTCTCTGGACAGGTCTACATAGCCCTAAGTCAATATCACCTAGTGGTGGAGATTGAAGAATTTCTCTCCTACCAAGAAATACCATATGACCAAAGAATATTTTTCTGTTTGAGCAAAGAAATTTTCTGTGTTGAGGTTATTGGTACGGTATCATAAATAAAATGATGTGCAATATCACGAAGCCCAAAAAAAGCACACAAATATACACGAGGTCCTGGTATGTCAATTGCATATAAAAGCTCTAGGAAAAGATGGCCTATGAAGAAGAAAAAGACATTTTTCTTGAACACCTGCTAGGTGAGCATTGTGCTACTTTCTTTGCAGACCTTGCCTCATTTTGATTATCCCCACTTCATGTATGAAGACATTGTAACAGCAAATGGAAGTAACCATCCCAAATGCACAGAAAATAATAAAGTTGGAATTCAAACCCTATTATAACGTCCTCATATATGCAGCTATAATTTGGTGTAGTGAATGTTTGGGGTCTGCTTTGTTTTGTTTTCGATGATGATAAAGCAGAAATGCAGTGTAAACAATTTGAAGGAGACAGTATTAAGGAAAAAAATGTAAATCTGCAATTATACCACTCAGAGAGAACCACTTTGAAAACTGTGATATAAGTTGCACTTGAGCATCTGCAAAGATGGCTGCTACCTATTGCTTCTCTCCCTGAAGATGTAAATCCTCTGCCTTCCTCTGGCACCTGGCCTGTGGATCATCTTGACCAATGGAAAGTGGCAGAGGTGATGCTATGCCAGCTCCAGACTGGCCTTTGAGAGATCTGGCAGCTTCTGTCTTTTCTCAGGGAAAAACCAACTGCCACTTAAGAACTCTGACTACCCAAGACCACCTTGCTGTTAGGAAACCTCAGCCACCCATGTGGAGAGAGGCATGAAACAAAACGGGAGCCCCAGACCTGTGAGTGAAGCCTTCTTGGATCTAGTAGCCCAGCCTTGCCCCAGTTGAATATGATACAGTGAGGGACCCCTGCCAAGCCCCTGCAGCAGAAGAACCCCATCCCCAGCCACTGCCGGAGCCCAGTCAAGCCACAGAATCATGAGAAATAATAGATTTCTGCTGTTTCAAGCTACTACATTTGGCAGTGGTTTGTTACGTAGCAATAACTAAGACTAATGGATAACTAAGGCTTCATCCTCATAGATATTCTCTGTATACATGGATGTATGTTTCTATGCATATTCAAAATTATTTTGTACTCTGCTTTTGTTATTTAGAATCACTTTTCACTTTCAGTGAATATTCACATTCTTCTGTAACTTGACTTCTTAGTGGCCACAAGGTATCTCACCTGGAGATATCATAGTTCATGGAAGGGTTCCATATTGCTGGGCAATCGGTGGCTTCTCCATTTTCCTTATTATACATGAGACCTGCAGTGAGCTTTCGTCGACACAAATCTGTGCACAAATATCCCACTATATCCTTTGGATGGATTCTGGGCATGTTATTCGAGCATTAAAGCACTACATATTTGTATGGTTCTGGCCAAATTGCCCTCAACAAAAACTCCCCAATTACAGTCCCCCCAGCTAGGAACCAGCGCTCTACTCTCTTCACACATGGTCTAGCAACACCAGGTACTTTTCATTAGTGTCTTCCAATTTGGCAGATGACAAATGGATTCTCATGCTTGTTTTAATTTTCCTTTCACTAATGAGGGTTAGACCTTTCCTCGTGAGGGTGCGACGCCCACGCTCCGTGCTCGGCTGCCTTGCCTGCAGAATCACGCCGTATATAACACCATCTGACAGTCAAGGTTAAATGAACAAAGCTACTAAGAAAACTACATGATGGAAAGAATATTTTTAATATATGGATGACAGGAATAATTTTATCGTAGGGCCTAAAGAGTCATAATCAATTTCCCTGACAGAAGAATTTCACAATCCATTGATTTAAAATCACCTGGATTGGTGATGACATTTCTAGGACACTTGCACCTGCCACTCATCTTTGTTACCTATGTTTATAGGAAACTGTAAATCATTTCTTGAGCCAACCACTAATTGTGAAAATAAATTTCAACCTGATAAAACTTCAGAGACAATTATTTTATACTATAAATTTTAGTTAAGAGAAACTAATTCTCAAATTTCTCTTCCATGCAAGTAAAAGAAAAAAAAAATTTTTAAGACGAAATCTCACTCTGTCACCCAGACTAGTGTGCAGTGGCGGGATCTTGGTTCACTGCAACCTCCACCTCCCAGGTTCAAGCGATTCCCCTGCCTCAGCCTCCCAAGGAGCTGGAATTACAGGCGCATGCCACCACAACCGACTGATTTTTGTGTTGTTTTTAGTAGAGACGGGGTTTCATCATGTTGGCCAGGCTGGTTTCAAACTCCTGACCTTGGGTGATACACCTGCCTCGGCCTCCCAAAGTGCTGGGATTCCAGGCATGAGCCACCATGCCCAGCCCTAAATTTTTAATTAAATACGTGTAACCCTCAACAGGTATTATAGGTGAAAAGTCACTCTTGGCACCAAAAGAAGCAAATATCATCAAACAAAGAACAGGTCTAAGCAAACATCATTTATAATGTGACACGCTATAAAAACAGAATTTATTAAAATAACTTCATTGAAAATGTTTATTTAGTTTTACTTATTTGAGAAAAGATAAGTGACAGGAAATAAGAAAATGGCTTAAAAGTTTAGATATTTAGATTCCACACGGGGTTATTATCTTAGAGAATATCACAAATATAACTTTAGAATTAAGTTGCGTTTTCCCCGTTTTTATTAAGAAAAGTAACTTCCTTTTTGCTCACTTTCCTTGTAGGTTTATACTTCATTTATTGCACTCCCCCCATCAACTCATTAAATATTTCCCCCAGGTTCTGCTTTTGTTCTCTTCTTTCAGCCACTATTTATTATTTGTATGCTGTGTGCTAGCAACTGGGCTAAAGCTCCTTGCAGACATCAGTCTTTGCGGATGCTTAATAACCAAAGTAGCCTGAGGTGGGTATTATTGGCCCTGACTGACAAATGAGGAAACTGAAAGTTAAAGAGGTTAAGTAACCTGCCAAAGTTGTAAAATACTCTGACTAGACTGGCACAGTAAACTTGGTGTCGATATGCAGCACCAGAGTGTGTCCAAGTCTATTTCTTTAGTCCCAGTTCTCTCTGTGCTGCAGCCCCATGAATCAGTTCCCCCAGGAGACATTGCCAACTGCATGTCCCACAGGCACCATTCCGAAACTGACATGCCTGAAACCCAACCCTAGCTTCTCCTCGCAAACCTGCATCCCATTCTACAGACCTTTGCTGTTTGGCATAGACCTATGCTAGTTGTATGATGATCCACACTGGAGACCCGAAGACCCTGTGACTCTCCTGTCCCCTTCCCCCGCACACTTGCACTATGTGCTGTATGCCAGGCCTTGGACATAGAGCAACAGACAACTCTCTGTAAACTCAGACCCTGTTTTCCCACGTTCTCATGGGTAAGATGGAAAATCCATTGAAATGTACACAAAAGTCATTCTATGAAATGGCATAAAAGCATAGCACAAGATACAAATTAAGGCCAACCTGTCGTGCAGCAAGGGTGAGGGTGGCGGAAAAAGTGGGGAGTAAGACCTGAAGGAAAGTGGGAAACCCTAACACAGAGGTGGGAGGCTCCGGGTGGGTGTAACAGCATGTGCAAAGTAATCAGAAGTCAGGTTAAAAATGCTGTCACTTCCACCTCTAAAATATCTCCCAAATGGTCTCCTTCGCTCAATTTGTAATAGGACTACAGCCTGCCAGCTCGTTCCTGGTCTTCACTTACTCCTTCTTCAATCCACCCCTCAGCACCACGGAAGGAGTCATTTTCCCCACACACAAATCTGGCAGCTTCACATCCCTGCCTGAAGGCCTTGGGTGGCTCCATCACCTCCAGACTCCGGCCCCAGCCCCACCACATCTGCTGAAGGCAGGCTGGTCGCCGCTCAGCAATTCCTCCATGCCTCTCTTCCTCACCCTTAGGTTTTCTGTGTCTTCCCAGCACAGTTTGTGCTGGATTTCCTTTCCTCTCTACTACAGAGGTCACTTTTCCCAGGTTAATTAGCTGTCATTTTGACATGCATCGTTTCAGAAGAGAATACACCTAGAAATTAAGTTCATCCAAACATCTCGGTGCTGAGGAGCCTTCCTGAGATGTGCACCTCAGAGCCAAAGGACTCCTGCACCCGGACGCTGGAGGGTACGCAGAGCGCCAGGGAACTTCACTAAGGCTTTGTCCTGGACCCCCTCAGGCTACAGTTTCTCTTTCCTTTGCAGTGAGCAGCCTCTGCTGTCCTAAGTCCACAGGTGTGGGCGTGTAGTTGACCCCATGGAAATGACATTGGTAAGTCCGTTATCATCACACACAGAAATTATTGTGTATGAGGTTTTTTTTTGTTTTTTCCACTAGACAGCTAATGTTACATTATGAAGATGATAAATATATGATCAAGATATTATATTGTTTGATAATATAGACATACATTATGTTATATTATTAAGATGGTCATTGCCATGGGAAAGCTGAGTTTTTAAGTGAATGAGGATTTTTAAAATCCCTCCGCAGGAATGCATGTGTTGTTAAGTTTGATGGTATATTGGCGTCCACTTTAGGAACAGAGCTGCCAAGCTGTGGGGGGCAAGCAGGTCATCTTTTCCCAGGACAATGCTAGACCTTCACGATGCCCTTCTTGCGAGTGGTCCTATTCCAGGTCCCAGCTTTATGTAGAAAGTGTAAACTGCCTGTGGCAGGACTGAGTCTGCAGAGCGCTGCATTCCCCTCAGGGAGGTTCTGTGGACAAGGAACTGGAAGCTCGCCACTGCCGCTCCTTTCTCCTCTGCCAAGAAGGCAGCTCCCTCATCTCTGGGGCTCATGAAGGGAGGCATGGCCCTCTGCTGTCTCTGCTGATGGAGAATGGGGTCTTGCCACCACCAGAAGCCTCCCTGAGTTTATTGTCTCCTATCCTCAGTGCCGTCTATCCGGGAGGCCAGGACCACCCACAACCTAATGCCACTCTCCACTTGAGGCCAGGAGGCCTCGGGATGGAGGAGCAGGTCCCAGTGCCCCCTGGCCACCCTGTCTCTCAGCCCTCACAAGAAGAATGCCCCAAACTGTGCTGGGAGAGGCAGACCTTGTCCCTGAGGATATAGGTAATTTCAAAGGCAAAGTACAATGAGAAGCGACACTTGGCCCTCATAAGAAAGGGACACTTATTTAGGGTCACACATACACACTACCCAGATGGCTCACCTGCTCTTGGAGACCTCTGTTTCCTAGTTTATAAGCCCAAGAACTTCAGTTCTCCACTGAGGAAACTCAACCCACTTTCTCAGCATAGTGCCACTCCGGGGACCCCTCCCCCTGGTCACTTAGGGTATCGCATTGCTTGATGCCTGCAGCTGTCAGTCTCAGCGCCCTGCAGGGTGGGGCAGAGCGAGGGGACAGGCGCGGGATGGATGGATGGGTTCCTATCCTGGGGGCAGCTCCGAAAGCTGACCCTTCTTGGTAGCTCCTATTTCTGTGTTTTCACAGATGAAGTTTCCACAGACCCTTTATAAGTTAACTCCTAAGGTCAGCATGTCTCCCTCAGAGACAGCAAACCCGACACTTGCAATGAGAGAAAAGTATTTTCCTAGTTCGTGGGGTACAGGTTGTGCCCCTAGTGTCAAGGGAGCCCCACTGCTGTGCTGAGTCCTAAAGGATCACCAGAGAGCTCGACTCACACACCTGCTATTGAGTGGCGGCTCTGTTACCTGGAGAAGGACCACAGCTAAATTAGGTGCTTGCTGTGGCGTGAACCCTCTGAGGAGAGGGCGTGGGGAGACAGCAGAGCGCCCTTTCTTCCGGCCTCATCGACAGCATTTGTGACACTGGCTTGAGAATGAATTGACATCTAAGAAAGACTTCAGTTGCTAAGTGATCAATTACAGTTCTAGGGGGAACTGGAAGACAGAGCTGGACTTGGGGCTCAGATATCTTGAGTGTCACACAGGACTTCTGCCATTCAGTGACCTTCAGTTGCCTCATGTGTCCCAGGGCTGCTGTGAGGATAAACCAAGATGTTTGCAGGACCTGGTGCAGAGCCTGGCGGCGCACCGCGGATGATGATCTCTCTTCTTTTCTATTAGGCTTTACAATCAGGTTAACAATAAGGAGAACACTGTATTCTAAAGTTGCACAATCATTCCAAAAGCAGTTGCTGTGAAATCTTCAAAAAGAACAAAAGGGCCGGAAGTGGTGGCTCGTGCCTGTAATCCCAGCTGCTCGGGAGGCTGAGGCAGGAGAATCGCTTGAACACAGGAGGCAGAGGTTGCTGTGAGCCGATACAGCACCACTGCACTCCAGCCTGGGCCACAGGCGTGAAACTCCATCTCAAAAAAGAATAATAAAATAAAAAATGAAGGGGCAGTTTTTGGCTCCCATAATGATGCAGGACAGGTGAGCCCAAAATTGGGGCTGACCCAGGAGAGGCCTTGGCTTTGCCTAGGAAATAATTCAAAGGCGGACGGTGGTGTAAACAGCAACTTTTACTGAAGCGGCCGTGCGCAGCGGCAGCAGAGGTGCTGTCCTTGCAGAGCAGGGCAACCCCACAGGCAGGGTGTCCCGAGAAGCAGCTCAGGGGCAGGTCCATAGTCACATTTTTACCAACTTTCAATTACATGCAAATTAAGGGGCGGATTATACAAAAATTTCTAGAAAAGGGGTGGTAACTTCTGAGTCCCTGTGGTGTTGCCATGGAAACGGTTGGTACCGGCAGGGTGTTGTCATGGCAATGTAACTGACACGGCACTGGTGGGCCTGTCTTACGGAGAGGGGCTTTTGCCTCTTCACCATTTCAGCTAGTTCTCAATCTGGTCCAGAGTCCAAGCCCTGTCCCTGGAGTAGAGTTCCACCTTCTACCTCAGTAACACTTAAAACAGATTGGAAAAAATAAAGGATTGGGCACATTTTCAAAAGCACCAAATATGTCAGAAATGGGGAAAACACTGCATCCTGTTAGATCGTAAAATCTAATGCAGTTTCTAATTGTTCTAATCACACATGTTTATGAGGAGATCAAGTTATTGTCAAAGGAAATTACATCCTGTTGATGTCTTATTAATAACAATTACATTCTTCAGAAATTGATACACAGGACAGAATTCAATTTGTTCTACAAAATATAACTATCATTTGGCTAAAGGTATTCTGATCACAAAATGTTCATAATTCCTGCAGTTCTGTTACTTGTTTGAGTCTGAAATAACAGCCAAAAAATTTTAGAAATGAGTGGTAGGTCTCTTTGGATTGGAAGTTTGTTGAATGCAGCTGCAGTATTTCTGAGTTAAGTTGTGTTCATACGTTCTCATTCTGGCTGGAACATTTCTCTGTTGTTGTGATTGCAGTATTGTCCAGCCGGCCGGACTGATGATTAATTCACGTTATTAAGATGACTAACGCTCCTTTCAGATGGCAATTGAAAATCTACACCGAGAGGACAGCCTGAAAGTGATTTGACTGCAGATTTGGGAGTAGAGATTATGCAATTGTTCCTTCTGTAACTCAGCAATATTTAGCAGGGTGCATGTGACACCCTTGTGGTTTCTTGAGGACCCTGAAAATGGTGGGAAGAAAAGTCATAATTGCTGGGTTCCCAGGGGTCACATAATGAGTCTTTGGCAAACTCAGTCATTAAGAGATAAGCAACTTGCGCTCTTAGACCAGCCAGAAGTAGGACTCTTGTAGCAAACACTCCTGCTTAGCCCACCCCCTTGTCTAGAATATCCCCCAGCATTCTTTGTGAAGGGGTGGGCTAGCCAGCAAGGTGCCAGGATGGGCACTGGACCCAAGTTTATGTCGTCAAAAATAAAAAAACTCCTATTCTTACTAGAGAAAATTTGAGTGGGTAGACTGAGTAAAGCAGATGGCCCTCCCTAATGTAAGTGAGCCTCATCCAATCAGTCGAAGGCCTGAAGGAAACACAAAGGCTGACCTTCCCACGAGTAAGAGGGAATTTCTCCTGCCCCGCTATCTTCAACCTGGGACATTAGCTTCTCCTGCCTTCAGAGTCAAACGGAAACATTGGCTCTCCTGGGTCTCCAGCTTGCCAAATGCAGATCTTAGGACTTCTTAGCCTCCATAATCACTTGAGCCAATTTCTTATCATAAATCTCTTTGTGTGTGTGTGCTTTTATATATATATAGCTGTATGCATCCTATTGATTCTATTTCTCTGCAGAACATTAATATAGATACATTGTATTATAATTCTCTGTATACATTGATTTTCTTCATCAGACTGTGAGATCTTCCATTGCAAGAACTGCCCCAAATGCATCTTTGCAAACACAACACAAAGGACAACATCTGGCCCAGAGTAAGTGCTCAATAAATGCCAAGTGAATGAATGACTACCTTTCAGATCGCCTTCTGTGGCTTTAGGAGGAATAAATGTGTGTAAGTCCTTTACAATCAGTACAGGCTTCTGTAAAGAAATTTGATCTTTCTCCATATCAGTCTCTAAATCTATTCTTACTGGAGAAAATCAAATCATACTAGGGGTTGAGTATTTCTAACCTCTCCCTGCATTCTAGCAATCTTTATTCATACAAAATATAATTAACAATTGTCTATGATATGTGAGACACCATCCCTGGCACAGAGGATGAACAACTGTGACAAGGGCCCTGAGATTCTATTCTAGTGTGGAGGTATGGACAAACTTAAAAACAAACATGTAAACAAATACAGTGATCCATTAATGATAAGCACCAGGAGGGAACAAGATGGGGCCATCTGGGGAGAATGGACGACATTAAATTGCACCATCTTCTCCACATTGGAGAGCTCTCGTTTAATTTTTATCTGTTTTTGTTGTTTTGTTTGTTTTTCTAGTATTTTCTTAGCTCATTTTCAGTTTCTGCCACCTCAGGAATGAGCTTTAAGCAAACTCGGAATTCATTCAAGTCAATTTTCCTAAAAAATAATTTTGATTGCATCATTCTCTTGCTTAAAAAGCTGTGGTGACTTCTCATTTCCTACAAAGTAATGTCCAAATAATTTATTGGTATCCAAGGCCCTCTACAGTTTGGTCTAAACCCTTCCATCTTGTTAGTCTTTGGAAATGCTTGCTCACTTTCACAGTTTTGTTTGTTTGTTTGTTTGTTTCAGACAGGGTCTGTCTCACTCCATCGCCCAGGCTGGAGTGCAGTGACATGATCATAGGTCACTGCAACCTCAACCTCCCGGACTCAACCAATCCTCCCACCTCAGCCTCCGGAGGAGCTGGGACAACAGGCGTGCACCACCACACCCAGATATTTTTTTTTTCTTTTTTTTTTTTTTTTTGAGAGACGAGGTCTCACGGTGTTGCCCAGGCTGATCTCAAACTCCTAGGCTCAAGCAATCCACTCACCTCAGCCTCCCAAAGTGTTGGGATTATAGGCATGAGACACCATGCCCAGCCCGCCAGATCCCTTTCTGTTTCGTGTCCCCACCTCAACCCAGCTTTTGCTCGCTCCATTGCCCTGACTACGCTCCCATCTTCCTTCCTCTAACCTCAGCATAGGTTCCATCTTTTAAGACCCAGATCACATGGTCCTTTAGCACCCAGCATCTGCTTAGTCCAAGTTCCCTCCTTTCCAGCAAGAGGCAAACGTCTGCTCCTGGGAGTCTTACAGCACTCAGTCCAAACATCCCTGATGGTATTTATCTGGCTCTGCCTTGTATTGTCATTTTTTAGGAACATGTCATGTCTTTCCATCTGGATTATTATTTCCTTGGGAGGAAATTGTTTTATTCAACTCTGTTTTTCCTATAGTCCAGTACAAAAGTGCATTCAAAAAATGCTGGTTGAAAGATAAATTTGGCGAATAACCAAATGGCCCAGCGAATACAAATGAAGCATCTCAAACTTTTTAAGATTCTTCAACTTCAACTGCTGATGTCATATTTATAATAAGTCTTAGAGAAATCATTCCTCACTCCTTATGGGGTTTTGTAATAAACTGCCACCACAAAAGTGCAGAAAGTGAAGGTAATTTCTTTTCACCAAGAATGATCATTTCAGTGACAATGCAGAAAATTTTGTGCTGTGTATAATTACGAGCTATTTCCAACAACAAGAACAACAAAAAATGAGTAATTTTGAAGTTCTCTTTTACAGAAGATTCTAAATTTTTGGCTCCAGTGATTCTCTACACAATTATCATGATAGCACATCCTGGCAGTAGGACCCCAGGGGCTCTGAAAGCAGCATTAGGGTTTGAAAGCCGTTCCAAGCCTCTGGCTTCGGCACAGGAGCCCGGATAAGCCTTCAGGTGCAGGGAAGATGCTGGAATTGACCATTCCTCTGCGAAGTGTAGTTGTGAACAGTTCATCTCAGGATGCAAACTAAAAAATCGCTTTCATCAGTTTGGCATCTGACAGCTTGTCTGTGAGACTCTACTTTTCACTGCACAATAGGGGTGCATGCTACATTTGATTTAATATCAAACGTGAAAGATCTCAAACGGTATGCAAATCCAGAAGCTTCTAAAGTATAACGAGAGTCTTGCTACTGCCTCCTTCTCTCAAAGGTGTCATTTGGATATAGTATTATCAACTTAGAGATTATAGCTGTAGTTATAGCTATAGAACCAGTAGACATCCATTCTGAGAAGAGCTTTATGGCTTAGCTTCCCTATGCAAAGAAGGGAGTTGGACAGGTTTCCAGCTAACATAATCACCGATTAGCAGTATTTCTGCAAATGTCTCATAATATTTTCTACACCTAAATGTGCAAGCTCTTATCCTACAGACACATAATGACTTTGGAGTGAAGGACACTTTGTGGTAACATCTTTAGTAAGTGGTGTGTGATTCAAATTAACCACTGAGCAATGACCATGTAGAAGGCATTGAGGGAAGTGTCCAGGAGAAAATAAAGATGAGGGGGTCACAGTCTCTACCAACAGGAGCTGATTTTAGAATAGGAGCATTCGCCACACAAACATCCATTACACAGGTAGATTAGACAGGTGAGGCACAGGAGGGATAATGAACTCTGCAGCATGGACAAAACAGGCATTACCTTCAGCCAGAGGACAGTGGCATTTGCTGTGGCCCTTGCAGAATTATATCAGGATGATAATGGCAAAGAGAATGCTGGAGGGATGGCAACACTGGGGAGCCAGCTCACACGAGGCTGCCTCAGTCTGTGCAGGGGGGAGAGGTGGGAGGAAGTCATCCGAGGTCAGGCTGAACATGAACTTTAGAGGCCGTAATCATTGAACACTTTGCAAGCCATGCTGGGAAATGAGGGCTGTGTTCTTAAGGCCATGGGAAACCATGGAGAATGCTCTGCAATGATCTCACGACCTCAAGAAGCGGCGTCCAGCAGGCGCAGGAAGCAGGGGGAGCAGCTGAAGGCCAGTAAAGGCAATCAGAAGCAGTCATCGTTCAACCGGAGGTGAATATTAAGTGGAAAATTAGGAGGACTTGAATAGCAATGGTACTCTTTGTGATGTGGGGATAAACTGCTCTTTTTGAATTGACAGTAGGTTGTTTTCTCCATTGCTGAAGGTAGACTCTGGAGAGTGAAAACACCAAAGCTAGAAAGATTCCAGCTTTGCTGTTCATAACAGCTTCTGTGTGGGGACATTGCAGGTGTCTGTGCTTACCTTGGTGGTACATTGTAGTCTGCCAGGTGTCAGGCAGGGATCCAACGCTTGACTTGGGAGATGGGTGTATAGATGATGTCATTTCAAGCAGGCTCCTGGGGCCCAGGCGTTAAGCATATTGTTTGGTAAAAGAATGGAAGTGCACCTTTGGCCTGGCAAAGAGGTGTGTGTATAGCTTAGTTTTGTTTGTTAGTTTCTTTCTTTCTAAATACCAGTTAAGGCAGGACTATCCATAACATGTCAGCGCATGTGCACGCACCTGTGGGTTACACAGGCACACATGCCTGATCACGTGCTCACAGGAGCACACCTTACCAGGAAAGTCACACGGTTTCTACACCTCAGTCTGAAGGGAAGACCAGAAACAATACGGGACTTAGCACAGAACCATTGGAACTGGATGTCCCACCCATGGGATTGTGCTAGGATTCCCTTAACCAAACTCCAGTATTCAACTCTCTAAACTGTCGGTGCCCCCCATGCCTTCTGCAGAAGCTCACACTCAGATCCAGAGTACAATGCATCCCAAAGAGCTCCCTGAAGTACACCAACAAGGACACATCTATTTTCAAGACTGAAAAATGGCACACACCAAAGCTTTGTTGGGACAGAAATTATAGTTTTCTAAGCCAACTGAATGGCATATAAATATGAATGCAAAAGAAGATTCATTATTTCTATAAATTCGAATGCTGAGAAAAACTCATTAAATGTGAATTGCTAAAAATGGTGTAGTATTAGCCCATTCTCACACTGCCATAAAGAAATACCTGAGACTGGGTAATTTATAAAGAAAAGAGGTTTAGGCTGGGTGCAGTGGCTCACGCCTGTAATCCCAGCACTTTGGGAGGCCGAGGCAGGCAGATCATGAGGTCAAGAGATTGAGACCATCCTGGCCAATATGGTGAAACCCCGTCTCTACTAAAAATACAAAAATTAGCTGGGCATGATGGTGCACACCTGTAGTCCCAGCTACTTCGGAGGCTGAGGCAGGAGAATCGCTTGAACCCTGGAAGCGGAGGTTGCAGTTAGCCAAGATCACGCCACTGCACTCCAGCCTGGCGACAGAGCGAAACTCTGTCTAAATAAATTAATTAATTAATTAAAGAAAAAGTTAAAAGAAAAGAGGTTTAATTGGCTCATGGTTCTGTAGGAAGCATGGTGGCTTTTACTTTACGGGAAGTCTCAGGAAACTTACAATCATGGCGGAAGCAAAGGGGAAGCAAGTACATCTTACATGACCAGAGCAGGAGCAAGAGACAGAGCAAGGAGGTGCTACACACTTTTAAACAACCAGATCTTGAAAGCACTCACTCACCATCATGAGAGCAGCACCAAGGGGAAGGTGCTAACCTACTCATGAGAAACTGCCCCATGATCCAACTACCTCCCACCAGGCCACCTCAACATCGGGGATTACAATTTGACATAAGCCTGGGCAGGGACACAGATCCAAACCATATCAGGGAGCAATTCAGATATTGTTGAAACACTTGTAAAAGCTTAAGGGGGGCCAGGTGTGGTGGCTCACGCCTATAATCCCAGCACTTTGGATGGCCAAGGCAGGTGGATCACCTGAGGTCAGAAGTTCGAGACCAACCTGACCAACACACTCTACTAAAAAATACAAAAATTATCCGGACATGGTGGCATGCACCTGTAATCCCAGCTGCTCAGGAGGTTGAGGCAGGAGAATCCCTTGAACCGGTGAGGTGGAGGTTGCAGTGAGCCGAGATTGTGCCATTGCACTCCACCCTGGGTGACAGAGCAAGACTCCATTTAAAAAAAAACAAAAAATAGCTTAAGGGGAAGAATAACAAAATCCAAAGAAGAGACCTAGCAAATAATGAATTCAAGAATTTTGGTCCTGCATCTATTCAGGTTTATTATAAAATTCTTTCAGTGTCTCTGTAAGTTTCAACATTTTCATAATAAAATGTTGAAGAAAATGTATCTAAAATTCTACAGGGATGATCTTGAGTCCCCAGCAAGATGGTAAATTAGCATGAAATGCCGGTTCCTTCCTCCCGTCCAATGCTAGAGAACCCACGCAAGTGACAAGAAAGACACAGGACCTAGAGAATAAAATGAAAATTATGCCGATGCAAAAGACCACATGCCCTACTTCCAACTGTTCATCCTGCTTTGCTTTTTTCCTTCTATATTGCAAGTTTTTGTTTTCTCAACCATACACATTCCACCCCTGCAACCCACCCAGAGGTTTAACTATTATAATTCTAGTGTCTGGCCAAAAAAATGCAGGTGCTAACTGCACATGAAAGAAATCTCAGCAAAGTAAGTTGAAAATTCTGCTTCTGTTCCTTCAACTAAACAAATACAGATATTACGCATTATGAAACTGCCCTGACAAATGTTATTTCTAGCAAAGAAATCTTGTATGACATTCATAGTCAGTCCTTATTGGTGTGTTGTGTGCCCATTTAAGAAACCTGACATTCTAACAGGATGTCATACTAAAAATTGTTGGCCCTGGTAATAATATTCAATTTTATATCTCTCTCCACCCCTTTTTTTTTTTTTTTTTTTTTTTGCTAACTTAAAGGCATAAATTCTCATGAATTTTCTTGGTAAACCAGAAAGGACTGGTCATTACTCCACAATAAATAGCTTTTCTTAAACAAATGACTTTTACTTAATTATTTTATCTTATTTATCTAAGTTATTTTTATGTAACCTACTGGGTCATGGAGGAAGCAGGTGTGGAAGAGAGTGATGACCTGGGGGCAAAGACTGGCAGTGGAAAGGAGCTGGGAGGAAGGCTTCCCCTCTGAGCTCTTTGCTCCCTGTCACACTCCCCTGGGAAGGCTACTGACAGACCACCCCCTACTCCCGACCACCATAAGATTAAAAAACAGCAGTACTTCCTCTTGAGGGTTGAATTGTGTCCCCCAGTAAAGTATGTTGGAGTCCTAAGTCCCAGAACCTCAAAATGCAGCCTTATTTCGAAATAGGGTCTTCGCAGAAGTAATCAATTTAGATGAGGTTGCACTGGATCAGAGTAATCCTGAGTTCAATACGACTATGTCCTTATAAAATGGGGAAATTTGGAAACAGAGACCGACATACACACAGGAAGAACACCATGAGAAGGTGATGACAAAGGTCAAGGTGATGCTTTAAGAAAGCTAGAAATACCAAAAACTGCAAGAAAACTTCCAGAAGCTGGGAGCGAGGCCTGGAAGAGAGTCTTCCCCAGAGCCCTCAGTGGGAAACTGCCCTGCCAACAACTTGATTCTGGACTTCTGACCTTCAGAACTCTGAGAACACATTTCTGTCATAAGTCACCTAGCTTGTACACTTTGTTTCAGCAGCTCTAGGAAATGAATGCAGAATGATTATCTTTGATTCTTCACACAGGCCCTAATGCAATAACTGGTGTCCTTTTCTGAAGAAAGGGTAAGGGTGGACTCAGAAACAGGGAGAATGCCAGAGGATAACCGAGGTAGAGTGATCCACTGACAAGCAGGGAAGGCCAAGGATTGCTGGGAGCCACCAGAAGCTGAAAGGGACAAGGAAGGATCCTCCTTGCTGTAAGTTTGAATGTTTGTCCCCACAGACCTCATGTTGAAATTTGATCCCAGTGTTGCAGGGGGGTCCCAGTGGGAGGGGTTTGAGTCCTGGGAGAGAGTCCTTCATGAATAAATTAATGACCTCCCTGGAGGGGCATGGAAGTCTGTTCTCACTCTATTAGTTCCCTTCAGAATTGGTTGTTATAAAGAACCTGAAACCTTCCCCATCTCTCTTTCTCGTTTCCCCTATTCCCATGTGATGTCTGCACACACAAGCTCCCCTTCACCTTCTGCCGTTGGGGGGAAGCAGCCGAGGCCCTCACTTCAGATGCAGATGTGGGTGCCATGCTTCTTGTACCGCCCACAGAACTGTGAGCCAAATAAACCTCTTTTCTTTATAAATTACCCAGTTTCATGTATTACTTTGTAGCAAGACAAAATGGACTAAGACATTCCCCTAGGCCTTCAGAGACAGCATGGAACTGCTAATGCCTTGATTTTAGACCTCTAGGCTCCAAAGCGTGAGAGAATACATTTCTATTGTTTTAAGCATTTTTGTGGTACAGTAATGGCTCACTTCAGAAATGCATCTTTAGGCAATTTTGTCCTTGTGCAAACATCACAGAGTGCACTTACACAAACCTAGATGGCAAAGCCTGCTACACACATGGCTACATGGTATAGCCTATTGCTTCTAGGTTACAAAGCTGTCCAGCATGTTACTGTACTGAGTACTACAGGCAACTGCGACAGAATGGTAAGTATTTATGCATCTAAACAACTAAACATTAAAAAGGTACAGGAAAAATATGGTATAAAAGATGAAAAATTTATAGGACACTTACTGAGCTTACAGGACTGGAAGTGCCCTGGGTAAATTAGTGAGTTGTGAGTGAATGTGAAGGCCTAGGACATTACTATATGCTACTATTGACTTTGTAAACACTGTAGACTTAGGCTACACTAAACATATTTTTTAAATTTTCTGTCTTCAATAATAAATTAACCTTAGCTTACCGTAACATTTTTACTTTATAAATGTTTTAATTTTTTTAAACTTTTTGTCTCTTCTGTAATAACATTCAGCTTAAAACACAAACATATTGTACAACTATACAAAAAAGTCTTTCTTTATACCCTTATTCTATAAGCTTATTTCTAATTTTTAAATTGCTTATTATTTTTTAACTTTTCAAACTTCTTTCATTAAAAAACTAAGACACACACACACATACACACATTAGTGTAGGTCTACGCACATCAAGATGATCAATATCACTATCTTCCACTTTCATATCTTGTCCCACAGGAAGGTCTTCAGGAGCCATAACATGCATGAAGCCTTCTTGTGTGATAACAATGCCTTCTCCGGACACCCTCCTGAAGGACCTGCCTGAGGCTCTTCTTAAGGAGGTGTTGCCCTTTCCTGAAATGTGTTCAGGGTGGTTTGCTTGGTTTGCTTCTTTTTTCTGTCGTGGATGTGCATGAGTAATATGCTGTACTGCAACATTACGATGGCTACAGCATCACTAGATGATACGAAATTTCCAGCCCCATGATGGCTGACAGTCTTATGGGTGGCTGTTGTATATGCAGTCTGAAATGTCATTATGTGGTGTATGACTGTATTTTGCTGCAACAGCCCTGGAAAACTAGCAGACCACCCCATGCCACAGATGCTACAGATATTGCTAGTGACTCACCAAGCCCAGGAAGGTGAAGAGTGACAGGAAAGAAATGCAGGTGGATGGGCCAGCCCTTGCGGCCCCTTTCCTCCCCTCCCTCCTCACAGGGAACATTGGGCTACTACATTCAAGGGAGAAAAACCTTCAGTGGTGGAAAGAAACAACCAGCACAGTGGGGACTAGAAATGATAGAACCGCCAGATTGAGACTGTAAAATAAACTTGACAAAGAGATAGAAGGTGATATGAATAACATAAATGAAGAACAGGCAGTTAACAAGAAAAATCATTGGGTTTGAAATAATAAACTCAGTCGATGGAATAAATAAACTGAATAAAGGTAAATAAAATCTCAGGAGCTGAACAATTAGGTAAAGAAACTTACCAATCATTATTGGGAATAAAGAGACAGAAAATATAAAAGAATACATAAAAGTTATGTGACCTAAGAAGTAAAAGTGTTTGTGGACTAATAAGAGACATATCAGAGAAAGAGAAAAAAATTAATTGAGAGAAAATATTGGAAAAATAGTCCCTGACAATGTCCTGAGTTAAAGAAAGGTGAAAGACTTCTGGAATGACAGCAGAGACAAGAAAGAGAATTCATACCTAGATATTAATATATTATAATAAAACTTAAGGACATTAAGGTTAAAAAGAAAATTCTAGAAGGGCTGGTCAACAATAATAGATTGCTCCAAAGCTAAAAAAAAATGAGTTAGCATCAGGCTTCTCAAAAGTATCTTTGAATAAACCATGAGGTAGTATTTTCAAAGCATCAAAAAAAAATCTCCAATGCTTGAACATAAGCAGAAGAGGCAATGGGCATCCTTTCAGTACAGTGCAGGATGTCATTCACAGGGCCTCTGGGATCAACTGTTCCTATAGGGACATGCATCTTTGATTGATTATCTATTGAATGATTTCCTTTACAACTCTGCAGGGGTAGAAGTTTGCTTGTAGAAAACTGTGAGAAATGCAAATGTCATTGCCCACAGTTATGCAAAAAAATTAATCTGGAAGAGATAAAATTAATTTCTTCTGGTTAGAAAAGATAACTCCACACATTACATTTTACTCCCCTGTAAGGGTGCATCTATTCGCAAATTGATTTCAGAATGCTTAACTCATATGTGTTGTGTGTGTTCTTCAAATACTCTTTTGAATCTTGATGGTTTCCTCATTAATTAATAAGTTGCATAAAATCTTTGGTATGTGCTCATTTCTTATTTGCATGTGATTCTTCTTTTTAACTTTTCAGAAATTATACTTTGTAAAGGAATTAAAGAAAAAGAATATCAAGCTTATGATTTTGGTACAATTGAATATTTAAAGGTGAGTAAACAAAAAATATATTCTCAGAGGCATACAGACTCAGAAGGATTATCCTACAATGATCCTACAACACCCTTGATAGATGTATACGGGAGGATACAATGAAATATATGGGAATGATGAGTCAATAAATTAGTAGGGTTTACTATTGTTTAAGAAAAGAAGAAGCTAAAAAGAGTTAAAGAAAAGCAAAAACAAAAAGTAAAGTAAAGGAGGAAGGGAGCGACGATGAGAATCTATAACAAGCCAGAATTTAGAAGCTGGAGGAATATGAAATCGCAATTCACACCACCAGAATAACTAAAATGGAAACAAAGGAAAGTATCAAGTATAGATAAGAATGTGAAACAATTAAAATTCTCATAAAGTGCTGGTGGGAATGTGAATGAGAACACCACTTCAGAGAACTGTTTGGCAGCATCTGCTAAAGTTAAATGTGTGCATAACCTATGCCCCAGCAATTCCATTCTCAAGGCATACATCCAAAATAAAGCCTCACATAGGCTCAAACACCAATAGACAGGCACCACCATGTTCATCATAGCACTATTTGCAATACCAAAAGCTGGAAGCAACCCAAATGTCTTTAAACATCAGGATCAATCAATAAACTGTATAGGCATGCAATGGAACACTAAACAAAAGCAGGAAATAATCATCTACAACTAAGTGCAACAATGTGGATGACACAACATGATTCCATCTGTGTGAAGAACTAAAACAAAAGTAATCCAAAGTGTTAGGCGTCCTTTTGGGTGGTGGAGGCAAGGTAATAACTAGGAAGGTGCATTAAGGACACAGCAGTCTGGAATGCTCGTTGTGTTCTGCTGGTAGATGTGCCTGCAGCACCCATGTGTGAATTGTTTGTGAACGTTCACTTATCTATACACCTACGATGTGTGTATTTTATGTATATTTATCATACTTTAAAAGGTTTGTTGTTGTTGGTGGTGGTGGTGGTGGTGGTGGTGGTGTTTTTTGAGACAGAGTCTCGCTGGAGTGTAGTGGTGCGATCTCGGCTCACTGCAACCTCTGCCTCCTGGGTTTAAGCGATTCTTCTGCCACAGCCTCCCAAGTAGCTGAGATTACAGGCACCCGCCACCATGCCTGGCTAATTTTTGTATTTTTAGTAGAGATGGCGTTTCACCATATTGGCCAGGCTGGTCTCAAACTCCTGATCTTGTGATCCACCTGCCTCGGCCTCCCAAAGTGCTGGGATTATAGGCGTGAGCCACCACGCCTGGCCTAAAAGTGTTTTTGTTGTTGTTGTTGTTGTTGTTGTTTTTTAAATGAGGACAGCATCTTGGAGATGGAAGTAGAGGGAACCAGAGAAAAGTCAGTCATATTAAATCACTTGTCCTATTTAAAGAAGTAATACTGAAATTAATAAGTTTAAGATAATAAGTATAGACTGGGTACAGTGACTCACACCTGTAATCCCCAGCACTTTAGGAGACCGAGGTAGGCGGATCACTTGAGGCCAAGAGTTTGAGACCAGCCTAGACAACATGAAACCTAATCTCTACTAAAAATACAAAAATTAGCTGGGCATCGTGGCATATGCCTGTAATCCAAGCTACTCTAGAGGTTGAAGTACAAGAATCACTTGAACCTGGGAGGAAGAGGTTGCAGTGAACCGAGATCACGCCACTGAACTCCAGCCTGTGTGACAGGGTGAGATCCTATCTCAAAAAAAGATAATAAGTACAATAAGTTGGGAGTAACCAAACAAAGAATGAAAATAGTTCATGGTTTTTATGACAATAGAAAGATAAATTTAATCCCATGAAAGGCAGAAAAAAATAATTTGATACATAGAAAATAGGAATTAAGAAGGCATAAATAATTCCTAATATTCTAGTAGTCATGATAAATAAAATAGGATTAAATTAGCCAATCAAAAGATAGAAATTCTACGATTAAACCAAAAAACCCAGAAAAACTAGACCTAGTACTATATCATGCATAAAAAAATTTAAATAAAAGTTTAAAATACATGAAGAAAATGAGACACCAAATTTTATTTTAACTAAAATACAATTGAGGTAACAAACTTAATAGAAGAAATGGAATGCAAAGAAAACTAAATATTGTTAAGAGGAATATTGTCTTCTGCTAAAAGGAGCAGTATATAAAAAAATGATTATGAACAGATCTACACATAACAATACAGATTTTAAAATTTATAAAACAACTGTCAAAAAATGGGAAGCAACAAATACTTAAAGAAATTGACCTTGTAATTTTTAAATCATACCCCTCTCAAAATGATAAATACAACTGGATGAAACAGAAGCAGACATACTGAAATTTTAAATAACGCAGTAAACTTCCAGTAATATACATCTAACAAGTCTGCATATTGCACATAATCTTTTGTTTTGCATTTAATATATTCACATACACAGACACACACACACACACACGCATACACAAAAATGATTAATATTAATTCCCAAGATATTCTTCAAATAAATTCCAAAAAAAAATTATAAAATTCTGTTCTCTAATTGTATTGCTTTAAAATTAGAAATAAATAACAAACTGAAAAATAAATAAATAAATAAATAAATAATACACCTAGGAACAAGTTGCATACTACTAAGCAATATTTTGTTAAAGAAGAATGAAAAGAAAAATTAAGGAATTATTTAAACTGAATACCTTGAAAATATTACGTAACAATTTTTGTGATGACAGAAAGAGCAATTATTTATAGGGAAATATATAACTTTAAATAAATGTATCAAAAATTCATTACAAATAGTTACAAAAAAACTATTTGTAAACAAATAGACACAAAAAAACTATTTGTAGACAAATAGACTAAGTATCCAACTCAGAGTTAAAATACAAAGACCAAAAAAGAAAGAAAAAAAACCAGAACAGACAGAAGAGAAGAGAGAAAGAAGGAAAGAAGGAGAGAAAGAGAGAAAGAGAGAGAGAGGAAGGAAGGAAGGAAAGTATGTTGGTTAGTTGGTTGATAGGTTCTGGCTACAGCCAACTAAAAATGGCTGAAAACAACTGGGTGAAATGACCCAGAAAACAACTATAAAGCTTCAAGCTGAAAGGAAATCACACCAGATAGTCACTTCAATCCATAGCAAATGAAGGAAATGGAGAACACTGGAAATGGTAAATATGTAAGTTAATATAAAAAATGCCAAATATATTTCTTCTCATTTCTTCTTCTAACTTCTTTAATGACATGAAATTGCCTAAAGTGATCATTGTAATATTATATCGTTAGGTTCATAACATATTTATATGTAATAATATGACAACAATGGCTCAGAGAAGGAGGAGGTGATGGAGCTACCTTGGAGTAAGTTTCTCATT
Organism: Mandrillus leucophaeus; assembly: GCF_000951045.1. Taxonomy (NCBI): domain Eukaryota; kingdom Metazoa; phylum Chordata; class Mammalia; order Primates; family Cercopithecidae; genus Mandrillus; species Mandrillus leucophaeus. Next base: position 6,381,333 of record NW_012101587.1, on the reverse strand, counting down.
TTGCCAGAATTAAGTAAGAAGTAGATTGCAATAAAGTAAAATGCATAGTTTAATTCATAGAGCACCTGTTTTAAAAACTACAAAATTATTAAAAACAAAAATTATTTTTAAATCTACAAAGGAATTATAATTGTACATTAAAAATACTTAGCACAAAATAAAACAGTAAGTGAAGACGGGAGAAACAAAAGACAGAAGGCATAAAGAAAATAACAGTAAAATGTCAAGTGTAAATCTCACTGTATCAACAATTATATCAAATGTGAATGTTCAAAAACCCTAATTAACAGGAAGACACTGTCAAACTGGAAAAAACACAGATCCAAATACATTCTGTCTACAAAGGATACACCTTAAATTCAAACACGTAAATAAACTGAAAATAAGTAGATAAAAAAGGGTATACAATGCAAACTGCAGCTATAAAAAAGCTAGAATGGCTATGTCAGTATTACATTGACTTTAAGACAAATAGTTTTAAAGATAAAAAGAAACATTTTATAATGATAAAAGGGCCAATATATCAGGAAGATATAACAACATATCATACCTAATAACAAGGTTCCAAAATACATGAAATACAAACTGACAGAATTGAAACAAATACAGGGATGATTCTAGTAATGATTAGAATCTTCAACAACAATAATTGTTGAAGATTTCAGTATCCTGCTCCCAATCATTATTAGAATATTAAGACAGAAATCAAGAATATAGAAGACGTGAAAAGCACTATCAACTAGGTCCATCACATTGACATTTCTAGAACATGCCACACAACAGCTACAAAACACACAATCTTTGCAAGCACATATGGAACACTCTCCAGCACAGACCATATGCTGGTTCAAAAAACAAGTTTTCAAAATTTAAATAGCTTGAAATTACACAAAGTGTGTTCTCAAATTACAATGGTATTAATACTGGAGAGAAAATTGTCTGTAGCAATAGAAAGAAAATCTGGAAAATCTTCATATATTGGAAAACTAAGCAACATGCTTCTACATACCCCACAAGTCAAAGAAATCATAAGGGAAATTAGAGAATACTTTGAAATGAATACAAGTTTTTAAAATATCAAATTTATGGGATGGAGCTAAAGAAGTAACTACAGGGAAATTTAGAGCTTTAAACCTTATATCATAAAAGAAAAAGGTAACAGATAAATAACCTGAGCTTCTACCTTAACAAACTAGGAAAAGAAGAGTAAATTAAGCCCAAAGTAAACAGAAGAAACTAAGTAGTAAATTAGAGCAAAGATCAAAAAGATCAATGAAATAGAAAACAGACTGCAGGAAAATATCAATGAAATCAAAAGTGTGTTCTTTCACACACACACACACACACAAATCTAAAAAACAAAAACAGAAACGAATCTTTAATAAGACCAGGAGGAAAATAAAGAATACAAAACTTAGCAGAACTGGAAAAAGAAAAAGGATGTCATTAAGGAAACTAGAGAAATTTAAACAATTATTAGACAGTATATGAACCATGATATGTTAACAAATGAGACAACTGAGATGAAGTGGGCAAAATCTAGAAATACAAACTATCAAAACTGACTCAAGAAGAATTTATATTCTAACATAAGTCTATAACAAGAAAATAACAAGCCAATACAAGAAAATAATGTGAAATGGTCATAAAAATTTTCCCACAAAGAGAAACCAAGGCCCAGGTGACTTCACTGTCCAATTTTAGCAAATATTTAAAGCAATAATGCCAATCCCCCACAATTTCAGGAAATAGAGAAGACTTTTCAAATCATTTAATGTGTAGTACTTCCTGGTATACTACTATTATCTACCAACATTACAAAGCCATAAAAAGACATCCCAGGACAAGAAAACTACAAATCAATATTCCACATGAACTTACACAGCAATGCTTATTACATATCAGCAAACCAAATCCAGTAACATATAAAAAGGAATATACATTTTGATCAAGTGATATTTTCCCAAGAATGGAAGGTTGGTTTAACATTTGAACATCAATTACTGCAATAAATTATATTAATAGACAAAAAGACAAAAAAAAACATGATCATCTTAATAGATGCAGGAAATGTACTTGGCAAAATGCAAAATCCATTCATGATAACAAGTTTCAACAAAATAGGAATGAAAGGGAACTTCATCAGCCTGGTGAAGGATATCTATGAAATATCAACAGCTAGTATCATACTTATTGCTGAAAGACAGATTGCTTTGTTCCTAAGTTTTAGAACAAGATCAGAAACTTCTATTGAATACTGAACTGAATGGTTTTAGTCAATGCAGTAAGATAAGTATAAAAAGAAAGAGGAGAAGGAGAAAGAGATGTGGAAGAAGAAGGAAGAGAGAGGAGAAGGAAAGGAAGAAGAGGAGGAGTGAGGAGGAAAAAGCCAAAGAAATGGTTAGGAAAAATAGGGTCATCCAATTTGGAAATAAAGAAGTAAAACTATCTATGATCTTGGACACAGAAAATCCCAAGGAAATTTTCTATTTCTCTCTCTCTCTCTCACACACACACACACACTATCAGAACAAATAAATGAGTTTATCAAAGTCATGAAACCCAAAATCACTGTACAAAAATAAATTACACTTATATATTTTTGTACTATAACTTTTTATAAAAATATAAAATGACAAAATTAGTGCATGATGAAACAGAATAGGTGTGTTTGAAAGTTTATTAAAGCTCACCCATGGATCAAGGAATGCAGGGGTAATGGCTATAATTACTGCTTCAAATTTTCTTAGGTTTTTTGCCGCTATCATTGTGCTTTCATTATTTTGGGCTTGTGTGATGTTAATCCCCCCCCCCCAATAACCTATAAATTATCAGTATAATCCCAACCAACATTCCAGAAGAAAATTTTTGAAGAATTTCTCAAACTCATATTAAAATACATAAAGAATAATAAAGGTCTGCAAATAGCTAAGTAAACTTTTTAAAAGAAGAGTAAGCAGAGAGGACTCTCCCTATGTGATATTAAGACATACTACAGATGAGGGTAACAAAAGTAGTATTGTACTAGCACAGAGACAAAGACATATCCCCATGGGATAAAAGAGAGAGCTCACAGATTTGCCTGTAATTTTACAAGGAAAATAGAAAACAAACAGGTAATTAATGATAGGAAAACTTCACATACTCTGCAAGGAGAAAAACAGGTGGATTTCTATTTTCCACCACTTACAAATTAAAGACCTATATGTAAAGTGTAAAACTAAAAAGCTAATAGAAGTAAATGCACTGGAATAACTTTATGATCTAGGTGGGGCGGAGAAAAACTTCTTTAAAAGTACAAAAACACAAACCATGAGGGAAAAGCTGGCAGATGAGAGAATGTAAAATATAATTCCTATTATATATAAAGAGCACCTACAAATCAACAAGGAAAAATAAACTTAATAGGAAAATGGGCAAAGGATAGAAACATACAACTCAAAGAAAGAGAAGCCCAAATGCCTAAGAAATATATGAACTGTTCATTGGTCTCATACAAGTAATCAAAGAAATATGGAATAAATATTGTATCATTTTACAACCACCAAAATGGTAAAATTTTAGTTAGACAGATAATATCATACACTATATAGGTGAGAAAGTAGGGAGGTAGAAACTGTGTGCACAACTGGTGAAATGGAAACTGTTAACACAGCTCTGAAATGCGAAGTGGTACAATTTTGTTAAAGAAAGTATATATATATACACACACACACACACACACACACTCCAGGATCCAGTAGTCTCACTCCTACCTATAATTCCCAGAAAACACACACACACACACACACTCCAACTCAAACAGATTTGTAAGACTCATGTACAAGCCTATCCATCTGTTTGGGTAGCAGGATGTCAAGGTATCCCAGTGTCTGTGGTAGGTCGTATGGCAACAGCTCCCGATGAATCGCGCCTCCCTGTATGCACACCCATCTTCACGCACTCTCAGGCTGGCCACTTGAATTGCTTTTGCCAATAAGATATTAGCAAACATGATATAGCAGAGGCTTGAAAGTTCTTGTACACTGGGGTTTGTAAAGGAACCAAGGCTACTTGCTAGACACTGGTGACACAGAGTCCAGAAGATAGCCAGCACTTGCCTCCAGACATGGTACTGGGACCTGAGATGATCCAACCCTTGCCGAGCAACCAGGTGGCCACAGGCATATGAGAGATCTGGGGCCACGCTGGAAGAACTGCTCAGTTCTCAAACCGTAGTCCCACAGAATCATGAGCAAGTAAAGCATCATCTTCAGGCATAAACCTTTGAGGCGTTTTGTGATGCAGCAAGAAATAATTGTGCTATCATTATGGGAAATGAATAAGAAACATGTGGAAAAATATAGACTGTGGATTATGATGCTCTGGTCAAAAAAAAAAACCCAAACTAGGTATATATTTAGCAGTATGAATAGTCTACCAAAAAAAAGTGAACAGAAAAAAAGAGTAAGAATGAGATTCATAAATTAACACCATTTTGCTGAATTGAAAACAGAAAAATTCACCGTCTACTTTACAAGGATACACATCTGTTTAAGGGTAATCAACAAGAATGGGAACCTAGGGGAGGGCAGCAGAAGTCAAGACAGGTGAGGAAGAGTAGAAATTCCACAATGTGGCATAATATAACATGACACGATGTAATCTCATTTCATAATACAGCATAACAAAGACAGGACCCTTGCAGGGGCCTATGACGAGTCCATTATGACCTGAAGAATCAGGTTAATCCCACTCTCTACAACTAATCAAGAATATATTTTTAAAGGGATTCTGAACTCAGATTCCTTTGCAAGCGTCTTTAAGTCCTCACTCTACTGTAAACCATAAATAAAATTCTAAGTCCCCCAACTATCTGAATGGATCCCTCCCCTTGGCCAAGCGTACTCCAAAGTTAACCTGAAAAACTAAATCAGGCCATGATGGGAATGGGGAGCCAGACATACCTCATTTGTACCCCCCCTTCCTTTTAGAATTACTGATAGAACAGACTCTTCAAGTCTGATAATAAACATTTGAAATCTATTCTCTCTGAAGCCTTCTACCTAGAGGCTTCATCTGCATGATAAAACCTTGGTCTCCACAACTCCTTATCATAACCCAGACATTCCTTTCTATTGATAATAACTTTCAACCAATTGCTAATTGGAAAAATGTTTAAATCCACCTATGATCTGGGAGCCCCTGCTTTGAGTAGTCCTCCCTTTCTGGACTGAACTAACGTACACCTTACATGCCTTGATTGACATCTCATGTCTCCCTAAAATGTATAAAATCAAGCTGTACCCCAAACACCTTGGGCCCATGTCATCAGGACCTCCTGAGGCTGTATCACAGGCACATCCTTAACTTTGGCAAAATAAATTTTCTAAATTGATTGAGACCTGTCTCAGATAGTTTTGGTTTATACTACTTTCAAGAAAGCAAAGTTGAACACAGTAGATGATGAAATATGGCCATGGTTGATGCAAGACAGATGACACAGAATTAAACACGATACTCAGAGAATTAACCTTGCTTCTTCATCTAAAGATTGGCAAATGAAACCACATACTTTTATTTGAAGTTAAAATAAATTCAGGCATGAATGCAGCATTTCCTTATGATTCCCCATTTAACTGATTCTTTTAATTAACTATCCAAATATTGGAGTACTTCAGGTACAGGGGCTTCTTCTGCATTTACTATTGCATAGCTCAGACTTTGAGAAGTGGATTGCATTGTGAGTATCTTCCTTGTGTTATGCGAAGCCAATCTGACACTGAAGAAAATGGGTGTTCCTCCTCTCATTCATCTGGAGGTGGAGAAATGAAGTTGATCTTAGATTGGTATCAAGGAGGACCTGGCCTTTCTCTCTGGAGGATGAAGATTCTTATGAAGGGGAGAGGAGAAGTGAAGAAACTGATCTTCGAGAGCAGTGAACGATGTTCTTCAAGCATGGTGGAAAAGCAAGGCTTAGGGACGAACAGCTTGATCTTCCCCCTCAAGAAGGATCACGACTGATTCCAGGTTCACTGGGAGCTTCTAATGAACTTTACATTTTCCTTTTCAGAATCACAAGGGCCTTCCTTCACTCTCACGCCTTCAATAAAATCAGTGAAACACTGAAGGCTGGAACTGGCTGAGTTTGCAGGAATCAAGACAGGAACTGTGTATATATTGGAGCTGAAGTTGTCCAATCATGACATGGTCCAGGGAGGTACTTGCGGCAGAAACCCAGAACAAAGGGTTATAGCTGGAAACCAGACCAAATGGGTGAAACACACAAACTTGCCCCAGAGGCCACAGAAATAAATACTTAGAGAAAGGCCCGTGCCCTCATCATGGAGTGCAGCGTTCTTCCCATGCCAACTGGGGCTTGAGGGAAGGCTACAGGGTAGGCAGCATGCATCAGAGCCAGCCCTCCCCTCTGCCTGCCAGCCAGCTGACCACCCTACTCTGGGAACAGTTCCTCTTCCACTTGCCCATCAGAGTTCTGCCCCTGACTCCATCCCTGCCATCAGCCAGGGATGGCCCCTCCCAGAGTATTACCTGAAAAGGGAGAGAATTTTGCCTTGTGTCCTGCTGAGGAGTCCCAAGGTTGTGATTTCAAAGAGGCCAGCAGTTCTATCCCCCAACACTTGGGAAGGTTGAGAAAACAAGCAGGGACAGGAAAAACAGAAAAGAAAACAGCTGAAAAAGCACCCCCTGCCCCAGCTCTTCTCGCTCTGATTCATGGCTGGCAGCCTGTGGTCCACTCCTGCTGGCCTTGCCAGGGTGGGGCTGTATCCCTCTTCGTTTGATTCCTAGGACATCTAGGGTCCTGCTGGTAAACTTCCTCTTGGTTTAGTTGGTTTTTCAGACATCTTCCTGAGGAAAGGAATATCCAGAGATGCTAGAGAGAGCTTGCTAACCCTCAACAAGGCACGTTCGCTTCCTGGGGCTCCTGGAACAGAATATCACACCAGAGTGGCCTAAAACAGTGGTCCCCAAGCTTTTTGGCACCAGTTTTGTGGAAGACAATTTTTCCACGGGTCAGTGTTGGTGATGATGGTTTGAGGATGATTCAAGTGCATTAAATTTATTGTGTACTTTATTTCTATTATTATTACATTGTAATACGTAATGAAGTAATTATACAACTCGCCATAACGTAGAATCAGTGGGAGGCTTGAGCTTGTTTTCCTGCAACTAAACAGACCCATCTGGGGGTGATGGGAGACAGTGACTGATCATCAGGCCTTAGATTCTCATAAGGAGCTCGCAACCTAGATCCCTCCCATGTGCAGTTCACGGCAGGATTTGCACTCCTATGAGAATCTAATGCTACTGCTGATGTGACAGAAGGCTGAGTTCAGATGGTGATGTGAGCCATGGGGAATGGCTGTAAATATAGATGAGTCTTCACTCACTCATCTGCTGTCCACCTCCTGTTGTGCAATCCAGATCCTGACAGGCCATGAACTAGTACTGGTCTGTGGCCCAGGGGTTGGGGACCCCCGGCTGAAAACAATGCAAATATATCCTCTCCCAGTTCTGGAGATCAGAAGTCCAAGATCAAGGTGTCACAGGGCTGGTTCCTTCTGAAGGTCATGAGAAAAGGACCTGATCTGGATGCCCTCTTTGGCTTGGTGATGGCCATCTTCTCCCTGTGTCTTCTCTCCGTCTTCCTCCGTCTTCCTTCCAGGACTGTCTGTCTCTGTGTCCAGAATTCCCTTTTTTGTAAGAACATGATCATGATCATGTAAACTTCCATTTTATAAGAACATGATCATGATCATGTAAACTTCCATTCAACGACCTCATCTTTACTTGATCACTTCTGCAAAGACCCTATGTCCAAATAAGGTCACATGCACAGGTGCTGGGGATTAGGACTTTGATGTCTCCTGGCCCCGTGTCCTCACATCTCTCACTGTGCAATGACTTTCCTGTTTCTACAATGACCTCCCTGTGTGTTTCTGCATGTCCTCACTTGTCCTTGCAGCCTGGGTGGCCTCTTCCACTCACTCCTCTGTCATAGGCTGTGCTTGCCTTCCCTGGAAAGATATTCTCCAGCCTTGCCCTCACTCCCTGAAGAGTCCCCGACCCTCAGTGAGAAAGAAGGATGTCGTCACCCCTGCTCAGACTGGGTAAGGACTCTAAAGAAGTCCCGCAGTGTTCTCATCACTGCCCCCAAAACACAAATAGCTGTCACTTTTCAAAGAAGATGAGCCGCCTACCTCTGATTCTGCTTCCCCTCCTGGCTGAGCCATCCCTCTTTTCCGGTTCCTCTTGGCCCAGCATATTGCCCAAATGGCTTGGCATCCATCCAACAAGCAAGGCATGAAATAAACCCTCATAGCTAAAATGCACACAAAATCAGAAGCAAGGCTCTGTCTCTGAACTGAAGAAGGTCTCGGGGAGAAGCAGAGGTCGCGAGCTCTCTGAAGTGGCTGTGGTTCATAGGCAGATGTCCTATCTCCACACTGGCCATGCACCCACGAGAGCAGGAAGGTTGGAGCCTTGCTGAGTGTGTGCCGTGGGCCATTAAACCTGGAGGATGTGAGCCCACCAGGAAGTAGGAAGAACCATCAAGGCAGGCAGGTGCCAGGGAACACCCAGGGCCAACAGCTGCCTGTGAAGAGGAAAGGAGATGGCAGCACAGGAGAAGAACAGAAGGGTGAGGCATATGGTCCATCACACCAAGATTTAATCTGCAGAGGTAACTGCACTAGACAGACAGATCAATGCCCTTGAAGGAAGGATTCTTTCTTACAGCTCCCGAGGCAAGGGGCCACAGGACACGCAGCACAGGGCCATGGGTGGAAGGAAGCACCAGGGCAGTCAGGAGGCAGCAGACGTGGAGGGACAGGATGGTCCCATGCCCACACTGTGTGGGCCACAGGAAGGAGTGGGTGTGGCAGGAGAGGCAAGTGTGAGCAAGTCTAGGATTGGACAGCTTGAGTTATTCAGCGGACTTTAGGGGCAGGTGATCCTCAGTTCAGTGTTTAGCCCTGGGGTGGTTCAGGGCAGGGGAAACACTGGCTGCGGATGTGAGAGGCAGATCAAGGAAGTGGACAGGGTACAGGCTTTGGGTTGTTGCTTTTCATATGAAAGGCGCACTCTCAGGGCAGTCATTTGCTGTCTCCAGGAACTCACCAGCCCTGGGAAGGGCTGTCTCACCGCAACAACCAAAGCTCCCAAGATGCTGAAGCATCAAAAAATACAGAAAATAAAACACACAATGAATACAGTGGGACATGTGTCAAATATCCTCTCAGAACGTATTCATGTGATCAACTTCGTATCAGTGAGCCAAGATCATGCCATTGTACTCCAGCCTGGGCAATAAGAGAGAGACTGTCTCAAAAAAAAAAAAAAGAAAAGAAAATTCTCATTCCCAAAAATAACAGAAAAACAGTACTGCTCTGTGTATGTAATGGACTGATATGGTTAAATCTGTGTCCCCGCCCAAATCTCATGTCGAATTGTAATCCCCAGTGTTGGAAGTGGGACCTGGTGGGAGGTGATTGGATCATGGGGGCGGAGTTTTCATGATGGTTTAGCATCCTCCTCCCTTGGTACTGTATTGCCATAGAGTTCTCACAAGATCTGGTGTTTAAAAGTGTGTAGCGCCTCCCCTCCCCCTTCCTCCTGCTCCTGGCCGTGTGAAGTGACAGCTTCCCGTTTGCCTTCCGCCATGATTGTAAGTTTCCTGAGGCCTCCCCAGAAGCTGATGCCACTATGCTTCCTGCACAGCCTGCAGAACCATGAGCCAATGAAACCTCTTTTCTATATAAATTACCCAATCTCAAATATTTCTTTATAGCAGTGTGAAAATGGACTAACACACATACCCTCTTCATGAACAACAGATTGTCCTAAGAATCTAAATGTCACCATGTCACAACCCTGCTTAAAACTCTCATGTCCCCCCTAAAGCTGAACTTCTTAGGAACACACACAGGCCCTCCCATCCTGGCCCGGTGAAGATGTTCAGCTCCAACCCCTGCCACTCAAGAAAAGCACACTCTTTGCCTGGGATCTCTATGCAATCGTGTCAAATAAAACCCTCACATTACTCCGTAGCACACGCCAGGCAGTTGGCTAAGCATTCACAGGAATTACTTGATTTAATCCTTCTAACAATATGCCCATTTTACGTGAAAGGAAGTCAAGGCCCAAGAGCTCAAGTCACTTGGCTCTGTCATGTACTTAGGAAGTGGGGGAGTTGGATTTGGAGCCAGCAGGTGCCTTTTGGAGCCATGGCTTGGGCATTCTCACTCTATAGCCTCTCTGGGCCTTAAGCCCCTTTTGTCCTCCCTCGTATCCTTCCCTGGCCCCCTCACTGTGATCCACAGGGCCTCACTGTCCCCTCAGCTGCGCTAAACTTTAGGCAGGCTTCCTCCTGGCTGTAGAGCCTGATCTCCCTTTTCCTAGAGCATTTACTTTAGAAAACTTGCCATTGTGATTCCTTTATCTGCCCCTTTGAGATGTAAAGCTTCCTCCAGCCTCTAGCCAGTTTTATAGCCCAGGATTGTCTTCCTCAAGAACCTGGGGGCCATCACTTTGAAATACAACCATCAAGAACTATACCTCCTTGATTATGGCGATCATTTCCCAGTGCACACAGATATTAAGACACCAAAAAGTACACCTTAAAGAAATAAAATTTGTATTTGTCACTTACACCTCAATAAAGCTGGAGGAAAAGAAAGACAGAAAGATAGTATCCTTATTCCTCGGTCTCTATGGGAAGGTAGGAACCTTGAAAACAAAGGCCACTTAGCAAGCCTAGGTTTCCTAATCCCATGACCAGCCTCTGCCCTGACATACTTAGAGCTTTCCACCCTTCAAACCACTCCTGCTTTTCATCTCAACAGAGCTGAGTTCTAGCGCTTGCTTACTCCCTCCCTCTCTCTCTCCTTTTGCAATAGTCTTGGGTAAAGTCTTTCTTGCCATTTTTAACAGGCCTCTGGTGAAATTTTTCTTCTACAACTTTCCTTTTCCCACCACAGAACAGTCTCTGTAATGCCTCCTCACTCCGCCAGCAGGGGGCAGCAGGCCTGCTCCACGTGGCTCCCGTGAAGGCCTTCCCACAAGCAGAGACCACAACAGGCAGAGAATGCTGCATTCAGAGGCCACAGCACACAGAAGCCACAGCATGCAGAGACCACTGCACACGGGGGCCACAGCACACACAGACCACAGCTCACAGAGACCACAGCACACAGAAGCCACAGCACACACAGACCACTGCACGTGGAGGCCACAGCACACACAGACCACAGCTCACAGAGACCACAGCACACAGAAGCCACAGCATGCAGAGACCACAGCAGGTGGAGCCCACTGCATGTGGAGACTACAGCATGCAAAGACCACTGCCCATAGACCGCAACACACGGACCGCCCTCAGGACCACTTGCCCCATGGGTCTGCAAGCTCTTCCCAGACCAAAGCTTTCTCCTATTCTTCCTCTTTGAATTTTTCTTCCTTTTTTCTCAGCTTTCTGGCTTATATTCAGCAGAATGTATACCACACTGTGAAAGCCAGTAAAAGTGCATTGAAATGATCACATAAATGAACTGGAAAAAGAAAACAAGTATTTCAATAATAACTTATTTTAAATCAGAAGGAATGCAAACTATGAGAAGAGTATGTATTTTGTATGTATTATACTAGCAGTTTCAGATTTTAGGACGAGGTTAATTTCAGCTTTCCAAGGACATGATTCAACAGGATAGGAAGAGAAACAAAGCAAAAAGAAATAATGCCAACTCTTGCAGTAAATTCCAAGTCTCTGTACCTGATTCCCAGTTCTACACCACTTTTTCCTTTTCAGCCATGCTGCTAAATAATACGCACAGACATAATTCTCTGTAATACACTGCTCAGTAGAAACACAGAGAAATGATAACTGTATTAGCTGGACATTTATTATGGGCCAGGTGCTACCTGTGTTATTTAACACAGCAATCTTATGAGACATGTTCTGTTGTTACACAGATGACATTTCACAAATGACAAAAGTGAGACCCAGAGAACCAAATCACACATACAAGGTGACTCGATTAATGGGCAGCAAAGCGCAGAACAGAAACAAAGCTGCTCCAGTGGATAAAGCAATGCTCTAGCCATCGTCCTCGCGGCTCCACCCTGAAGGCCAACTACAAACAAATGCAAACTGAATTTGAAAGACTAGTAGTGATTTATCTCAAAAGAGACTAACAGACTAACACTCCTCAACTTTTTAAATTATCTGGTCTCTATCACATTTTTTTCTTTATTCTCTGCTATTAAATCACCACACCAAAATCTGAAAATAAAGTTATCTTAATAATAATAATAATAATAATACTTTTTTTCTAACTTGTTGGGGGGGATGTTTATATGGAGGCTAGACAACCTTTTTAACTTAATTATGCCTTTTCTCTCAAAACATTTAAATATTTCCTTCTCTTCTCTGAAGGCGTCAATGTTTCCTATTAAACTCTCTCTCCCTAAATGTTTTCCAATCTATCCATCTGACAAAGAATCTACAAGGAACTTAAACAAATTTACAGGAAAAAAAACAACCCCACTAAAAAGTGGGCAAAGGACATAAACAGACAGACACTTCTCAAAAGAAGGCATACATGCAGCCGACAAACATATGAAAAAAAAGCTCAACATCACTGATCATTAGAGAAATGCAAATCACAACCACAATGAGATAGCATCTAATGCCAGTCAGAATAGTGATTATTAAAGAGTCAAGAAACAACAGATGCTGGCGAGGCTACAGAGAAATAGGAACACTTTTATGTTGTTGGTGGGAATGTAAATTAGTTCAACCACTGTGGACAACAGGGTGGTGATTCCTCAAAGACCTAGAACCAGAAAAAACATTTGACCCAGCAATCCCGTTACTGGGTATATATTCAAAGGAATATAAATCATTCTATTATAAAGATAGACGCACACGTATATTCATTGCAGCACCATCCACAATAGCAAAGACATGGAATCAACCCAAATGCCCATCAATCATAGGCTGGATAAAGAAAATGTGGCACATGTACACCATGGAATATTATGCAGTCATAAAAAAGGATGAGTTTGTGTCCTTTGTAGGGACATGGATGCAGCTGGAAACCATCATTGTCAGCAAACTATCACAAGAACAGAAAACCAAACACCTTTCCCTGCAGGGAAATGAATGGAGCTGGAAGCCATTATCCTCAGCAAACAATCATAGAAACAGAAAATTAAACACCAAATGTTCTCACTTATAAGTGGGAGCTGAACAATGAGAACGCTTGGACAGAGGGAGGGGAACAACACACACTGGAGCCTGTGGTGGTGGGGGAGGGAGAGCATCAGGATAAATAGCTAATGCTTGCAGGGATTAATGCTTAGGTGATCGGCTGATAGGTGCAACAACTTATGGCACACGTTTACACCTGTGGAACAAACCTGTACGTCCTGCACGTGTATCCAGGAACTTAAAATCACATTAAATTAAATTTAAAAAACTCTCCCTCGTCCTCTCTTGCTTACACACACGCACACACACAAAGACCTATCCTTATGACTTCCCCCTATTTTCATTTTCTTGTCTCCTAAAAAGAAACAAGAAGCAGTTTAGCAAATTAAGACAGGCAAACCACACTAAATGCCACAGTATAAATAGCCGTCATAAAATATGTTTTAAGAAATGTGCTAATTACAGCGTCCATCCAACCGACGCTGTTGTATGACTCCGTGCATAAATCCTGTATCCACCTCTACATCCCTCAAGCCTGGGGGGCAGCACAGGAGTCTCCCTTTCCTCCTGCACCCTGAAGGCACAAGCTTGTCACTTCCACATCACACAAGAGCAACCATATGTGGAAGTCCAGAGCATATGATAAAAACACAGTACCATCAAGTGTCATTCTAATATAACTGAAAAAAGCAAAGTCAAAGTTTTAAAGTGTGCTCATCCAATATTCTATCACAGAAACATGCCCACGACTCCTCTGGGTGTGACGCTCTTGGCCCAACCCTGGGCCACCGGCAGCTCCCAAGAAGTCTTAGTTCTCCACTTTACATTGCTTGTCTGGCTTCATGTCCATTCAGATTTCCAAAATTCCACCTGGAATGGGAAAGGAACGAAGGGAGCACCAGTGCCTCCCACATGCAGATGCACGGCCAGCTGCCTTCCTCCCATTCACTCTGCAACAATCCACTGCCACGGGCAGGTGTTGTTTCCTGTCGATGGATGGAGAACTCAGGATCTGAACTTAAAAATGTTACCCAGATCACATTCTAGTCATTGACACAGCCACGACTGGGATCTGCATTGTTCCAACTTCCAAGTGCTCATGCTTTCCACGTCATCTCCTATTTCGCAAGTTTATCAAGCAGTTTCTCTAAGTAACTCAGATTTTTAAAGTGACTTTATTTCAATATAGCCAACAGAGGTAGCCAAAGTGCAAAGGTGGGGATGAAGACAATTTCTTGTGGGGCCGAAAGCTCCTAAATTAGTGCCTTTTAATCACAGCGTTACCTGGCCAGAGCCTCCTCAGACCCAGCTGCCCGTTGGCCTCTCTGTGCTCTCTCCGGCCCCAGCAGAACTCCTGCCCTCTTCCTAATACCTGCCAGGTCCTGGCAGGTCCTGGCAACCAAAACCAAAGGATGGTGGCCCATCCCCTATTTTCTATCACTGCAAAAAAAAAAAAAAAAGTCATCAAAATTATAAGGCCAAACATTTTATTTACAGTGTTTCATTGTATCATCTCCAAAGCACTTGCCCACTGGAGATATCATTTCATTTATTCTTTCCAGCTTCTTTAGGGCTTTCTGATTCACACCAAGCAAATAATGGTTAGAACCAAAAGGACAAGTCAGAGAATGAAATGGGGACATGGGAAATACAGCTATAAATAAAAAGCCTCAGAACTGTCCTTCACTATCCAAGACATCAATTTGCTTTTAAATATTAAGTAGCAATTATCTCCTTGACCTACAAAAAAGTAGAAGTGTTAAGGAACTTGCCAAGCATAGCAAAGAAGACAGTGTGGTATATTCAGAAATATAAGCCATTAACAAGTCACTCACTAAGCCAAGTTGGGCTATGGTGGCAAAACATTAATGAATTTTCATTCATTTGTTCATTATGTAAATTACATTGTCATTGGGTATTTGACGTGTGCCAGGCACTGTGCTTCATCAGCGCTCTAGGGAGGAACGAGAAGCCCAAATATTTTGTCTGTCTCCACTATTCAGAACAATCTTTCATCCAGCAGTTGAATAAGAGCTATTAGGTTAGAGCTATTAGGTTAGATCATTTTGAAAATTTTCATCTAAATTTCCATCTTTTTTTCTGAAAGGTAGCATAGTCCTATTTTCAAACCCCTTTATGAGAGCCCAAAGTTGATGCCAATGTCCTTGATATTCATTCCTAACAAGAGAGCAGCAGGAAGTGCACGGAGTAGCACTCAAAACCAAGCCCAGTTGATGTATCCATCACCCAACGGGTTGTGCAAATGATACATAATAACAAATGGCCCCAGGTGGCTTGAGGACAATTGCCTTAGTTGGTAATATGGGACGGACCGACCTATGTGTCCTTCCAAAATCTGTATGTTAAAGTCTTCACCGCCAGTGTGGCTGTATTCGGAGTAAGGAAGAAACTAAAGTTAAATGAGGCCATGAGGATGGAGCCCTGATCTGATGGGATTAGTGTCCCTATAAAAAGAGACTCCAGAGTTCTCTCCTTCCCCTGCCATGTGGGGACACAGCAAGAAGGCAGGTGCCCAAATCAGCTGGAACCTGATCTTGGACCTCCAGCTCCCAGAACTGTGAGAAATAAATGTCTGCTGTCGAAGCCACTTGATAAATGGTATTTTGGTGTCGTTGCCTGAGAAATTAAGACAGTGGTATTTTGTCATTCTTCCCATTTAAATCTGTAAGTTACCGCAGAGCTTAGATTACACAGTCGCACATTACTGGTTACTTTCTCACAGCAGAAATTACCCATTGTTTTGCATCAGTTCTAGTGTTACACAGAGTTAATTCTCTTCCAGTCAAAGACTGGGTCACTCCTAGTGTAGTCTAATGGCTGTCAATCTAGCGTATAAAGAAAACAACATCAAGGAAAGTGATGGAAACGTCTGCAATCACATCACTCTTTTGTTGGCCTGATACATTAATATTTTAAAACTCTGCAGATGCTTCCTAGATCCCACTTTTACATCTCAGGTTTAACTTGCATTGACAGTATCTTTTCCTCAGGCCTTCAGGTGTAGGGGATTGACATGGAAGGGCTGAGTGAAAAGAGTTGGAAGGAGGTCAGAGGTTAACAACATCTATCCACTTTTTTTTAATGTGATGTTCTTGAGAATTGCTGATTAATTGTAGTAAATGAGTTTGTAGGTGTATATAATTTATATATTGCATATTTGGGCTTATTTAACTATATCAGTTTCTAAAAATTTAAATCAATCTAAACTTTATATGCATATATAAGTATGATCATGAAATTGTTATTCAATATGTCTATGATATGACCTTACTAAGGAACAGTTTAGATATCAAAATTGAGCACAGTGAGATGATGGTACATACTGATGGTTTTCCTTTCTGTGTGAAATATTTCAAGCATACCATCGTTCTTCATTGCTTTTTCATATTTGCCATATTGGTTTTATATCACTTTTTAGAGTATTCTCAGTCCCACTAACCCTCTCTCCCTCCCCTCCCAAACATAATCTCACTTGAATTGATGTTTATCATCTCCATTCATATTTTTAATGATTTTACTATAAATGCATGTTTTCATTAAACATATTGAATGTTGGTTTTGAAGGTCCTAGAGTCTTACATAAATGATATACTGCAATGCTCTGTTTTTTAGATTTATCCATATTCATGCATGTGGCTCTGGCACATTCACTTTGCTGTATAATATTACAATTTTATGAATATAGCACAATTTATTTATTCATTTTCCTGTTGAGAAATATATAGGATGTTTCCCATTTCTTGCTATCACAAACATTATTTTTATAAACATTTTTCATCTCTCCTGTGTACATGTGCACAAGTTTCCATTGGCATGTACTTGGAAATGGAATTAGTAGATTGTAGATTATGCACATTTTGAACTTTATTAGAGAATGCAAAATTATTTTACAAAATGGTTATACCACTTTGTACTCCCATCACAGGGCATGTGAGTTTTTATGCTCCACATCCTGACTAACACTTGGAATTGTCAGATTTTCACATTTTTGCCAATTGAAGAATGTGAAATGGTATCTCACTTGGGTTTTAATGTGAACTTCTCTGAGGACTAGTGATGTTGATTATTTTCATGTTGGTTCATCTCCTGTGACTTGTTTGTTCATATTCTTTATCACCTTCCTAGTGAGTTTCTGGTCTGCAGCTTACTGCTTTGAAGGAGTTTGGGGTTTTTTAAGTTATTCTCAACACCAATCATTTATCAGTTATATGTTTTACAAATCTCTCTCATTCTGTAGTTTGTTTCTGTATGGAAATTTTTGTTTTAAATATAGACAATTTGATCTGCATTCTTCCCAGGGCTTGTGTTTTTTGTGTCTTTATTTAAATCCCTCCCTACACTGGGATTAGATATTCTCCAGTATTTTCATCTCAAATTTGAAATTTTGCTTATATCTTTACCTGGAATGTATCTCGGCATATGGTGTAAAGTAAAAGTCTAATTTTATTATTTTTCATATGGATATCCAATTTATTAAATGGTCTATCATTTCCATCTAATTGATGATGCTATTTTGCTGTAAATTGTTTGCTTTATGCATGACTTTGTTTATAAAGCAACGTTTACCCTCAAGCTACGTCTTGAAAGTATGCCCCTCCACACTGTTCTTCAGAATCGTCTTCTCCATTCTTAGGCCTGTAGTTTTCCATGTTTTTTAATTCACTTATTAAATAAAAAAATTCTTTAGCAATTAGATTGCAGTGATATTGTATTTGGAGATTTAGTGGGAACAGACATTGCTAGAGCCTTTCCATCTATGAAAATGGTAACTTTCCATTTATTTACATTTTTGTTTGTGGTTTTTGAGAAAGTTGTAAATTTTTTCCATATAGGTTTTTATATGTCCTTTGTTGAACTTGTTCCCAAGTATCATGGAGTTTCAGTTAGGCTTTTTGGCAATTATAAATAACATATTATTTCGTTTAACTTTCTGATTGGTGAGTTTTTAACAGAATTAAATTGATTTTCATACATAGATATTTTATCCAGAGGTTCTACTGAACTTTCTTATTTTAAAATTTGTCAATAGGTTAGTTGGGGTGTCAATGTAGAAAATCACATCATTTGCAAATAGCAGCTTAGTTACCGCTTTCTAATTCTTATTCATTTTTTCTCTTTCCAAACTTCCTGCACTGTCCACGACCTCCATCCAAGCCATTTATATGAGGTTCACAAACAGAAGAAACTGAAACACTTAGGAATGCATACTAAGATTATGAAAGCATGAAGAAGCTGGGCGCGGTGGCTCATGCCTGTAATCCTAGCACTTTGGGAGGCCGAGGCGGGTGGATCATGAGGTCAGGTGTTTGAGACCAGCCTGACCAACACGGTGAAACCCCATCTCTACTAAAAATACAAAAATTAGCCAGGCGTGGTGGCATGCACCTGTAATCCCAGCTACTCAGGAGGTTGAGGCAGAAGAATCACTTGAACCAAGGAGGCAGAGGTTGCAGTGAGCCGAGACTGCACCACTGCACTCCAGCCTGGGCAACAGAGTAAGACTCTGTCTCAAAAAAAAAAAGAAAAGAAAAGAAAAGAAAATATGAAGAAAAGTAAGCATGTAACATCCTGAAAGTCAGGATAATGTTCATCTTTATGGAAATAATTCATCTCGGTATTGGAATAAAATGTTTGGCAACATATTTAGAAAAGTCACTTCCCCAATGGAAAGAAAGTGGATTTAACTATTGTCACCAAATTCTAATATTCTGTGAGAGAATGTAGAAATGCAATGTATTAGGAAAATTATTTGCTTTTTTAGCCAGGAGTCATCTATCAATACCTTACTTTATATTTTCCATGCTGCTTAGCTGCATCTCAGTTTTTATTTTAAATAATACTACCACATGGTCTCAATTGGCCTTTATCTTGTATTTTAAATTGTACAGCAAACAAGTGAAAACTGTCATCCTCACAGGTCAGATATAACTATCAATTTCTATTTTTACTGCTCATAAGACAGATTAGCTAACTAATCATCCCTTCTTCCCTGCTCCACATTGTCTGCAGAGTTGGTGGATTGGAAGGTAAATCTACAAATGACAAAAGATAGAACATCATATCTAAGATTCATAGATTAATAGAAGGAGGCTTATCCCACTGTTTCTTAGGTAAATTCCATCCCAATTACACGGGTCTTTCAGAGATCTCAGCTCTGGCTGAGGAATTACCCTAAAGCTACATCCCCAAAACTAAGCTGTTAACTTCTCTGGACACAGGCAGCTATACAATGTCCCACGGGCAGAGATGTGGGCACAATTTCTAGTCTTCATTTGTCTCTAAAAATAACTTGCCAATTACATAAACAAAGCACTGCTTTTCTAATGGATATTAGCGGCTTAATTATTTGAGTCCAGTCAGGAGAAGATGTGTAGCTGCATTCACTGCCACAAACTTGCTTGGATTTCACATCTGTTGACTGTCTACTGTGTGAAGGATGACATCAGTTCATTACTGCAATTTCTCTCCCTTGGCAAACTCTAATGAAGTCTGAAGCTTCATCCATTCAACGTGTTCTCTTTGTGGGCTTTATTTAGCATGCCAACTTGGTCAGCAAGACTCTCTTCTCAATGACATCCTAAAGGTCTTTCTGAAAGTGAACCTCAAAGTTAGAAGCAGGACAGATAACATCGTCAAGTTCCTCTCCAGTGTCCAGATGGTTACAATAAACACTCTAACCTCCATGCAGTCACAATGCTTGTAACTTTCTAAAATTGAACGTTTTCAGCTGCATCCCGCCTTGCTCATCCACACATCCACCGTCTTCCTTTAGACACATGCCAGGGGAGTTGCTGAGGAGGAGGGAAAGAACTACACTGTGGCATCCAGCACCATCTGCAGCTGCTTGTTATATATACATTGGATTTCTGATCCCAGGATAGGCATCGCTGACTTCCTCTCATGTGGAGCCATTTCTCTAAGACTCCAACATGGCAAGTGAAAAAAAAACAGAGTCATGAACCCATTTTTAATTCATAGAAAGTGTCTATATCCTCGCCACAAGTTGCCCGGGAACTTTCATTTGGGCTCTGAAAATGTAGGCGTTATCTTCAAGTTAAATAGACACTGATGGTTGAAAACATGGAAATGACTATTGAATCACAGACAGATCCTATTATGGATCATAATAGAGTAAATATTGTAGGGAGACAGGTAATAATTTACAGCTGTTATGTACTCAGTAACTATTTGTTGAATTGAATGTAATAACTTGGGAAGGGGTGTGAATAAAAGCAGTTCTTTTTACTCACTCCTAGCTGTAGTTTCTCCTGTGTTTTTCAGTATCGAACCCTGTCCTCCACCAGACTTTCTAAGGACATGCATTAGCCCCACAAGGGATTCTTCTCTCATTACGATGTGATTTGTCATTCTGTACACTGCACCAATGGGAGAGTGAGCACACAATTATCTACCTCAGGGTGAAGTCCTGATGGCCTTGATTTAAGATTCAGAACGCTTATGGAATGTTTTCCCAGAAAATTAGCCCTGTTAATGTTTCTGGAGGAAAGAGAGGAGAGAGGGAGTGTGCAGACACAATATATCTTTGTGCTTTAAGAGTGTTACTGTGTGTCTGTCATTGCAAGCTACTAAATCCACACTCTATCACCCTGCAAGTTTTTATACAGGAACGAGTGCTGCTGAGTTGCATTCTACTTGTACCACATCAGAAACTGTTCCTTTCATCCCTCATCGATTTCTTTGGAGAATTCTATTTTGGGTTGTGGGACATGAAGATTGTCATCATATTAAGAAATGTAGAGTTGCTTGCTCAGAGAGCAATGTCGTTGTTCAGCATGGAATGCCGGGATAAACAGCAGTAACCTTTTGGTATTGAGCACCTGGAATGTCCCCCAGGCAGGCAGCATATTCCCAAGTCCAAGGCAGGATGGTTCCTGTCCTGCAGTCAGTGCTGCTCCGTCTGACCCGCTAAGAGATCAACAGACTCCTTAGCTCGGTCAGAGTGCTGCCTCTGCCCACACTGAGATCACAGTTTCAACAGTCCCTGGATTAGGTTGTGTGAGTCTTGAAGGCAGTGAGGATCTGGGCTGTCCCCCGCGTATACAGAACAATGCCTTTTATGCCCTAGGAACTTAATGAGAGTTTTGTACATGGATGAATGAACGCATGAATGTAGACCTCTCAGACACATTTTCTGCTGTGTAGCTCCTTCTGCTAGCTGCAGTTTCTCAGGGAGATGGACAAACATCGCCTGGTTGATTCAGGGCAGATACAAACAGGGAAAAATCTTCCCACCCTGACCAAATATCTGTCATTACCCTGGAGTCTGTCATCTAGTCAGGACTTTCAAAGGGGGATATGAATCTATTTCAATGAGCACTTTCTGAGTAAGCCTTTTTTATGAGCAAAGGAACATGTTTTGGGGGCACAATGGTGAATACAAAACCTCCCATCCTGCACCAGGGTATAAACCCTCTTCCCCAAGCCTCTGCCCCTCCTGGTTTAGACTCTCACAGGGCCATTTCTCACTGGACTCCCCACCATCCCCCGACCCCCATCCTCCTGACTATGCCCCACCCCACTCCTCTCACCCTATATGTGGATGAAGAGCTATTTCCTAAAGTGAGGACACCCTCTTGACCTTTCCTCTGCTATGGTTCCAGATTCTCTGGTGACTCCTGAGCTGTGAGACGCTGATGGGAGACTCCAGGGTTCTCAGCACTGGGCCTGACGGCCAGCGGCACCATCCAGGGACATGCTAAAAATTCAGATTCTGATTCCCAGCCAAGATGGCCAAATAGGAACAGCTCGGGTCTGCAGCTCCCAGTGAGACTAATGCAGAAGGTGGGTGATTTCTACATTTCCAACTGAGTTACCCAGTTCATCTCATTGGGACTGGTTAGACAGTGGGTGCAGCCCACAGAGGGTGAGCAAAAGCAGGGTGGGACGCCGCCTCACTTTGGAAGTGCAAGGGGCCAGGGAACTCCCTCCCCTAGCCAAGGGAAGCCGTGAGGGACTGTGCTGTGAAAGACAGTGCTATGGAGCCCAGATACTATGCTTTTCCCACAGTCCTCACAACCCACAAACCAGGAGATTCCCTCCGGTGCCTACACCACCAGGGCCTTAGCTTTCAAGCACAAAACCAGGTGGCCATTTGGGCAGACACTGACCTAGCTGCAGGAGTTTTTTTTTCGTACCCCAGTGGCACCTGGAACACCAGCAAGACAGAACCGTTCACTCCCCTGAAAAGGGGGCTGAAGCCAGGGAGCCAAGTGGCCTTGCTCAGCAGATCCCACCTCCACAGAGCCCAACAAGCTAAGATCCACTGGCTTGAAATTCTCGTTGCCAGCACAGCAGTCTGAAGTCCACCTGGGACACTCTAGCTTGGTGGGGAAAGGGGGATCTGCCATTACTGAGGACTGAGTAGATGGTTTTCCCCTCATAGTGTAAACAAAGCTGCCTGGAAGTTCAGACTGGGTGGAGCCCACTGCAGGGCCACAAAGCCACTGTAGCCAGACTGCCTCGCTAGATTTCTCCTCTCTAGGCAGGGCATCTCTGAAAGAAAGGCAGCAGCCCCAGTCAGGGGCTTATAGATAAAACTCCCATCTCCCTGAGACAGAGCACCTGGGGGAAGGGGCGGCTGTGGGCGCGGCTTCAGCAGACTTAAACGCTCCTGCCTGCCAGCTCTGGAGAGAGAGCAGTGGATCTCCTAGCACAGTGCTCAAGCTCTGCTAAGGGACAGACTGCCTCAAGTGTGTCCCTGACCCCCATGCCTGCTGACGGAGAGACACCTCCCAGCAGGGGTCGACAGACACCTTATAGGAGAGCTCCAGGTGGCATCTGGTGGGTGCCCCCCTGGGACTAAGTTTCCAGAGGAAGGAGCAGGCAGCAATCTTTCCTGTTCTGCAGCCTCTGCTGGTGATACCCAGACAAATAGGGTCTGGAGTGGACCTCCAGCAAACTCCAGCAGACCTGCAGAAGAGGGGACTAACTGTTAGAAGGAAAACTAACAAATGGAAAGGAATAGCATCAACATCAACAAAAAGAACAACCACACAAAAACCCCTTCCAAAGGTCACCAACATCAAAAACCGAAGGTAGATAAATCCACGAAGATGAGGGAAAAACAGTGCAAAAAAGGCTGAAAATTCCAAAAATCAGAATGTCTCTTCTCCTCCAAAGGATCATAACTCTTCACCAGCAAGGAAACAAAATTGGACAGAGAATGAGTCTGACGAATTGACAGAAGTAGACTTCAGAAGGTAGGTAATAAACTTCTCCGAGCTAAAGGAGCATGTTCTAATCCAGTGTAAGGAAGCTAAGAACCTTGATATAGGGTTACAGGAACTGCTAACTAGAATAAGCAGTTTAGAGAAGAACATAAATAACCTGATGGAGCTGAAAAACACAGCACGAGAATTTCATGAAGCATACACAAGTATCAACAGCTGAATCGATCAAGCAGGAGAAAGTATATCAGAGATCGAAGATCAACTTAATGAAATAAAGCATGAAGACAAGATTAGAGAAAAGGAATGAAAAGGAATAAACAAAGCCTCAAAGAAATATGGGACTATGTAAAAAGACCAAACCTATGCTTGATTGGTGTACCTGAAAGTGACAGGGAGAATGAAACAAAGTTGGAAAACACACTTCAGGATATTATCCAGGAGAACTGCCCCAACCTAGAAAGACAGGCCAACGTTCAAAATTCAGAAAATATACCACAAAGATACTGCTCAAGAAGAGCAACTCAAGACACATAATCATCAGATTCATCAAAGTTGAAATGAAGGAAAAAAATGTTAACAGTAGCCAGAGAGAAAGGTTGGGTTACCCACAAAGGGAAGCCCATCAGACTACAAGCCAGAAGAGAGTGGGGGCCAATATTCAACATTCTTAAAGAAAAGAATTTTCAACCCAGAATTTTATATCCAGCCAAACTAAGCTTCATAAGTGAAGGAATAATAAAATCCTTTACAGACAAGCAAATGCTAAGGGATTTTGTCACTACCAGGCCCGCCTTACAAGAGCTCCTGAAGGAAGCACTAAATATGGAAAGGAAAAAACGGTACCAGCCATTGCAAAAACATACCAAAATGTAAAGACCCATTGACACTATGAAGAAACTGCATCAATTAATGGGCAAAATAACCAGCTAGCATCATAATGACAGGATCAAATTCATACATAACAATATTAACCTTAAATGTAAACAGGCTAAATGCCCAAATTAAAAGACACAGACCAGCAAATTGGATAAAGAGTCAATATTCATCAGTGTGCTGTATTCAGGAGACCCATCTCATGTGGAAAGACACACATAGGCTTAAAATAAAGGGATGGAGGAAGATTAACCAAGCGAATGGAAAGCAAACAAAGCAGGGATTGCAATCCTGTCTCTGATAAACCAGAGTTTCAACCAACAAAGATAAAAAAAAAGACAAAAGGCATTACATAATGGTGAAGGGATCGATGCAACAAGAGCAGCTAACTATCCTAAATACATATGCGACCAATACAGGAGCACCCAGATTCATAAAGCAAGTTGTTAGAGACCTAAAAAGAGATTTAGACTCCCACACAATAATAGTGGGAGACTTTAACACCCGAATGGCAATATTAGACATAATGACGATACAGAAAATTAACAAGGATATTCAGGATTTGAACTCAGCTCTGGATAGAGCAGACCATCTACAGAACTCTCCACCACAAATCAACAAATATACATTCTTCTCAGCACCACATTGCACTTATTCTAAAGTAGACCACATAACTGCAAGTAAAACACTCCTCAGCAAGTGCAAAAGAATGGAAATCATAAACAGTCTCTCAGACCACAGTGCAATCAAATTAGAACTCAGGATTAAGAAACTCACTCAAAACCATACAACTACCTGAAAACTGAACAACTTGCTCCTGAATGACTACTGGGTAAATAACAAAATTAAGGCAGAAATAAATAAGTTCTTTGAAGCCAATGAAAACAAAGACACAATGTACTAGAATCTCTGGGACACAGCTAAAGCAGTGTTTAGAGGGAAATTTATATCACTAAATGCCCACAGGAGAAAGCAGAAAACATCTAAAATCGACACCCTAACATCACAATTAAAAGAACTAGAGAAGCAAGAGCAAACAAATTCAAAAGCTAGCAGAAGACAAGAAATAACTAAGATCAGAGCAGAACTGAAGGAAACAGAGACTTGAAAAACCCCTGAAAAACATCAATGAATCCAGGAGCTGGTTTTTTGAAAAGATTAACAAAATAAATAGACTGCTAGCCAGATTAATAAAGAAGAAAAGAGAGAAGAATAAAATAGACACAATAAAAAATGATAAAGGGGATATCACCACTGATCCCACAGAAATACAAACTACCATCAGAGAATACTATAAACACATCTGCACAAATAAACTAGAAAATCTAGAAGAAATTGATAAATTCCTGGACACATACACCCTCCGAAGACTAAACCAAGAAGAAGTAGAATCCCCAAATAGACCAATAAGTTCTGAAATTGAGGCAGCAATTAACAGCCTACCAACCAAAAAAGCCCAAGACCAGACGGATTCACAGTTGAATTCTACCAAAGGTACAAAGAAGAGCTGGTACCATTCCTTCTGAAATTGTTCCATACAATAGAAAAAGAGGGACTCCTCACTAACTCATTTTATGAGGCCAGCATCATCCTGATACCAAAATCTGGCAGAGACACAACAAGGCTGGTTCAACATATGCAAATCAATAAACATAATCCATCACATAAACAGAACCAATGACAAAAACTACACGATTATCTCGATAGAGCAGAAAAGGCCTTCAATAAAATTCAACACCCCTTCATGCTAAAATCGCTCAATAAACTAGGTATTGATGGAATGTATCTCAAAATAAAAGCTATTTATGACAAAACCACAGCCAATATCATACTGCATAGGCAAAAGCTGGAAACATTCCCTTCAAAAACCGGCACAAGAAAAGGATGCCCTGTCTCACCACTCCTATTCAACATAGTATTGGAAGTTCTGGCCAGGGCAATCAGACAAAAGAAAGAAATAAAGGGTATTCAAGTAGGAAGAGGGGAAGTAAAATTATCTGTTTGCAGGTGACATGACTGTGTATTTAGAAAACCTCATCGTCCCAACCCAAAAACTCCTTAAGCTGATAAGCAACTTCAGCAAAGTCTCAGGATACAAAATCAATGTGCAAAAGACACAAACATTCCTATACACCAATAATAGAGACACAAATCATGAGTAAACTCCCATTCACAATTGCTACAAAGAGAATAAAATACCTAGGAATACAACTTATGAGGGATGTGAAGGACATCTTCAAGAACTACAAACCACTGCTCAAGGAAATAAGAGAGGACACAAACAAATGGAAAAATATCCCATGCTCATAGACAGGAAGAATCAATATTGTGAAAATGGCCATACTGCCCAAAGTAATTTATAGATTCCATGCTATTCCCATCAAGCTACCATTGACTTTCTTCACAGAATTGAAAAAACTACTTTAAAGGTCATGTGGAACCAAAGAAGAGCCCACATTGCCAAGACAATCCTAAGCAAAAAGAACAAAGCTGGAGGCATCACACTACCCAACTTCAAACTATACTACAAGGCTACAGTAACCAAAACAGCATGGTACTGGTACCAAAATAGATATATAGACCAATGAGCAGAACA
>NW_012101587.1:6217081-6354393 GCF_000951045.1 Mandrillus leucophaeus | reverse complement strand
AAAAAAGACAAAAGGCATTACATAATGGTGAAGGGATCGATGCAACAAGAAGAGCTAACTATCCTAAATACATATGCGACCAATACAGGAGCACCCAGATTCATAAAGCAAGTTGTTAGAGACCTAAAAAGAGATTTAGACTCCCACACAATAATAGTGGGAGACTTTAACACCCGAATGTCAATATTAGACATAATGACGAGACAGAAAATTAACAAGGATATTCAGGATTTAAACTCAGCTCTGGATAGAGCAGACCATCTACAGAACTCTCCACCACAAAACAACAGAATATACATTCTTCTCAGCACCACATCACACTTATTCTAAATTAGACCACATAATTGGAAGTAAAACACTCCTCAGCAAGTGCAAAAGAATGGAAATCATAACAAACAGTCTCTCAGACCACAGTGCCATCAAATTAGAACTCAGGATTAAGAAACTCACTCAAAACCATACAACTACATGAAAACTGAACAACTTGCTCCTGAATGACTACTGGGTAAATAACAAAATTAAGGCAGAAATAAATAAGTTCTTTGAAGCCAATGAAAACAAAGACACAATGTACTAGAATCTCTGGGACACAGCTAAAGCAGTGTTTAGAGGGAAATGTATAGCACTAAATGCCCACAAGAGAAAGCAGAAAACATCTAAAATCGACACTCTAACATCACAATTAAAAGAACTAGAGAAGTAAGAGCAAACAAATTCAAAAGCTAGCAGAAGACAAGAAATAACTAAGAACAGAGCAGAACTGAAGGAGACAGAGACTTGAAAAACCCCTCAAAAACATCAATGAATCCAGGAGCTGGTTTTTTGAAAAGATTAACAAAATAGACAGACTGCTAGCCAGATTAATAAAGAAGAAAAGAGAGAAGAATAAAATAGACACAATAAAAAATGATAAAGGGGATATCACCCCGATCCCACAGAAATACAAACTACCATCAGAGAATACTATAAACACGCCTGCACAAATAAACTAGAAAATCTAGAAGAAATTGATAAATTCCTGGACACATACACCCTCCCAAGACTAAACCAGGATGATGTCAAATAAACTAGAAAATCTAGAAGAAATTGATAAATTCCTGGACACATACACCCTCCCAAGACTAAACCAAGAAGAAGTAGAATCCCCGAATAGACCAATAACAAGTTCTGAAATGGAGGCGGTAATTAATAACCTACCAACCAAAAAAGCCCAGGACCAGACGGATTCACAGTCGAATTCTACCAAAGGTACAAAGAGGAGCTGGTACCATTCCTTCTGAAACTATTCTATACAATAGAAAAAGAGGGACTCCTCACTAACACATTTTATGAGGCCAGCATCATCCTGATACCAAAATCTGGCAGAGACACAACAAGGCTGGTTCAACATATGCAAATCAATAAACGTAATCCATCACATAAACAGAACCAATGACAAAAACTACATGATTATCTCGATAGATGCAGAAAAGGCCTTCAATAAAATTCAACACCCCTTCATGCTAAAATCGCTCAATAAACTAGGTATTGATGGAATGTATCTCAAAATAATAAAAGCTATTTATGACAAAACCACAGCCAATATCATACTGCATAGGCAAAAGCTGGAAGCATTCCCTTCAAAAACCGGCACAAGAAAAGGATGCACTCTCTCACCACTCCTACTCAACATAGTACTGGGAGTTCTGGCCAGGGCAATCAGACAAAAGAAAGAAAGAAAGGGTATTCGAGTAGGAAGAGGGGAAGTAAAATTATTCCTGTTTGCAGGTGACATGACTGTGTATTTAGAAAACCTCATCGTCTCAGCCCCGAAAGTCCTTAAGCTGATAAGCAACTTCAGCAAAGTCTCAGGATACAAAATCAGTGTGCAAAAGACACAAACATTCCTATACACCAATAATAGGAAGCCAAATCATGAGTAAACTCCCATTCACAATTGCTACAAAGAGAATAAAATACCTAGGAATACAACTTATGAGGGATGTGAAGGACCTCTTCAAGGAGAACTACAAACCACTGCTCAAGGAAATAAGAGAGGACACAAACAAATGGAAAAACATCCCATGCTCATAGATAGGAAGAATCAATATTGTGAAAATGGCCATACTGCCCAAAGTAATTTATAGATTCCATGCTATTCCTATCAAGCTACCATTGACTTTCTTCACAGAATTGGAAAAAACTACTTTAAAGTTCACGTGGAACCAAAAAAGAGTCCGCACTGCCAACACAATCCTAAGCAAAAAGAACAAAGCTGGAGGCATCACACTACCCAACTTCAAACTATACTACAAGGCTACAGTAACCAAAACGCATGGTACTGGTACCAAAACAGATATATAGACCAATGAACAGAACAAAGGCCTCAGAAATAACACCACATACCTACAACCATCTAATCTTTGAGAAATCTGACAAAAACAAGCAATGGGGAAAGGATTCCCTATTTAATAAATGATGTTGGGAAAACTGGCTAGCCATATGCAGAAAACTGAAACTGGGCCCCTTCCTTACACATTATACAAAAATTAACTCAAGATGGATTAAAGATTTAAACCTAAGACCTAAAACCATAAAAACCCTAGAAGAAAACCTAGGCAGTACCATTCAGGACATAGGCGTGGGCAAAGACTTCATAAAACACCAAAAGCAATGGCAACAAAAGCCAGAATTGACAAATGGGATGTAATTAAACTAAAGAGCTTCTGCATAGCAAAAGAAACTATCATCAGAGTGAATAGGCAACCCACAGAATGGGAGAAAATGTTTGCAATCGATCAATCTGACAAAGGGCTAGTATCTAGAATCTACAAAGAACTTAAACAAATTTACAAGAAAAAAACAACCCCATCAAAAAATGGGTGAAGAATATGAAGAGACACTTTTCAAAAGAAGACATCTATGCGGCCAACAAACAAATGAAAAAAAACCTCATCATCACTGTTCATTAGAAAAATGCAAATCAAAACCACAATGAGATATCATCTCACACCAGTTAGAATGGCGATCATTTAAAAAGTCAGGATACAACAGATGCTGGAGAGGATGTGGAGAAATAGGAACGCTTTTACACTGTTTGTGGGAGTGTAAATTAGTTCAACCATTGTGGAAGACAGTGTGGTGAGTCCTCAAGGATCTAGAACTAGAAATATCATTTGACCCAGCCATCCCATTACTGGGTATATACCCAAAGGTTTATAAATCATTCTACTATAAAGACACATGCACACATATGTTTATTGCAGCATTATTCACAATAGCAAAGACTTGGAACCAACTCAAATGCCCATCAGTGATAGATTGGTTAAATATAATGTGGCACATAAACACCATGGAATACTATGCAACCAAAAAAAGGATGAGTTCATGTCCTTTGCAGGGACATGGATGAAACTGGAAACCATCATTCTCAGCAAACTAACACAAGAACAGCAAACCAAACACTGCATGTTCTCACTCATAAGTGGGAGTTGAACAATGAGAATATATGGGCACAGGGATGTGAACATCACACACCGCAGGGCCCCATGTGTGTGATGCTGGGGGTGGGGAGCTAGGGGAGGGATAGCATTAGGAGAAACACCTAATGTAGATGACGGGTTGATGGGTGCAGCAAACCACCACTGCACATGTATACCTATGCAACAAACCTGCATGTTCTGCACATGTATCCCAGAACCTAAAGTATAATTTTGAAAATTTTTTTAAAAAGAAATTCGGATTCCATGGCCCCAACCCAGATGCTCTGAGCCAGAAACTCTGGGGGTGGGGCCCAGTGAGTTGCATGTTAACTGACTCCAGTGACTCGCAGGGAGCTGGACTTGGGGGACCACTGCCCTAATCCACTGTCTCTCTCCTGACAACCTCCCAAGAGCTCCCTGGGTCGAGACACATGGTCCTGAGCAACAAGGTCAGTTCTGGAGCACGGAGTGGGCCTACTGGAGGAGTGCATCTGAGTGGGGGGGACCCACAGCAGGTGACAGCGAGAGGCCACTGGGCATAGAGAGGAAGGAAGGACGCCAGAGGCGGGGGCTCAGCAAACAATGTAGAGCGCATGGTGTCAATCGGCCTTCTCCAGAGAAACAGATCCAACAGGAGAGGGACCTGAAGGAGTTGGCTCACATGTTTGTGGGGTAGGAAGGCCACAATCCATAGGGCAGGCTGCTGAATGGAAACTCGGGCAGGAACAGATGCTGCAGTTTTGAGGCAGAATTCCTTCTCCTCCCAGAAACCTCCATCTGTGCCCTTGAGGCCCTCAAGTGACTGGACGCAGCCCAGATTACAAAGGGGCATCTCCTTTGCTGAGTCAGCTGACTGTGACTGTGACCACATCCACACAACGCCTTCGCAGCAGCAGCACCTACGTTCATGTTTGATAACTTCACTGAGTACGATGGCTTGGCTAAGTGGACACATAAAGCTACCCATCACACACAACAAAGACAGATTTCCCTTATGCAAAAGTTCTCCGGGGACCAGCATTAGATAAAACAGTTCAACTAAGATTGCAATTTCCAGGACACCCAAGTCCTTGGATACTGACTGTCAAGACCTCCACAAAGGCAGAAGTATGATGCTTCTTCATAAGGTCTCACCCCAGGAACACCTGGCTAGAAGCGCACATGAAATCAATCCATTTTGCTACCTGCCTTAGCTTGGGCTGCAGTAGAAAAAATCCAGGGGCTGGGTGGCTTAAACAACAGACATTTATTTCTCGCACTTCTGAAAGCTTGCCATACCTGACCAAGGTGCCCACTGACTGTTTCTGATGAGAACTCTCTCCTTGGCTTGCAGACAGCCACCTTTTCTCTGTGTCTTCACATGGCAGAGAGAGAGAGAGAGAGAGAGAGAGAGAGAGAATCTCTCTGGTGTCTCTTCATATAAGGGCACTAACCCCATCAGGGGGCTCCAGTCCCACAACCTATTCACCTCCTAAAGGCCCCATCTCCAAATCACATTATGCTGTGGATTTGAGCTCCTATGTATGAACCTGGGTTGGGGAAACACAGACATTCAGTCCACAGCAACACCTGCACTAGGAATTGAAGTCAGTATTTCTTGAGCAGCTATTAGACACTAAATTAGGCACTGGGGATATTCAGTGAATAAGGCAGAATCTCTGACTTGAAGGTCATTTGTCTAATTATTAGCTAAATCTAAGTTTGATATTTATTAATATATTTTATTTTTTATTAATATGCCTAATAGTTTAATTACATGAATCTCTCCCACCCCAAAAATAGTTGAATTACATTGGGGGAAATTCCCTTTCCTGAAATTCCTGGAAAAATCTGAGAAATAAAACAAATGCTCTTGCTACAAAGTTCAATTAGATAGCAAAACTGTCTGAAGATACAACGCGACCATGTGGCAGTTGAGAGGTGTGCGTGCTCAGCTGCAGGATGTGGCTAGGGCGTGGGATCTGCTGCCTCCCCCCCAGGCTTGAGATCAAGTTCAGGGATACAAAACACCAGCTCTGAAATATTTCCTGTCCTACTTACCGGCTCAACTGTCTGTGCAGAGTCTCCTAAAAAAAGGAGAGGATGCAGGGTCCGACTTTTCCCAAAAGCCACATCCCGTCTGTTTCTGAGGCAGGCAGCACAAAAGAAAAGAGGTCCCAACCCCGGGCTCTGAATTTTAAGGCACCGTAATCTTGACTTTGAGTAAAATGAGTGTCAGCCAATGTCCTTCGCTCTGGGTAACAGGAATAGCTTCTTCTCTACTTCCTGGCCTTGCTGCTGGAAGCGCAGTCCCTGGACAGACCCACAGTCAGCATCTCCTGGGAGCTTCTTGGAACTGCAGAATCCCAGCCCCAGCCCAGCTCAGCCCTGCTGAATCCACAGCTGTGCTGTAACAAGTTCAGCAGGTGACTGACTCCCACGCTCACCAAAGGTAAATACTAGCAGGTGGCTAAGATAAGGCTGGGATGGGAGAGGAGCAGGATCAGGTCTTTCTCAACACCCCCCTTTCTTTTTTAATATCTTAAACCATCAAGCCTAAAACAATCAGCCTAAAAGTGGTGGCCGGGCTGACAGAGGAGAGCCTCAGCAGATCAGGGCATCCTGATGCTCTCATGAGGTCCTCCACTAATATTTTCCATCACGCTTCATCTTCTTCCTGGGATCAGTTGAGCTGTTGCCTTCAAACATCTCTGAAGTCTATCAAACCATGGGCATTATTAAGTTAATCTAAGGTCTTGGTGTTTAATCGGCTAACAATCCTCTAACAGCCACTTCCACAGAGTTGTGCTGGTTTGGTTTCACCGCACATTCTGCACTTAGCCTCCTAGACCCAGACAGGGGTAAGAAATGAGCTCTCCACTCATCCTGGTGTTTGCACTGCACAGAAGAGGCCTCTCAACATACAGCAGATTCCACCTAAAACCCACCCCTAAAATCAGTGTGGTCAGCCAGAATTCTGTGTCCCCGATGAGGGTGGGGGAAGAGACAGAGAAAACAAGAGAGAAAAACAGAAATGGAGAGACAGGGACTAAAACAAAGACAAAGGCAAAAAGGTGGGGGGCAGAGAGACAGATACAGAATCAGAGAGACAGGGACAGAAGAAGAGAGAAATAGAATATAGAGACAAACACAAAGACAGAAGTACCAGGTAGGAAATATGACAGGCACAGATGAGGTGAAATCTCATCTGAGCAATGAAAGCAAAGCCTCAGCCCCATCAGCCACACACCCTGCTGGCCCTTGTGTCCCAGCAGATGAGGATGCACTGCTAGGATGACTGCCAGCGGCCCCGTGACCTGCAGTGACTGCCCATTACTGTGTCTGGCATGAGTCAGTGGCACAGCCACCTCCCCACTGGCTGCATCCACAATCTATCTGCAGAGTCAGTGCCTTGGTTTCTCCATCACACCAGAGCAGAAGAGACTGCTGACGCTGTGGCCAATGGATGGCCTGTGGCTATGACAGACAGCACCGACCACAGTGCAGTGGCTCTGGGTGGGAGAGGAGGGGGGCCTTCCTGAGGACGTGGCTCCTCCTTGGATCTTGATCATTCATCGCTTAGCTGTTAAACACTTAAATGTCCCTCCCTCGCTGTTTTATCCTGGGCTTTCCTTTGGCTCTAAGCTTTGGGGTTGAACCAAATGACAAGGGATCGTCTGGGGACCCACTTAGTCACTCTGACCAGCCCCAGGATCCTTCGCTAAGCTGCGTTCAGGAGGCTGGGGAACAGCCTGGGACTGCCGGTGCCCGCAGTGTGCCATGCAGGAACCGAGGGTTTGCAGATCAGAGTGGGTGACGAGCGCAGGCTGCGGCCCAGATGAGGGTGTCTGCCACTGACCTGTGGGCAAGGCGCGATGCTCTCTTGCTGTGGGGCCCAGGGAACATTCTCCCTCTGCTTCTCCCACCACAGCTCTCCCAAGCGGCCCTTTCACAGACGTCCTCCAAGGTACAGGGAACAACGCTTCGCACTCTGAGACCAACAGCTTCAGCTGACAGGTTCTCAGTACTGCAAAGGCAGTGATTTCCTTCCCTCACCTCAACATCTGGTCAGCTGGCCTCCCAGATGGACATGGGAGTCAGTTACCGGTGTAGGTGCTTGGCCCCATTATTCCTCTCACACCCCATGAGGTTCTTCTGCCACGCCAACTTCACTTACAAGCAAACTGGGACACAGAAAATTGAAGGAACCCACCTGACGTCACAGGGCCAAAGAAAGGCAGAGCCTGGCTTGGCCCAGACAGTCAGTGGCAGCCTTGACCTCTAAGCCAGAGTTTGAGACAGGAAGCCTCCCAGACCATGAATATCTCCTGGACCAGCCCTAACAGAGAAGACGGAGCATTTGAATTTTGCACAAAAACATGTTTCCACTCTATTTTTACAGAGGCTGCTGTGTGGCCTATATAGCATGAAGGGTACATATTTGAGGTCATCTAAAAAGGGAAAACTTGAAGGTTTGAGGTGATTCATGTGTGAAATCAATTAAGCTGGATGTGGTCATGTATTTATTTAGAAAAAGAAATTATAGCAAACTATATAAAATATATAGTATTTTAATATTTTTTCCCAAAATTGTGCTCCTGAAATGGTGGACATGAACCTTTCTGCCTGTTGTATAGAACTCAGAAATGCGTCATCGCCTCTGGCAACATACACCAAGTATTTATGGCATCTATGAAAATGTCTAACTAAAGAGTGCCAGTAGCCAGGTGTGGAGGCACACGCATATAATCCCAACACTATGGAAGACCGAGGCAAGAGCACTGCTTGAGCTCAGGAGCTCAAAACTATCCTGGGCAACATAGGGAGACTCCCATCTCTACAAAAATAGAAAAATTAGCTGCAGGTGGTGACATCCACCTGTAGTCTCAGCGACTCAGGAAGCTGAGGTGCGAAGATCACTTCAGCTGAGGAGGTTGAGGCTGCAGTGAGCCGTGATCGAACCACTGTACTGTGACAGAGCAAGACTGTCTCAGAAAAAAAAAAAAAAAAGAGTGCCAGTAGATAATGTATAGACTATGTATGTAAGCAGCATGCATGGATTGAAAAAATAAAGAATCATACCGGGATTACTGACAAACACTGACAAACACCAAAGTTAAAATGTTATACCCATATCAAAAATATCTATGAGTAAAAGACTTTGTAACAAGAATATTAAAATATTTGGATTATGTAGGCAAAGAAGAGGAAAACACTGGGCCTCGGGAGAAAGCAGCCTGCCCATTCCACTTTCCCCTGGGCCCTCCTCAGCTCCAGGCCACCTTGCCTCGTGTCTTTTTGGCCTCTACCCAAAGCCCGACCCCAGCTCTTTCTTTTTCTCCAGTTCTCCTCCTCCTCTGCCTACCTCTCTCCCGGCCCTGTGATGTATCTCCTACCTTCTCCTTTCCACACACTTGTTGAGCACTTGCTGTACTTTGAGATCAACTGTTATACTCAATACTTAGTTTAAAAATTGGGTCTATTGAACACTGAAAAGGAAGCTGCATTTTCCCCACATGTTCTTCCCTTTTCTTTTTTCTTATGCTTGTCTCCCTACCTGGATAACCTGTTTTACAAAACAAAAATCAACCCGTATTTCAAGATGAGGTAGGAAGCACAATTTGACTCCAGAGGTGGAGTTTGGACACCAGACCAAATTGAGGACTAGCTAAAACAAGGAAGAGGCAGATACACCTCTCCTAAGACACGCCCACCAGTGTGGATGTCAGTTTACCATTGCCATAGTAACATGCAGACGCCACTGCCCCTTTCCACGGCAACAACCTGGTGACCCAAATGTTACCACCCTTTTTCTAGAAATGTCTGCACAATCTGCCCCTTAGTTTGCATGTAATTTAAAGTGGGTATAAATACGGCTGCAGAAGGGCCTTTGAGCAGCTACTCTCAGCGCACCACCTGTGGGTAGCCCTGCTCTGCAGGTGCAGTCACGGAGCTGTAACTTGCTACCTTAATAAAGCTGTTTTCTTCTACCACCAGCTTACCCTTAAATTCTTTCCTAGCTGAAGCCAGGAACTCTCCTGGGTTAAGCCCCAAGTTGGGGCTCACCTGCCCTGCATCAAAGGTCCATGGTGACTTTTTCATTCCCTCCTCAGACCTCATCTCCCCTTCTTCCCTGCACAGAGCACAGAACTGGGACATGGCACACGTCATGGTCTGCTTCTCTGGTTGTCCATGTCCTTTCCTCTTGGAATCCAAAGTAGCCAGGGTGTTGCCTTGTGCTGAAGAAGCACAAAATAAATGCCTGCTGGCTTTCCTTCTGAGGGTCCCTTGTTATTGTTAGGGGAAGAACAGTTGCCTTGCCTGCGTTTTAGAATGAGTGGCATGAAGTGTGAGCAAGAGCCTGCTACTTAAGTGTGAAGTATCAGCTGTGGCTCACAGAGAATGTGTACATCTAAAATCCGGAGCTCATGCTGAAATCTGAAACAAAGGGCTCACATTCATGTGCTACACGATCCTCTCACCATTTTCATGGGGAGACTAGAGCATTTAAAATAATTGAAGGTAATCTTAAGTATTCTGTCCGAGGAGCCATATTTAACTCCTGATACAGGGACAAGTTTCAAACCCATATTCACAACTAAGGGAACGATTTTCTCACATCCACAGATGGGGACAGGGGAGATTCTGTACACAGAAGTAATATTCACTGTTGCTATTAGAGTTTTCTTAAATCATAGTGATTAAAATGCATGGTTATACTTCCTAATTTAATAACACCCTTGAGGAATAAAAGTGATGGGAATATAAACCGTGAGACTATAATGCATTATCTGCCTCCAGAATAAAACTTGCAACATTTTCCTAATGCCAGTGTGGCAGGTTTTCCATTTTTGCCCCTCCGTGAAACAAAGTTTTACCATCTGGGGACTGGGGACTTTTTTATACAATATGGCTTTGAGAATCTCTTTTTACAACAGTTATAGATGTACCATAATTATCTCCTTGTGAAAGAGAAGAGCAAACGCCTACAATTTCAGGTCAGGCATCACACAGGTCTATTTCAGCTGTCCATGGAGCCCTTACTAAACAGATACATCGGCATAGTCATTTTACAGGGCTGCCACAGAAGCACATTTCTCCGGCATGGCCATTCATTCCACTTAAGCAAAACCAATAATAGGACAAATTCGCAATTTGGCTGCAAAACAGTGGCCAACGGAATCTTATTATGGAAAGAAAGTATCTTGTTCTGGGAAAATGGGTAGATGGGGTCTATAAATCTGTAAGCAAGCGGACAGTCACTTAGTATCTTATTCCAAGACAACAGCAATTCTTGCCCTAATAGTGCAAAGATCAGTGTGCATTGCACAAACACAAGAATTGGGGCCAATATAAGACTGCTGAGATGTAGGTTACATGTAAATAAAAGATTCAATCATTTTTATTGCTGGCTCCAGAGTCTAGTTACATCAGAGTTTAATAGTGGAATTAATGTAACCATGAACTAAATTTCTCATTTTAAAATATTTTACTATAGCAACATTAATAAAATTACAAATAAAATGTACTTAGAATCTCAGGACTTTGACAAATCAAGTTGCATTTATTTGTCCATTATTACTTCTAGTCTCTGTTATTAAAATATCTAACTTTTGCTTAAAGAACGGTGCAGTTAAGAAGTACTTGATATTTCATATCCATATAGAATGTTTAGAATGTTTTAACCTTACTGTTTTACCCTGACGATGTTTAGGCTCTATTTATCAATAAAATATTTTTCTCAGAATTATAGCAAGATTAAATGCCATTAAAGCAACTTGATCATTTGATTAATTACCAAGACTGCGTAAGTGAACTGTTTTCAGTTTTTCCTTCTCATTGGGACCAATTCTCGTCCACGTAAATTTCACAGTAGAAATTTGATTCATTGATTTTTTTGATCCCTATCAAATTTTACCAATCACCATGTCTGCCCCTGAGCATTTTCTGAAATGACCATTATTTCTTCCCAGGCTAATGTTCTTATGTGAAGTTTTAACTACTCTCAGTTTTATTTTAGATTTGTTATTTCCACCAAGTCTAGTTTGTTAAAATAATGCACCCAACAAACATCATTGTGGCTAAAATGGCAGAGTCAAATACCCTGCTCTCTTTATATATACATCATATAATAAAACTTTCCTTTTGTTTTTCACAGAGTTGATTGTAGATGACTAAGATGTACCTTACAGCCCTAACTAAGAAGATAGAGCACTGTCTGCTTAGATGCAACATAGATTGTTCCTCCAGCTTTTTTCGTTGATGCTTTGAGGCCCATCTCCTCTTCCTCTTTCAAAACAACTCAGGTGAGGCCAGTCAGGGTTAGACTTCTACGAACCCCCAGCAGGGGGAAATAAGACCAATGAGTCATACTTTTCTGAAAGTTACTTATGGACAGGTGTCGCCTCTGGGCTGATTCAACTTGGAGAGGAATATTCCAGCAAGAGTTATCGAGAGAGAGAGAGAATGTTTCCTAAGAAAAGTGAGAGTCCTATTTCTAAAAAAGTAAAAGAATGGTTCCCAACTTGAGCGCCCGTCAGAGATGACGAAGCGTGGAAATACTGCCCATATCGTCTTCCTGGAAGTTCCTTACTTTGCTTTCCACATTTAGGGCTTGGTATAAGTAGGTCCACTTTTCTTTCTTCCAGATGGCTATATAATTGTCCCAGCATCATCATGAAAATGTCCATTCTTCCCCCACTGCTCTGAGATGCCACCTTTGCCATAAAACAGCTGTCCTTCGGTGTGCGTCTGTTTCTGAGCTCTGTGTTCTGCCCCATTTGTCTGTTTACTCTTTTCTTGCACCAAAGGGCACTCTAATTTCCTGTGGCGTTACAGAAAGCCTTCCCATGTGGTAGAGCAAGCCCTGCCACCTTCCACATCTTCAAAGTGACTTGGTTATTCTCAGTTCTTTGTGTTAGTACATACCAGTTTCACTGATTTAAGACATAGTTCTTTCAAACAGCCTTATCCCTGTTAGACAGAATGAGCTTTACTGCATGTGTTTATTTAAGCTCTGCTAAATACCTACATGACGACCTTTTCTTGTGTCAAATGTTCATAATCCATCATCCACCGCCCAGCACCATGGGTGCACAGGTGGAGATATGGGACAACAGGCCATGGGCTTTAGAATCAGGCCAATCCTAGCTTTGTCCAGTACCAGATATGTACCTCTGGGTATTTAACCTCTCTGCTCAGTTCCTCATTGTAAATGCCGCTTTTCATACCAACTGCCCATAGTGTTTTGGGAGGATTTTAAAAAATATAGGTGAAGCTTGTTGCATAATGCCTGGCACACAATAAGGTTCCAACTTTTAAAAATGAAAGCTACTA
The DNA here is from genome assembly GCF_000951045.1 of Mandrillus leucophaeus. Taxonomy (NCBI): domain Eukaryota; kingdom Metazoa; phylum Chordata; class Mammalia; order Primates; family Cercopithecidae; genus Mandrillus; species Mandrillus leucophaeus. The sequence goes on along the minus strand of NW_012101587.1, from coordinate 6,341,617 downwards.
TTATTTCATGGTGAATTTTTCACTTTCTCCTTTCCCAAGATTAAGTCAGTGAGAAATCACAGGTGTTTCATCTTGCATCTCTGGGCACTTTTCTGAACCAAACACCTAAAGATTCATGTATTTCTTATAGCCATTTCACTAACTCAATCATGTGACTGTATGTCAAGCAGTAAACACACATTTTCCCGAGGAGCACCTCTCAGAGTTCATTTTTATCATCACCAGGAGGCCAGAAGGTAAAGTGAGGGGGTTGGCACAGACCAGCTGTCCAGGCTGAGGCAGGAGAAAGAGGCTGATGACCTGTGTGCCCCACCCCACGTGACTCTAAAACCTGACAAATCCCCAGTGTTTACACATTTCTCAGGGCATGCACTCATCTCTGCACATCATTTTCAGGAACAAACTGACACCCACAACGTCCTGCACAGCTGCAGTGATGGGTGTGTGAGCAAGCATCCTGCATCCCTGCTGGGGCTTGCATGTTGTGCTGGTGGCAGGGGACCTGACATGGTCTGTGGCTGCACCTTTAACCTGCTTTGCCCGCAGCCCAGCCTTTTCTGCTAAGCTCTTCCCTGGGAGCCTGGTGGACCTCCATGGCTGCAGAGGGCCAAGGAGAGCCGCCATTCAGCTGCTCTTGAACATGCCTTTCATTTCCCCATAGCAGCCCTCATTTCTTTGGGTGTCCTACGCACCCCCCTCCTTTCTTGCCTTTTGTTTAATTCCCAGAGCGGTAACTAGTGAGCCTGCCTCGCAGCCCCAGGGGCTTTTGCAGCTCGAGAGGTACCTGGCAGTGACCTGGCTCATATTCCCCATAGCTCACAGGAACCTGGGGTTATTCCTTGCAGCCACAGAAGACCACAATACTCCCTAGCCTGCAGGTAAATGCCATGATATTCCACACAAAGGTTCACAGGTGCCTGAAACCATCCAATGTGTTAAAGGCACAACCTCTTTCCATTACAAGCATCGGAAAATAGTTTCCATAGATTTTCCCATGAGAACATTTTGTTTCTGAAGAAGTTATGATCATTAGACTTAGGTGGATGTTCATGAAAATAAGAGACAACTATGAAGTTACATATAAAAGTCAACTTTCCAAAGGATGGTCAGATCTCTGACCTAATTTTGAATCAGACAAGATTTTGCATCTGGAGTTTACTTGAAATAGAAAACATGTCCTTTTTTCCTACACTAGTGGTAGGTATGCTTTCTTGTAACTCAAACTTATTTTCTTTGCCAACTGCATGATTAAGAGTTTGCACCTGTTACTTTTCTTGAATTGATTCAGTTCAACGAGCCCTGCCTCGTGATTTTTTCTTTGTAGTCAAGATACCCCAGCGCAATAATTCCTCTTGCTTTGCAAACAAAAAGCTTTCTCTGACAAAGGAGTATGATTAGTAAATGCTTTCTTTTCATGTGTCTGACAACTGCATTTCAACACACACAGTATTAAGATGGTCAGTCCCCGCAAAAAGCTAGTATTTCTACTGGGTATAATCTGTGAACGTTTATGACACACAGAACTTACATGATGTTAGCATATTTAATCCTTGAGAATTATTTCCCCTTCACCCACTGTTGATTCCTAAAGACATTAAGTGGAGCAGAGCAAGGCAGCACCTGAAGCTGGTGTAATAAGCGCTCCTTAAGGCCCAGGTGGAGTGATTGGGGTGTGTGGTAGAGGAGGCAGGGCTTAGGAGTGGCTGGAAACTGGTTTGTTATTGTATTAGTTCGTTTTCACATTGCTATAAAGAATTACGTGAGACTGGCTGGGTAATTTATGAAGAAAAGAGGTGTAATTAACTCACAGTTCTGCAGGTTTAACAGGAAGCATGACTGGGAGGCCTCCCAGAATATGAAGGGGAGGCAAGGACCTTCTTCACATCGTGGTCAGGGCGAGAAAGCGAGGTGGGGGGTTAAGTGCCACACGCTTTTAAACCATCCAATCTCGTGAGAACTCACTCACTATCACGAGAACAGCATGGGGGAAACTGGCCCCATGATCCAATCACCTCCCATCAGAACCTTCCCCAGACATATGGGGATTACAATTTGAAATGAGATTTGTGTGAGGACACAAATCCAAACCATATCAGTTTTTTTTAACGCTGTATCCATTTAATGCTTGACCTGATTTTGAGGATAGAGGCTGGTCAGTTCCCTTCCTGAGCACACCCCAACCAATTCCCTTATCAGGCTCTCATCGTCAATGTCCACTATATACCAGCCTTAATAGCTCTGGGGCCAGGTACCAGACAACTAGGATATGACCACAGAATTATTCAAATTAGCCAATCCACAGGGAGGCTGCGAGACCTAGCTAGCCTCCCTCCACACCCAGCTCACCATTAATAGGCTGCCCCTGCAATGCCAGCTTGCTGTCACCCTGTCCCCAGGAGCAACCCCCAAGTGGCCCTATCTGGCAGCCTTCCCTTATTTAGAGCTGTAAGTAACCAAGAGTTCTGCCCATCATCCATCTGAATGCCAGGATGTTGTGGGCATGAAAAAGAATCTTTAATCCTACAGGTCAGTGGTTGAGTGTGACATTTCTGAGCCTGAGTGGGTGCGAGGGCTGCACAAACAGGAGTGGGTGCCCTGAGGCATGAGGGGTGGGGGCTCTGGCATAGTGCGGAGGGTCTTCTTGTGCCTGAGCCTCTCATCACCATCTGTCAGAGCCCAGGAGAGGAAGCGAGGCGTCTGCAGGGGAGGGGTGATGGGAGATGGGATGGGACGCCCCGAGGAGGAGAGAGATTCAGGATGATGGGAGTCAGGTGGGCATGGGAGCGCCAAGCATCCAAAGGAGAAAACAAGAATGAACTTGTGGTGCTGTATTGGAACTGAAGATATAGGGGTGAATTCATGCTTTTCAATATCTGCGGATATATTAAGCTGGTGCAAAAGTAACTGCGGTTTTCGCCATTAAAAGTAATGTCAAAACCGCAATTACTTTTGCACCAACCTAATAGAAAGGATATAAGTGAACGTGTAGCGTACGTATGAGGGGGAATACTTAACATTCCTGACGCTGTTCTTGGAGAGGAACTGAGGCAGTGACACCTCAGTAGAAAAGAGCATGCCTGGCACCCAGATCTTTGTTTCCAAATACTCTCCACTAGAAGGCAGGCACACTCTTTGAAGAAAGGCTGATTCCAGGGCTGTGGCAGGGAAAGTACAGGATGAGTCTGAACCACCTTATTCCAGAAAGGAAGTGTCCGGAGGGTGGTGGGGGACATATCAGAGAACACAGAAGCCAGCTCACCAGGGCTTCTGCCAGCCAGACCTGAGAAAATTTGAGCACAGAAATAAATAATAATGGTAACTGATTACAACCCAATGAGAAAAAAAGAAAACCATGATTCCACACTGATAGAAACAAGTATGTTGAAAGTTTGCTGATGAATAGGAGAGTTACCTAGTTTCAAAGTACCTCCCACAAAATAATTATCACAAAGGTGGGAAAAGTAACTTCAGAGAAGCTGCCAGATACCATTGTCATCCAGCGGCTGCAGGGAACAGTTTGGTAAGGGGACAAATTGAAATCCTATGGTCCTGATAGGACACAGTGAGAATACAGCACCCCTTCTGCAATATTTCTGACAAAGATGCTGTATTAGTCTGTTCTCATGTTGCTCTGAAGAAATACCTGAGACTGGGTAATTTATAAAGAAAAGAGGTTTAATTGACTCACCGTTCTGCATGGCTGGGGAGGTCTCCGGAAACTTACCTTCATGGTGGAAGGGGAAGCAAACATGTCGTTCTTCACACGTCAGCAGCAAGGAGTGTGCAGAACGAAGTCGGGGAGAAGCCCCTTATAAAACCATCAGATCTCATGAGAACTCACTATCGTGAGAATAGCATGGAGGTAACCGCCCCTATGGTTCAATTGCCTCCCTCCAGGCCCCTCCCACGACACGTGGGGATTATGGAAACTACAATTCATTATGAGATTTGGGTGGGGACACAGCCAAACAATATCAAATACGTAACATGAGACAAGCTCATATTGAGGGACATTCTATTAAATAACTGACCTGTGACATTCAAAAGTGTCAAGGTTGTAATAGTCAGCAAGCCTGGGGAGCCACTCCAGAATGAAGGGAGGAGAGCCACGGGCCAACCAAACACAGCACCTGATCCTGAACTGGACCTTCTGCTATGAGGTCATTATTGGGACAACTCGGGAAACGTGAATGGGGGCGTCTAAGTATGAGATCATCAGAATCAGTTGTGTTGATTTCCTGATTTGTAGTGGCTGTGATTATGTTATTAGGAGACTATCCTTGTTTGTAGCAAATATACATTAAAGTACTGAGAGGTGATGGTGCAACCTGTTAGCAATTTACTTGCAAATGATTCAGTCATTTAAAAAAGAAAAAGAGTTATTTGAACTGCACTTGTAACAGTTGTGTAAGTTTGAGGGTGCTTCAAAAGAAAAATACTAAACATAAATATCAAACTGAACCCCTTGATTTAAAAAATATATATATTGTCTTGTCATTTAGGAACCTGGAGAAAGACATTTTTAAGTGTATCCCAAAGTAGATTTACCTGTTGTTTTCGAATTGCTAATGTTTGGAAAGCTCTGACCACCTAAATACTACTAGGGTAAACTATTTTCCCCTAAGATCCTTTGCTCCGTGTCCTGGTCCACTTCCCTTTCTCACACCCTTAATTATAGGAGGCCAACAGCACACAAATGTTACTTCTGCTCAGATTCCCACCATGACCTCCCACCTGTTATCCCTGCCTTCATGTTCTCCTGCTCCAGTCCATCCTTTTCCATCTGTGTGGAAACCACGTGTCCAACCAATGACAATTCACTTTGGCCAGATGGAGGTGGAGTAGTTTAGAAACAAAATTTTTGTTTATATTCTGATTTATATCTTCCTATTGTTTGAATGTATTACCTCTGTATATGAAAACAAAGCAAAACATTTAAAAACTTCCTATCATGTAAAGAATCAAATCCAACTCTATCTGGACATGCTGTTCCCTTCTCAGCACGGCCCAAGCTGTGTCAGGTTTATCTTCCCTGGGCTGTGACCACAGCAAGCCCCTCTCCATGTCCTTTACATGGGGGACACTTGCGCAACCCTGGGCTCTTGTGAAATGGGAGAACTCTGTGAAGAAACTGGCAGCCCTAAAGAACAGGCTTCCTAATACTCATATTTGGAGGTCCCAGTACCAAACGCAGTGCAAGGTCCAATTACTCCAGTGTAGCCATCAACTGACAAGTGGGTCCCCTCGGCAGACCTCCTGCTGCGTTTCTGAGGGCTTCAGTCTTAAATAAGAGCAGACAGCAGAGGCTCCAACAGGCAAGCCTGAGAGCAAGGCAAATAGACTGACAAAGACAGCCTGAATTCCACAAAACAAAGGGCATGGGAAGATGTGAAAACCTTTATTTTTTTATGTTAACTTTTTACCTTGAAACAATTTCAGGTTTATTTAACAGTTGCAAAAAATATAACAAAGCTTTCTCATATGCCCTTCATTCAGACTTGCCAAATGTTGACGTCACATTTTGATATTAAAGTCAGGAAATGAACACTGACATGCTATAATCTACAGGCCCTCTTGACATTTCACCTGTGGTTCCATTAGTGCCATCTTCTGATCCAGGGTCCCATCTGAGATCACGTGTTGCTTTCATCTGCCCTCTCCAGTCGAGGAGACATTGCCTTTTACCACCCCGATACTTTTAAAGGGGAATGTAGACTACAAGTGCAAAGATAAGTGCAGAGTTTCCTTCAACCTGTATTTGTCTGATGTTTCCCCATGTATCATCCTTGTTACACATTTTTGATAAAATGCCACAAAATGATAAGGTGTCTTTCTCATGGCATGATCAGGAGGCAACATCACCCACTGCTGACGCCGCTAAGCACTGGTTAAGGTGCTGTCCTAGGCTCCTTCACTGTGAACTTCCTATTTTTTCCTTTGTAAACTAATATTATTTTGGGGCAAAATCTTTGAGACTATGTCAATATCTCCTTTCTCATCATACTTTTACCCACATATTTTAGTATCTACTGAAGATTCTTGCCTAAGACTATTATTACTACTATGGCTTTGCCAAATGGTTAAGATAAAAACTTTATTGAAAACTGAAATCAATAACCTAGAGATGTGTGCAGAACTTGGCAAACTACAGCCTGAAGGCCAAATTCAGCTGCTGTTTTATAAATAAAGTCCTTTTGGAACACAACCATGCCCATTTGTGTCCCATCTATAGCTGACTTCACACTACAATGGCACAGTTGAGGAGTTGCAGCAGACACCATATGGCCCACAAAGCCTCAATTATTATCTGGTCCTGGGCAGAAAAAGTTTGCCAACACCTGCCTTAGAGAAAATATCACATTTATAAAACAGACACAAATGCTTTAGAAGGAATTAGAAAACAGAGTTCTTACAAAGTAAAACCCTGACCATCAAAATAAAAAATAAAATACAAAAATGATACAATATTCCATAAAGCAGAACAAAAGACTAAAAGACGGAAGAACAGATGGAAAAGATAAGGCATTTGAGAGAATTAATCCAGAAAGAATCACAGTTCATTAACAAAACTGAAAGAAGCAAAGAAAGTACTGTCAGATTTTTTAAAAATCCAAGACTTAAGTACACAAGTTCACAGATTAAAATGACCCATAATGAACGCAAAAACCTATTCCAAGGCACATCATCTTGAGATTTTAAGATACCAGGAGAGAAGAGTAAATCCTAGAAGCTTCCAGCAACCAGAGAAAGAGAGAAGACCACATAGAGAGGAAGAAAAGGCAAAGTGGCATGAGACACAGCAACAATGATAACACCTGACTTCAAAGTTCCCAGTGGAAACATTTTTCTTCCTACAGTTTGGTACCCAATTAAACTATCCATCAGACATTTTTCAGAAATTCATAGATTCAAAATGTATCTTCCGGTCATCTTTCTTAGAAAGCCGCAGGAGAATGTGTACCACTGAAAAAAAGGATATGAACCAGGAAAGAGGAAGACAGGATTCCATAAAATGGAGGATGCATGCAGGGAACCCCAGAATGACAGCTGCCCAGCAAGGCTGGAGAACAGGCAGTTCACAGCAAAGAGATGGAATTCCAGGGCTGAAGTGTCCTGGGAGAAACAAAAAGTGGAATTCATAATCTGATATGTTTAAATATATGTAGAAATACAGAGGCAAATATGAGACAGATTTGAAAGCTGAATATTAATATCTCAGACATGTGTAAGTTACGTTGGGACAGGGGTATCTGCTGGCATCTTTCGGTTGTGTGTGGCATGCACATCTGTTTTCATGAGACTCTTAAAAGCACCAAGGCTTTATGAGCACTGCCTCCTCCGCCTCACCCTTCCCCACTGCTGCCCAGTAAACCTCCCTTCCAGGGTGAACTCAGATGTCACCTGAGATGTAAGGGACTCCCAGAATCATCGGAGTCCAAATTGCTCCCTGCTTCCTTTGTGCTCCCATAGCTGCTGGTATATCCCTATAACAGTTTCCATTGATTCGACAAGTCATTATTGAGTATCGATTATGGAGCACCTGGCATGCTCCTAGGTGCTGGGGATGAAGCAGTGAACCAGAGTCGTCATTGTCCCTTCTCACAGGACTAGCAGTCTGGCAGGGAAGGCAGGCGCTCACGTCCACAGAGCTCCACTCTGCCATCCCTGGAGGTCCTGGCTTCCCGCCTCCATCCAAACATCATTAAACAGGAGGTAGAGAACAGGGCTCCTTCTCTGGTTCTACTATGTTTCCAGTACTGTCAGGACACCTAGTCCCTCACAATTTAACCCAGGGGGCTCAGGGGGCCTCCAGCATTTTCTCGTAGTTGTATTCCGACGCAGTTCTGTAAGTGGCACTCGGCATCCCTGGCCTCTCCTGACTCCTGGTCCTCATCTGGGCTCAGTGCTCAGGCCAGTGGCTCCTCCCTCCCCTGATGCTCACTTAGCTGGGGCAGACACTCCACATTCCCTCACTGGTGACACCATGAAATAACACAGCCCAGTGCTCACAACATCTGACCGCATTTCAGACTCCTCTCTTCCCCAGGACTTTGGCCCAAGGTCATGGAGAACAGGAGTGCAGAGGACGGTGTCAGCAGCAGAAATCCTTTTTACTCTCACGTTTTTTGGGGCAAGAACATAATATCTGTTCCCCATCTTCACTTGATTGCTGTCTTCAGGCTCTTTATTCTATACTCTCACACGCTCACCATCATACACACACCTCCAGAGAGAAAGTGGCCGGGTCACTAAACAGGAGAAGAATGAAACACAGAGAGGGGCCATGTGCTCATGCACGCCTGAGGAGAAGGAACATGGCGGGATGTCGAAAACCACCTTGGAGGGGAACTTTCAAGTGGGAATAAAAATATAATCAAAGCAACCAACGCAATCTAAAACAAACGTAGAACCAAATGCCCTAAAATAACATAGGCTTAGATACTTATCACCCCTATTTGAATCCTGATCATCTGTCAATTTTCTTAAAATATTTCCGCAGAGGAAGTTTCGGTAACTCATCTGTCTCCATCCCCACTCACACAGAGCTGGTGTCCCCACTGGACTTGTACCGTGCCTTGCTCTTTTAAGCTATAACTTCCTTACGATCTCGGATACATCTTTCCTTGTGAATGAGGCCACTGGTCTATTTCACTTTATTAAATACCAATATGGCTGCTGACTGTCATGAATGTAGCACTTTCTAATTCTAGTGAATACAACGAAGTTTATATTAATATTTACGTATATTTTCTCATTTGAGTTTCTTACCAATAAAGAAAAAGAAAAACCGTTATAAGAACATACCCCTACACACACACACACACCACACACACACACACACACACACACAGTGATCACATGATCATTTGCTTAAGCAGAAGTTCTTAGATTTTAATGCAGGGCGGAAGAGAAGTAAATACCTTTTTTTCTTTTTATATGAAGTTTCACTGTTATTTTTATTTTTAAAATTTAACTGAATCTTTCAAACATTAACTTAAAAATGACCCATAAATCGTAATTTCTAATGTGAGATGAAAGGCATCACACAGCACTCTGCAGATTTGCTTTATTTTAACTTTCAACACGAAGAACAAAGCCAGTCAAAAATAAACAACTAGATAACAACAATAAATTGCCACCTACTGCTAATATTCAGTCCCAAACCAACGGTTGATTTTTGCGATACTAAGGTAAAGGACCAGGTTGACAATAAGGTATTCTTCGGTCTCTCTGATCCACACCAGCTCCACGTGCACTCTTCCTTCCGCATCGACGTAGTCCACGCTGTATGTCTGTCCCAAGAAGCTAGGGCCATCAGCGGGTGTGGCAGGCGATCTCATGCACACCGGGGAACTGAAACACCAAAAGGGTTTCCCATGTTCATCCAAAAGAGTTACGTCCATCATGGAACAACTCTGCAAAATAAACACAGATTGACAAGGATAAAAAGGTCAATCAGACCTGATTTTCACAGAAAATCGTGACTCTGTAAAACTGACTAGAAATGCTGCATGTGGCATCAAAATCCAGAATACTGTCATTGGTTTTCCATGGCCTACTTCATAACCTAGACAATACTTGGGCTTGTGTCTCATCACTTAATATTCATTCTCAAATATACACAGGAGCACTCACAGGGCTCAGTTTAGGACTTACTTAGCACTAGGAGCTCAGAGAAATGTGTCACAGATATTGTCCCTGTCTTCATGGAACTTAAAGTACAGAGGCTACAGATGTGACACAAATCACACCAACAACCAGTCAGTGCTTCCGAGCGTGAGGCGGCATCACTCTGAAAAGCAGTGTGGCTGTGTGCCCGGGTCTTCACTGCCACCACTAGGCGGTCCCCTCCCCTCTTCTGAGAAGCCTCCTGCTTCTCCGAGGCTCTGAACTTCAGCTCGGCACCCCTGCTCCATGCGCATCTCCGACATGTGCCAGCCTCCTGTCTGCCCACTCTCATTTCCAGGACTCTGGTGCCAGTCCTGCTGCCTGCCTCTCCCTCTCACTCTCTCCCAAGTCTTCCAAGTCTCACTGTCATCCCAAGTGATCCCAACATCCGTGGGGACCCTGGTGGAGCCTCAGTATCCTGGACTCTCAACTCCTGAGCTGTTCGACTCTATGACCTCCTCCTCGACTTGACCTCAGTTACTCACTCCCACAGTCACATCGCTGACACATCACTTCCCAGAAGTGGTCCACTACCACTGTCAACGCTTCAGGCACCCTGTCTTCTAACTGCCACCTTCGTCTTCCAGCTGACTCACCAGACGATTTCCACTACAACTGTACTTCAGATTCATCCAGTGTTTTCACCCTGCAAGCCACGACCTATTAATGCATCCTGAATTACACTTAGCAGGACACAACTGTTTGTCAAAATAAAATGAAACAAGATGAAAGAGAACAGAGTCAGCATGCATTGCACAGAGTAAGCATAAACGTCATTTCATGAACGCTGTTTTCATTGCACATGAATGTGTGGTTTGTATATGCCCATAACGCAGTGGATATGTAAAAAGGCCTGAAGAGCACTGCCCATGGACCTAGCCCACCCGCCGGCCAGCCCTTCCTTCTCCCGCTTCTTCCTTTCCACTTTAGATTTCACTGGCCTTCGCTGGAATAACACTCTTGCCAATGCACATACCTCCCTCGTTCCCCTTGTATCACAACTGAGGACCAGGTCCAGCAAAACCCCAGCCCTGGAGGAGCCCAGTTATTTTCTATCTGTCTGGACCTGAGCACCAAGCACAGCGGGAGGGCTGCATACAGAGCTGCTGGGTGCCCATGTAGCCGCACCATCCTCAGCGTAGCCTGAGGGTCCCACCCTGGCTCTCTGGGTGGCTCCTTCTCCGCCTCATGGAACAATGCCTCATCTCCTCCCTCAGCCCTCCACATCCTGCTAGGAGGGTGCTCTCTGCAGAGGACCTTGGCCTTCACAGAGAGGGGAGAAGGATGTTTTCCTCAACTTCCCACCGCAGATCCACAGCCCAGCTCCTCTGCACCCACCACTCCTCGCATGTGTTTCTCACCTGCTCCTCCCGGGTGTGGCCCCGTAACCTCCTGCTGCAGCACAGCCCATCTCGCAAAGGCACGACGTCCCTCTCTCAAGTGACTACTTCTGTCCTCCCATCAGCCTTCAGCCTTCAACACATTCAAGTAACTCCCATCTTAGAGAGACAGAGAGAGAGAAACAGCCTCCCTGGGCCCCATAGACGCCTGTTCTTTGCTGGCTTCCCAGACAGCCCTCTCCAAAGAGCTGTCTCCGCTGGATTTGTCCATTAATACCCATTCACTCCTCAAACCACTCTGGCCTGGTATCCTTTCTCCATCATCTGACCGAACATCTCTTGATAAGGCCACTAGATCTAGTGACCATCTCTCAGTCTGCCTCTCAGCAGTGTTTAGTTTTTCAAGAAAACATGAAGAGTAATTCCACCTCCCCAAATGCATCCAGAACCCACAAGCCCTGTAGCTCTCTACCCACTCCCATTGCTGAGGTTTCTACAGCTTGGTCCTAGGCCCTATTTTCACCCTGTGGAATCTCTCCCCATAAGTGGAACTCATCTACATCCACATCCTAAGCTATCACCAACGTGCCTGTGATTCCCAAAAGTTTATCTCCAGCCGAACTTCTTTTCCAAGTTCAAGACCTAAATATTCAAGTGCATACTCAACTTCTGGATCTTTCAAGGGACCCTCAAGTCCAGCAGGACTACATCCAAACTCAGGACCCTCCCAGCAAAGCTCTCCTGGTGCTCCTCATCCCAGGGATTGGTGAAACCATCATCAGTCATCTGGCTGTGCACGCCTGAAATGTGGGCGTCACTCTAGGGGCCTCCCTCCTAGCCCTGACGCGCCAACCCTCACCCAGTCCTGTTAGTTCTTACCTCTCTTTCCAACAGCTTTACTTCTGTCCGTCTCCATTGCCACTGCCCTAATCCAAGTGCTATGGTCTGAATGTCTGTGCCCCTCAAACCCCGTGTCTTAAAATCTGATCACCAATGTGACTGTTTTCAGGAGGCGGGGCCTCTGGGAGGTGATTAGGTCACGGGAGCAGAGCTCTCATCAATAGGACTGAGGTCCTTACACAAGAGGCCCACAGAGCTGTCTCGCTGCTTCCCCCAGGTGAGGACACTGCTATGAATAGGACTGAGGTCCTTACACAAGAGGCCCACAGAGCTGTCTCGCTCCCCAGGTGAGGACACTGCTATGAATAGGACTGAGGTCCTTACACAAGAGGCCCACAGAGCTGTCTCGCTGCTTCCCCCAGGTGAGGACACTGCTATGAATAGGACTGAGGTCCTTACACAAGAGGCCCACAGAGCTGTCTCGCTCCTTCCCCCAGGTGAGGACACCGCTAGAAGGTACCTCCAGGTCTCGCTCCTTCCCCCAGGTGAGGACACCGCTAGAAGGTGCCTCCAGGTCTCGCTCCTTCCCCCAGGTGAGGACACCGCTAGAAGGTGCCTCCAGGTCTCGCTCCTTCCCCCAGGTGAGGCTAGAAGGTGCCTCCAGGTCTCGCTCCTTCCCCCAGGTGGGGACACCGCTAGAAGGTGCCTCCAGGTCTCGCTCCTTCCCCCAGGTGAGGACACTGCTAGAAGGTGCCTCCAGGAACCAGGGAGCGGCCCTCACCAGACACCCATCTGCTGATGCTTTGACCTTGGTGCTTTCAGCCTCCACAACGGTGAGAAATAAGTTTCTAGTGCTAAAAGCCACCCAGCTGACGGTGGTTTGTGACCTCAGGCCAGGCCGACTAAGACACCAAGTGACTGCTCTTCCTTTAAGAAGGCAGCCATCCAGCTCATCCCCCACTCATTCTCCACATTCAGAAGACACACCTTCACAAAACATGAGTCTGAGCACGCCACCCACAGCTTAAAACCCTGAGACAACTTTCCATGGCTCTCAAGAAAGAACCAAATGCCTTCCGGCTACCATTAAGGCCTGGCCTGGCCTCATCTGCCCATCCCACCTCATTGCACACAATGCCACCTCTTGCCATCTGTGCTCCAGCCACACTGACCCTTCACCCTTGAACACACCATGCCCCCAGCTGACAAAGAGCCACCCAGACTCCCCTGCTGAGAGCTCCTCTCCCCATCTTCTCTTTGTCCATCTCAGCATTCAATTCAAATACCAGTCCCTTGGAGAAGTTTCCCTGACACTCTCATCTCAACTGACCATGTACCCAATGGGCAGAAACACCAGTGTGTTGAATGCAGAACTTGATGCAGCTGCAGTGCTGAAACCAACTCGGCCCGGCCAGTGCAGGTAGAGATGGATGCTAAGCACCATGAGGGCAGGACTTAGGCCAGCTCAGCTCAGCATTGTGTCCCTGGCCACCTGCATATGCACACAGTCACTGAAGCTCAGCCACTATGTGCCGAATGAACGAATGAGTGTGATAAAATGGGAGGGAGGCGGTAAGAGTAGTGATGGAGATGCTGGTTGTTATTAAACACTAAGGTAGGACAGCAGGAGCCCTAATGCATCAGGGGCAGCAAACACCAGGAAAGAAGAAATGGAAGAGACACTGACGAGGTAAGCAGAGCAGAATCTCACATCTGAATGGGGGAGTAACAGGAACAGAGGTTTTGTCTCCTAATCATTTGCTTATCCATTACAGAAGCAGATGATATGAGGAAGAACAAACATGCAAATTTTAGACATGTTGAATCCACAATGTCCATGAGGAACCCAAGCCACTAAATCCACCAAGTGAACAGATATAGCTAGGTGGGGGCTTGAGTCAGGGGAGGAGGCACAGTTGGAGATACTGATAATTATTACAATAATATTATGAATGAGCTATCTTTTAATTGTGGTAAAATAAACATAAAATTTACCACCTTCACCACTTGTCTTCTATATTTCAGTGGCTTACATACCTTCTCATTGTTGTATAACCATCACTACTATCTCATCTCCAGAACTCTTCATTTTGTAGAACTAAAACTCTGTCCCCATTAAACCCTAACTCCCCACTTCCCCTCCTCCAGTCTCTGGCACCCACCATCCTACTTCCCGTCTCTATGAATTTGACAACTCTAGGAACCTCATATAATGGAGTCATACAGTATTTGTCCTTTCGTGACTGGCTTATTTCCCTTAGCATCATGTCTTCAAAGTTCTTCCATACTGTAGCATGCGTCAGAATTTCCTTCCTTCCTAAGGCCAAATAATACTTGATTGTATGGATAGACTACAGTCTGTTCATCCACTTATCTGCAAATGGACACTTGGTTTTCTTCTACCTTTTGGCTACTGTGATTAATGCCTCTATCAATGAGGGTAGATGGTGTGAGCCATGTTTTTAACGTGTTGTATGTTCTAGAAAAATAGTAGTGTACATTCACTATTTTATTTAATTCTAAGGAAGCTAAGAAGTAACGTCAAGGATAAAATCTTCTAACGCTTATCTTTTCAGGATGGCTCATTACATGCCATGACTTCTGCCCCATATTCGTGTTTTATTAATTGTAATATAAATGCTACTCTTAGATATCAGCAAAAACTGAGCAACTATATACCACTACTTTCACAAGTTATAACTAATCAGATGTGGCCAAAAATGCTGACCATTCAGATCTCAGTATGATCAGGTCAAAGTGTCTCGACTCAATAAATGTGTATCTTAGAGAAATTTAAGGAAAAAAAGACATTCCAAACATTGAAAAAATGAGATGGTTTAATAAGTGACTGGCATGAACTGGCTGCTATCTGTGCAGGAGACCCGAGTGAAGCACCAGCCAGCATGAAACATCCTAATCCCTGATGGGAGAGTGCATGCCAGAGCCTAAGGCCCCTCACATCAGATAAGCTACACAGTGAGACCACCCAGGAACCCCTCAGACACCTGACCTTGCTCCCTGATGCCTTTCCCAGGCGATCAGCTGCAGTGGTCCTGGAACAGCAGTGCCTAGCCCCACACAGCCTGTTCCACAGCACCCACTGCTTCCTGCATGACGGGACCACCACACACAGAGCCTGGGCTGCGAGGAGAACACCAGAGTGGGGAGCAGGTGGGGAAGAAGAAAAAACACCCTATGCTGCAGCCTCACTGAGGCTGAGAACGGGGGAGTCGAAGCCAATACTGAGGGCCAGCAGATGGCTCTGTCCTTGGCAGGCAGCGGGAGCCCTCCTGGAATGGGCATTACCACTGTGGCCATGTTAGAGAGAAGGCTCTGAGGCCTAAGCACCTCTGAGATAACACAGCAGGTGGGACTGCATGGTGCACCCATCTTCCACATCCCACCACCCTGCACGACCTTAGCCACTGGGTTAACACTTGACTGTGTTACTTACAACCTCACCAAACCCACCAGCATAGAGATGGTGGTTAGATCCCATGGGAGGAAGGAGGTGGAGCCCTGGGTCCCATCACCTGCAAGAAGGTTGCGGAGGAGAAACGCTGGCAGAAGTCAGGAAGGAGCGGCCGGTGGGGCACATGGGCTCCTTGGTGAGGACGCAGCTCACAGCCCTAAGCCGTCAGTGGGTGTCTCAGTCTTTCTGCTCTCCCAATCCCTCTGCTGCCAGATCAAGAGCTGGGAGCTGATTCTCTTCTGAAGCCCTCCTAGTTCTCAAAGTCCAGCGTTCTCCAATTCCCTCCTAACCTAAAACATGGCCTAGCACACGATAGGCACATCAAACTCTTTAACAACATCCATAGATACACCAAAATCCATATTCTTTCCTGAGGGTTTCAAGGCCCCTCCTGACCTGCCCTAGCAGCCTTTCCAATGCCCCCCAATCACTCTCACTCCTGTCCCTGGGCACTAGCCCACCCCAGGCAGGACTGCCAGCTAGGAAGAGGCCCACCTCAGCACCAGCTGCAGCAGCACAATGGGTCTCGCACCCCTCCCCGGGCCAGCTGCCCCTCACCTCTAGAACCTCGCTCCTTATTTCCCATCCTGTCCGAAGCATCTCTTTCTCCACTGGGTTCCTTCTCTAGAATAAATCACTCCCAATCTTCTGGAGGCGGATGCATGTCAGAACCTCCCACGAGCCTTCCTCCCACTGGCCCTTTCCTCTTTCTCCTCACAGAGCTTGTTTTCAATCCTCTCCTAAATCAGTCCCTCGCACCCTGAAAGTCCAGGAGGCACACATCTGAGCAGTCGGCGGACCTCACCCTCCTTGCAGGAGGAAATCTCTCCTCCCCGGCGCCCCCATGGACCAGTGAACTATGCCAGGCTCAAAACTCAGCGTCTGGGGCTCACCTGCACCCCCACGGACCAATGAACTACGCCAGGCTCAAAACTCAGCGTCTGGGGAGAGGGCAGCACTTGCACATGTGGGACTGTCCTGTTCTTCCTGAGCTGCTCAGTTGTATCAGCACCAGCAGCCCTAATCACCCATGCAGCTGCAGTACTTGTCAAGCAAAGTGGCCAGGGTGCTTTCTCATGGGTCACGGCCACCCGCAACATGCTGAGCCACGATGTGCCCATAGCAGGCTCTACTGAACTCAACTGTTCTTACACAAAGCAGAACCACAGAACTCCACTGAAATATCTAGTCTAAATAAAAATTGATGCCAATCTCCATACGGATTTAGAAGTAACATTAAAATAACATCAAAGATGCCAAGGAGTGAAAGAAAAACATAAAAGAAACATACGGGAAAAGCCTCACCAAAAGAAAATCCATCCGTCTGAAATTCTGATAGGCACTGGGAGGAGACAGAGCAGGAGAGTATTTCACTTTGATTACCTGACTTATACGGAAGACCGCAGCAAGGTTACCTTGAGAGGATAGCCTAGCTGTTCAACATGACTTTGTAAAACAGCATGGTAACCACTTATAGAGCAAGTGTCCTGCATGGATTCAGTACTAACACATGGCCACTGAAAGCATCTTTAAAGTATATTTGATATCATAGCTTGACTTTTTTAAAAAAGGAATAAAAAACTGACCTACTTATAATGTGATTTTTAAAAAATGTTAAAGTTTAATAATTTACCACATAAACGTACGATCTGTTGAGTTTTTGCTCCAGAAACTCAAGCTAAAGATACTTTCCACCGAATTACCTCCACAGCACTAAGTGTTGGAGGTCACTCAACTCTGAGGTTGCAGGAAGGCGGAGATTCTCATGGGAACAGTAGGTCCCAAGGACATCAGAAGTCCTTTCATGACCGCACATCACTTCAAACAACACGACCCAACCAGGCAGCATCCTCTGTCATTATCGTTAATACGTTCTCACTTCTCTGTCCTTCCACCAGCATCATATTTGGGTGATGCACTTTCTCAGTAGCCTATGCTCTGACAGGCATCGTAAACTATATAGTAGAAGCTCCTCACCAGAGGTTGTGTCTACAATTTCCAGAAGGAGTAGGGTTTTTATTTTACATTTTTTTAAAAGTCATATGTACCTAAGAAACTTTCTAAGCTTGTCCATGCTTTAAAAAAAGTTTTTAACTCCTTCCAAGCAATTTCTTAAAATATATGTTATCATTTCACTATTCTTGGGGTGATCAGACTCCTGGAGAGAAATATCTGAGCTGCACAGCAAATACAAGGAATGTGACATCACTGATCTGACTTTTTATTCTTTTGGGAATTCTGAGGACAGCTTAGTCTTAATACTGAACCCAAGAGCATAAAAGGCAAACAGAAAATAAACCACATCTTCCCTCCAGGCCCAAGGGAGAAGGTACAAGCCTTTGAGCTATTCGCTATCTTTTCCCAAAGCCCATCTGAGAGGAGGAATTTATGGGGAAAACTGTCCAGGGACATTCAATCCATTCCCTACCTTAAAAACTCAAAATCCTGCTTTCAGATCAAGCTGTTTTTCTAAAAACCTGTGCACCTGAGTCACACTGGTTTAGCAACCTACAGAATCACTGCTTGGAGCTCATGTAAAAGTCCAATTTTGAAGCTGTATCTTCAGCTTCTCTGAGAACTTCTATGAGAAATCTGTGAGTGCATCTGCTGCTAAGATGCTATTTAGGGTTAGTCCATTATGTAGCTTAGTCTGCCCTACATAAAGTCCCATTGGAGATTTTGTTTTTAATGATCAGAAGTGGGATAAAGCTTTCTTTGTATAATTACTACATTTCCCCTTTGTCTCCCAATGAGAACTAAACGACTGCTCTCATCTCGCTCTGGACTACCAGAAAACACAGAACAAATTTATTTTTTAAAATTATGCTGACCCTTTCAAAGACCGTCACATTCATATTCTGCCTTTCTTGATCCTCAAGGTCTATTTGATGTGAATATTTTATCTTAGTACCTATTTTTATTATAAGCTTTATCGAAATCTGAAGACAAAGAAAGAAGGTAGGTCTGTTCTCTTAAAGGCATGAAACAATATGGTGTGTGATAAACATAATTTTTACCAAAATTTAAACATTTGCTATGAATAAATAGGATTTGTAAAATATCTCATTGTATCAAATATCAAGTGGCTCAAGGGACAGCGCTTCAGGATAACACCACTCTTGGTCCCGGTCGTCATCACGAACAGTTCTAACACGGTGCCCACGTGCAGCGCAGAATAAAGCCATGTTACAGGAAGGCCCCGCAGTCACAGGAGATTGATCCCACTGGTCCCCGGGACCATGGAAATCTTGTTCATCCCACAAAATAAAGACGGAGAGTGACAAGAACCAGGAGCAGCCATGGGCACAGGACAGAAGAGAGCAAAACTGTGAGAACATCTTTCTCCTGTTCCTCCTCCTCCCTCCTTCCCTGCCACTTCCCAACCACTAAATCAACTCTCCCACCCATGTGGCTAATCTTTTATATAACAGTTCAAGGAAATCCCTATATCCTGGACTATGAATTTATAACTGCAAAAAGTTTTAAATTGGTACATGGATGATCAAGATGTTTTGAGTAGATGCTGCCTGCCTGGTCCAACCTTCAGTTCCACTCTCTTTCCACAAAACAGAGGTGCTTTGAGGGAGTAGGGGGCTGTAATCAACAGTGTTCTGAAATGCTGCTGCAGACTATCTGCCCCTCCAACTCTCAGTGACACATGAAAGGTCCTCAATAAGCATCTCATGAGTGAATCCACTGGTTGTCAATGGCTAACAGAATGTGCACCAACCTTCAGAAACTAGAACAATAAATCCAGAACTATAAAAGAAACATCATACGTATATGATTATATCATCTACACATATAAACAGACTTTTTATTACATAGAAATCAAGTTACTTGAAGAAAAGAAAACGGTTCTGTTTTTTACCTTTATACAGCCATCCAAAATATCAGTTTTCCACGAGAGGCCAACTTTTCCAATAAGAGGTAGGTGTTCTCTGTTATTTTTTAAATGTATAACAATGAGCTTCACATGTCCATTTTCAATATTTCCTGAAAAGACATAAGATTGTTTCAATCACTGTCTTCCAATGCAGGACAACAAGCCAAGCACGTTCAGTCAGTGACTTCATGAGGATACCTCACCCTGGTAAGTCCTGGCCTCTCGACGGGGACTACATGGGCACAGCAATCCCAGCCTCTGGCTTGAGGCCAGAGCCATGCATCTGTGTCCCAGAGACAGCAACATTAACAAGTACCCAGAAAGGTGATGTCAAAGGTGAGTCGGGGAAGCCAGCTGAGGTGAGCCTGGATAGCCACCTGTCGCTGATGGAAAGGTGGTTGCTGAAGGAAGAAAGGGTTCTTCTGATATGGGTAAGCCAACAGTGCTGGAAACCGGTATCTATAATTACAGAGTTCAAGAAAGCAGGTGGAGAAATGGCAAAGAAACAAGGGGGCTGGAGAGCAGCCGAACATGAAGAGGAATGGAAGAAACTCATATGAAATAAAAAACTCATACGAAAACACCTCTGCACAGGCTTGTAACTGAGTGAGAGTCCGTGCACATGCCCACCTAGTTGGAGGCCAAACCCTGTGGCCCTCTGCTGCCAGCTCCAAGCCAGCTACGGCAGCCTGGCCACGTGGAGGAGCCCTCGCATCCACGCAGCACGCTAGCCCTGCTGCCCTAGGCCTCCTGTGGCAGGGAGAGCCGCGGCACCACTCGGCTTCACACAGACACAAGCTTCCTGGTTCTGTCCGAATGCACCCCGAGAAGCGACCGTCAGGCACAGCAACACAACTCATACCCGAGAGTTCTCCAGAGATGGGTGTCTGAACAAAGGGAAGGTGCAAGTCACCGGGCAAAGCAGACGGAAAAATCATGGAAAAGAGCAAGTGTTCTCCAGCCCTGGCCTGATTATTTCATGAGACAAAATAAAACCAAAGCCAAGCTGTCTTGGGAGCCAAAGCTCTGTTCTAGAAATGTTATACAGTGTTCTCCAACTTCAGTGTCACCAGGTTATAGCCCACGCTTTGCCAAGGGCCTTTAAGTGAGAGACGACACAGAGGCAGGGTTTCCAGGCCTGCAAAGGGGAGCTCCTCGCCCAGATGCCACGCTGCTGGTTTCTCCTCGTCTTATTTCTGTTCCAAGGACAGAGGCAGCCCACATTTTCCTCTCTACTGCTGAGTAATTAGCAAGAACTGTGTAGCTTCCCTTCCACTCTCCCCAGGCATAGGAAGAAATGCCAAATGACACGGACCATTCCCGGGTAACAGCTCTACCGTCACCTCATCACCTCGTCACCTCGGCAGGGCTTGATGGAAGCAGGGAGGAAGTGTATGAAAAGCGAGGCCTCAGTGGAGGCACAGTAATCACATTCTGAATGGACCAGATGTGACTCTGCTCTGTCCTGCACTACTGCAGCCATGTGCAAAATCAAGGGAGGCCTCCGACTGGTGCAGCAAAGGCAGGCAGCCGACGGTGCCTACAGAAAACCAGGAGCTCATCTTCCACACAGCTTGTCCCCAGGACATGGCAGAAAATGCACTCCAAAGTATAGCAGCCAATAACGTCTCAATGGCAACTGTCTGAGCTAATAAACATCAAATCCCTGTAGGAAGCAGAGACTGTTATTTTGTTATTACCAGGTATTCTCCCACTTCAGAACAATTATAACACTGTGGTGTCTCCAAAGGTCAGAGCTCTTTCCGGCAACCCTCTGTAACCACTTACAAGACAGAGAAAGGTTAAGCTCTTCCTACATTTAAACAATCTGCACATGGAACAGATGTGTGAAAGTGTGTGTATATAAAATAGGTGTGTTTTTGAGTACTTACTGTATACCAACCACAGAGTTAGACACTTAATAGCTTAGAAGAATATGTTAACACCTCAAATAATAATATGAATTGGGCATTATAATTTTCTGAATTCACAGGTGATAAAACTGATGCAGGGAGATTAACAGTAACTTGCCCAAGGTCAATGGCAGAAACACGATCCAAACCCTGTTTTGTGTCCAGAGTCTATGTTACAACAGAGTAAGAAATATGTGAAACATACACTAAGTAATTATCTGCTAGCCAGGAATTTACAATGCAGATTCAGATGGTCATGTTTGTTTTCATATTACTCCCAAGAGAAATGCCTGTTGGAAATCAGCAAGCAGAATGCACTGGGGAATCGCCACGGCTTCCCGATACTCGAGGTAATAATGGCTCAGCCTGTAAGCACCGCGCTCAGCCTCCGCTCCCAGCCCTCCTTAGAAGCAGGTCACTGGTGATGCAGGCTCCTTCCATGAGACACATGTGTTCCTGCAAACCTGGGGTTGGAAATGAGCATTGAGAGGAGGCACAGAATGGGAAGAGCCGTCTGCTGGCAGAGGCAGTAGCAGCGGCCTGCTCCTCATGCTGGCAGGGGCAGAGGTCCAGAGGCTGCTAGTGGTTACTATACTGGTGACAGTTTCACAAGACAAACCACAGAGCACGGCTTTGCATCTATAAACAGAGTGTGGCTCTCCTAGACCGACTATAAGCAAGTATATCCTTTATTAAATTCCCGTGCTCCTTAAGTCATTCAGAATAAATTCTGTTCTTGGAGACTCTAATCTTAACTTACCAATACACAAGACCATCTGCAAAATTCAGCAAAATACAATTTGAGGCTCACCATCCTCGGTTTCCAGTGACACTGTACCTGTAAGCGTGGCCTTTAGACTCATAAAGACCCATTCCAAACCCTGCTCAGCCATTTACTAACTGTATAACCATGGTCAAGTTCCAAACTCAGTAAAATACGGATACAAATAGCACTTGATAAGGCTTTGTGAGGATGAATGGAACCGGTAATAAATATTAACATTATACAGTAGTTGATTATGTATGCCAAGCTAAGTGTGTTAAGTACCCTCTATGCTTTATCTCAATAATAATATTCTATCTAAAGACTGCCAAGTGCATTGTCAAGCAGAATGTGGAGATGTGCCACGTTGGTAGACCAGAAGACCCAATATAGTGAAGATGTCCAATTACCCAAACTTACCTATTATAGTTTCACACAATCACAAGCATAATCCCAACAGGTACTTGAGAAAATTGTTTACAAATAATTAATACTTACATAAATAATGATATTGGCAAGATGATTCTAAACTCCATATGAAAATGCTACGGACCTAAAATAGCCAAAACAATCTAGGAAAGGAAAAAAAAAGTTGACTTCAGGACTTACTATAGAGCTACAGAAATCAAGACAGTGTGGGACTGTGTTTATAAAGACACACCGATTGGCTGGGCGTGGTGGCTCACACCTGTAATCCCAGCACTTTGGGAGGCCGAGGTAGGCGTATCACCTGAGGGCAGGAGTCTGAGACCCACCTGGCCAACATGGTGAAACACCATCCTACTAAAAATACAGTGGCAGGCATCTGTAATCCCAGCCACTCAGGAGGCTGAGGTGGGAGAATCGCTTGAACCCAGGAGGCAGAAGTTGCAGTGAGCCAAGATCGCACCACTGCACTCCAGCCTGAGTGACAGAGCAAGACTCCGTCTCAAAACAACAACAAAAATAGATCAATAAAATGGAATAGATGGGTTCAGAAATAGACCCACACTTTTACAAGCAATTGATTTTTGACAAAGTCATCAAAATGATTCGATGAGCAAAGAAAATCTTTTCACAAATGGTACAAAAGCAACTGGACATCCACACTGGGAAAGAACATCAACCTATCTTCTAATTTACACAAAACCAGTTAAGGACAGATAACAAACCAAAATGCAAAAGCTGAAACCATAACAACGGTAGGAAAAACAAAGAAGAATATCTTTATAACCTGGGATAGAAAAAGTTTTAAAACAGGAAAAAACAACCAGGAAATTTAAAATTGATTAGATTTCATCAAATGAGAAACACTAATTTGTAACACTTACTTTCATAATAAGTCATCAGATGTACAAACCAAGAAAACATGTACTAACAAGTACTAATAAATATGCTATAATGAATTATCTGCTCTGAGTTTTCTAGGTAATTACCACTCAGAAAGGAGTATACTGTTTCTAATGCTTTACCTATTATAAATTCTTGGGGAGTATAACCTGAACTAGACACAGAAAAAAAATTAATATCAAGAAACTTGTTAATATCAAGAAAGAACAAAAAGTCACCTATTTTTGGAATTATAAGAATAAAAAGTTGATAACATGATATATACAAAAATAACTGAAGAAAAACCCAAAAACATTAAAAAAGAATTTCATCATGAGATCACCTGCACATATCAGGTTCTGCTGCTAAAGAGCTGAACAATTTCATACCTCTAAGGCCCATAACCTTATTTTCATACCCTTGACATTTTCTATTGTGTCTTACAGAGTAAGCACTGAACAGTTTTTGTCTTTGTTTTTGTTTTTTGTTTTTTGAGACAGATTCTTGCTCCATTGTTCAGGCTGGAGTGCAGTGGCACGATCTTGGCTCACTGCAAGCTCCGCCTTCTGGGTTCACACCATTCTCCTGCCTCAGTCTCCCAAGTAGCTGGGACTACAAGCACCCACCACCATGCCCTGCTAATTTTTTGTATTTTTAGTAGAGATGGGGTTTCACCATGTCAGCCAGAATGGTCTCGATCTCCTGACCTCGTGATCCGCCCACCTCAGCCTCCCAAAGTGCTGGGATTACAGGCGTGAGCCACTGCACCCAGCCAGCACTGAATAGTTTTTAACTGGTATTTTAACAGAAAGTATATTACAGAAAGTCTATAGGATATAGAGCAAATCTAACAAAATATGGAAACATAATAAATAAGAATTTGTTCACAAAGGCAACACAAAAATAAGTATTAATAAATGGAGAAAGATGCAGGATCTACATAAAAGCATTTCCCCAGGGTACTAGAGGGAAACTTAAAAACAAGTATATCTCAGATGTACTGCAGATTTGGTTCTTGACCACAGGAATAAAGCAAATATCACAAAAAAAGCAAGTCGCATAAATTTTCTGGTTCCCCAGCGCATATAAAAGTTATGTTTATACTACACTCTTTTAACTGTGCAATAGCATTATGTCTAAAAAATAATATACATATTTTAATTCAAAAATACTTTATTGCTAAAAAATGCTAATGACCATCTGAGCCTTCAGCAAAGCATTATCTTTTTGCTGGTGGAAGGTCTTGCCTCGATGTTGATGACCGATGACTGATCAGGATGGTGGTTGCTGAATGCGGCTGTGGCATTTTTTTAAACTTTTATTTCGGTTCAGGAGTATATGTGGAGGTTTGTTATATAGGTAAACTGCATATTGCAGGGGTTTGTACAGATTATTTCATCACCCAGGTAATAAACATAGTACTCGATAGGTAGTTTTTGGATCCTCACCTTCCTCCCACCCTCCACCCTCAAAGAGGACCTGGTCGTATCCATTGTTCCCTTCTTTGTGTTCATATGTACTCCATGTTTAGCTTTCACTTATAAGTGAAAACATACAGTATTTTGTTTTCTGTTCATTAGTTCACTTAAGATAATGGCCTCTAGCTCCATCTATGTTGGTGTAAAGGACATGGCTGCATAATATTCCATGGTGTACATGTACCACATTTTCTCCAGTCTACTACTGATCGGCATTTAAGTTGATTCTATGTCTTTGCTGTTGTGAATAGTGATGTAGTGAACACATACATGCATGTGTCTTTATGGTAGAATAACTTATATTCCTTTGGGAACATACCCAATAATGGGATTCCTGGGTCAAATGGTAATTCTCTTTGCAATTCTCTGAGAAATTGTCAAACTGCTTTCCACAATGGCTGAACTAATTTACATTCACACCAGCAGCGTATAAGTGTTCCCTTTTCTCCACAACCTTGTGAGCCTGTGTCACTTTTCTGAATTTTTAATAATAGCCATTCTGACTGGTGTAAGGTGGTATCTCACTGTGGCTTTGATTTGCACTTCTCTAATGAATAGTGATGTTGAGCATTTTATCATATGCTTGTTGGCAGCATGTATGTCTTCTTTTGAAAATTGTCTGTTCATGTCCTTTGCCCACTTTTTAATGTTTTTTTTTTTTGGTTTTTTTTGGTTTTTTTTTTTTTGCTTGTAAGTTCCTTACAGATGCTGGATATTAGATCTTTGTCAAATGCAGAATTTGCAAATGTTTTATCCCATTGAATAGGTTGTCTGTTTACTTGGCTGATAGTTTCTTTTGTTGTACAGAAGTTCTTTAATTTAAGTCCCATTTGTCAATTTTTGTTTTTGTTGCAATTATTTTTGGTGTCTTCATCATGAAATCTTTGCCAGTCCTATATCCAGAATGGTATTTATTAGGTTATCTTCCAGGGTTTTTATAGTTTTAGTTTTTACATTTAAGTCTTTAATACATCTTGAGTTGATTTTTATATGTGGTGTAAGGAATTGGTCCAGCTTCAATCATCTGCATATGGCTAGCCAGTTATCCCTCCATCATTTATTGAATAGGAAGTCCTTTCCCCATTGCTTTTGTCTCTTTGTTGAAGATCAGATGGTTGTAGGTGTGTGTGGCATTATTTCTGGGCTCTCTATTCTGTTCCATTGATCTATGTGTCTGTTTTTATGCAAGCACCATGCTGTTTTGGCTACTGTAGCCTTGTAATATAGTTTGAAGTCAGGAAGTGTGATGCTTCCAGCTTTGTTCTTTTTGCTTAAGATTGCCTTGACTATTTGGGCTCTTTTTTTGTTCCATATGAATTTTTATATAGTTTTTTCTAATTCTGTGGAGGATTTCACTGGTAGTTTGATAGGAATAACATTGAATCTATAAATTATTTTGGGCAGTCTGGCTATTTTAACAATACTGATTCTTCCTATCCACCAGCATGGAATGTTTTTCCATTTGTGTCATCTTTAATTTCACTGAGGAGTGTTTTGTAATTCTCAGAGAATTACAAAATAAATCTCACAGAGGTCTTTCACCTCCCTGGTCAGCTGTATTCCTATTCATAGGTATTTTATTCTTTTTCTCTTAAGTTCTGGGATACATGTGCAGGGCGTACAGGTTTGTTACATAGGTAAACACGCGTCATGGTGGTTTGCTGCACCTATCAACCTATCACTTAGGTATTAAGCCCCACATGCCTTAGCTATTTATCCTGATGCTCTCTCTTTCCACACACACACCCCTCGACAGGCCCCAGTGTGTTTTGTTCCCCTAGGTATTTTATTCTTTTTGTGGCGTTTGTGGATGGGAATGTGTTCTTGATTTGGCTGTCAGCATGGATGTTGTTGGTGTACAGAAATGCTACTGATTTTTGTACATTAATTTTGTATCCTAAAACTTTGGTGAAGTTGTTTATCAGATCAAGTTTTTGAGCAGAGACTATGGGGGTTTTTAGTCATATAATCATTTCACCTGCAAACAGGGATAGTTTGACTTCCTATTTGGATGCCTTTATGTCTTTGTATTGTCTGATTGCTCTAGACAGGACTTCCAGTACTATGTTGGAGTGGTGAGAGAGGGCATCCTTGTCTTGTTCCAGTTTTCAAGGGGAATGCTTCCACTTTTTGCCCATTCAGTATAATGTTGGATTTGAAATAGATGGCTCTTATTT
The DNA here is from genome assembly GCF_000951045.1 of Mandrillus leucophaeus. Lineage (NCBI taxonomy): Eukaryota > Metazoa > Chordata > Mammalia > Primates > Cercopithecidae > Mandrillus > Mandrillus leucophaeus. Next base: position 6,314,771 of record NW_012101587.1, on the reverse strand, counting down.
TGAAGTACGTTCCTTCAATGCCTAGTTTGTTGAAGGTTTTTATCATGAAGTGATGTTGAATTTTATCAAAACCTTTTCCTGCATCTATTGAGATAATCATGTGGTTTTTGTTTTTAGTTTTATTTGTTATGAGTCACATTTATCGATTTGCATATGTTGAACCAACCTTGCATCCTGGGGATAAAACCTACTTGATCATGGTGGATTAGCTTTTTGATGTGCTGCTGTATTCAGTTTGCTAGTATTTTGTTGAGGATTTTGGCATCTATGTTTATCAAGGATATTGGCCTACAGTTTTCTTTTTAATTGTGTCTCTGCCAGGTTTTGGTATCAGGATGACGCTGGCCTCACAGAATGACTTAGGGAGGAGTCCCTCCACTTCAATTTTTTGGAATAGTTTCCTTAGGAATAGTACCAGCTCTTCTTTATACAGCTGGTAGAATTTGGCTGTGAGTCCTTCTGGTCTGGGGCTTTCTTTTGGTTGGCAGGCTTTTTATTATTGATTCAATTTTTGAACTCATTACTGATCTGTTCAGGGAGTCAATTTCTTCCTGGTTCAGTCTTGGGAGGGTGTATGAGTCCAAGAATTTATCCGTTTCTTCTACATTTTCTAGCTTTATGTGCATAGAGTTGTTCATAATAGTCTCAGGGTTTTTGTATTCCTCTGGGGTCAGTGGTAATGTTCCCTTTGTCATTTCCGATTGTATTTATTTGTATCTTTTCTATTTTTTATAACTCTAGCTAGCAGTCTATCTTAATTTTTTCAAAAAAACAACTCCTGAATTCATTAATATTTAGTACAATTTTTCACGTCTCAATTTCCTTTAGTTCAGCTCTGATTTTGGTTATTTCTTGTCTTCTGCTAACTTTGGGGTTGATTTGCTCTTGGTTTTCTAGTTCCTCTAGTTGTGGTGTTGTATTGTTAATCTGAGATCTTTATAACTTTTTGATGTGTGTGTTTAGTGCTATAAACTTCCTTCATAATGCTGCCTTAGCTTTGTCACAGAGATTTTGATATATCGTATCTTTGTTCTTATTAGTTTCAAATAATTTCTTTATTTCTGCCTCAATCATTTCCCAAAAAGTCACTCAGAAACAAGTTGTTCAATTTCCATGTAATTGTATGGTTTTGAGTTATAGTTTCTTAATATTGATTTCTATTTTTATTGTGCTGTGTGGTCCAAGAGCATGGTTGGTATGATTTTGGTTTCCTTTATTTTCATTTGCTGAGGATTGTTTTATGTCTGGTTGTGTGGTTGATTTTGGAGTATGTGCCATGCACAGATGAGAAGAACATATATTCTGCTGTTTGGAGGTGAAGTGTTCTGTACATGGCTATTAGGTCCATTTGGTCAAGTGTCAAGTTCAGGTCCTGAATATCTTTGTTAGTTTTCTGCCTTGATGATCTAATACTGTTAGTGGGGTACTGAAGTCTCCCACTATTATTGTTTGGTTATCTAAGTCTCTTCATAGGTCTCTAAGAACTTGCTGTATGAATCTGGGTGCTCCTGTGTTGGGTGCATCCATATTTAGGACAGTTAGGCCTTCTTGTTGAATTGAGCCCTTTATCATTATGTAATGTCCTTCTTTCTCTATTTTGATTTTTGTTGGTTTAAAGTCTGTTTTGTCTGAAATTGGAATAGTAATCCCTGCTTTTTTCTCTTTTCTGTTTGCTTGGTAGATTTTTGTCATTCTACATCCCTTGAATCTATGGGTGTCACTGCATGTGAGATGGGTGTCCTGAAGACAGCAAACCATTGGGTCTTGCCTCTCTAAATCCACTTGCCACTCTGTGCCTTTTAATTGTGCCATTTAGCTTGATTATATTCAAGATTTGTGTTGATGTGTCTAGATTTGTTGCTGTCATGTTGTTAGCAGTTACTATGTAGATTTGTTTGTGTGGTTGCTTTACGGTGTCACTGGTCTATGCACTTAGTGTGTTTTTGTAGTGGACGGTAATAGTCTTTCATGTTTACAACTACCTTGAGGACCTCTTGTAAGGCAGATCTGGTGGCATCAAAATCTCTTAGCATTTGTTTGTCTGAAAAGGATCTTTCTCTTTCACTTATGAAGCTTCATTTGACTGGATATCAAATTCTTAGTTGAAAATTATTTTCTTTAAGAATGCTGACTAAAGGCCCCCATTCTTTTCTGGCTTGTAGGGTTTCTGCTGAAAGGTCCACTGTTAGTTTGATGAAGTTCCCTTTGTAGGTAACATGCCCCTTCCCCCTAGCTGCCTTTAATGTTTTTTTCTTTCATTCTGACCTTGGAGAATCTGACGACTATGTGTCTTGGGGATGGTCTTCTTGTGTAGTGTTTCACAAGTGTTCTCTGCACTTCCTGAATTTGAATGTTGGCCTCTCTAGAGAGGTTGAGGGAATTTTCACAGACCTTATCATAAAATATGTTTTTCAAGTTGTTTGCTTTCTCTTCATGTCTTTCAGGGATGCTCATGCATCGTAGATTTGGTCTCTTTGATCCCATACTTCTTGGAGATTTTTTTCATTCTTCTTCATTGTTTTTTCTTTATTTTTGTCTGACTGAATTCTTCAGTAGAGCTGGTCTTTAAGCTCAGATTCCTTCCTCAAGCTTGATCGATTCTGTTATTACTTGTGATTGTATTCTGAAATTCTCGAAGTGAGTTTTTCAGCTACACCAGCTCAGTTTAGTTCTTTCTTAAATGACCATTTCATTTTCCATCTTCTGTATCATTTTATTGTAGTTCTTAGATTTCCTCGATTGGATTTTGACTTTCTTCTGAATGTTGATGGTTTTTGCTCTTATCCATATTCTGAATAATATTTCTGTCATTTTAGTCATTTCATCCTGGTTAAGAACCATGGTGGGGGAACTAGGGTCGTCGTTTGGAGGTAAGAAGACACGCTGGCTTCCAGAGTTGCCAGAGTTCCTGCACGAGTTCCTTCTCGTCTGTGTGGGCTGATATTTCTTCAATCTTTGAAGTTGCTGTCCTTTGGATAGGTGTATGTTTTTCCTTTTATCTTTGATGTCCCTGGGGGTTTGATTGTGACATAAGGTAGATTGAGTGGACTGGTTTCATTTCTGGTAGATTTTGTGGGGGCCAACGCTCAGCTCAGCACCCCTAGACCGCATGTTTTAACTCAGGAAGACTGATATCAGGACCCCAGCTTTGTTCTTTGACCCCCCGTGAGGATGGAAACCTGCTGTGTGAGAGGAGCCAGTGTTCCCAGAATGCTGGTCACAACGCTCTAATGGGTGGTGCCAGATAAAGCATCATGTGGAGGCAGCAGGATCCATGCTTGTTTGCATGGGCGAGCAGCAGCAGCACAGCAGGGTGCATGCTTGTCACCTGAGACACAGGGCTGGTGGGCCCAGAGAAGTGGGTGGTGGGGCAGAGAAGGGGGCAGGCTGCTGGGGTCCATACACACATTCACACCCACAGCTGTGTTGGCACAGGGGCAGGGTGCTGGCAGGTGCAGAGCTGGCGACCTCCATGCATGTGTTCATACCAGCAGAAGTGGCAACACAGGGTGGGGGCAGGCCTGCTGTTGTCCATGCACATGTTTCTGCCAGCAATGCACATGGACAACAGGTGGGGGGTGTGCTCATGCCAGCAGCAATAGCATGGTGGAGTGCACATACACCCACATGCTGGAAAGAAAGGTAATGCAAGGTTCACTCACACATGTGTGCCGGCAAAGCAATGAGGGGGTGGCCGCAGACAAGTGCATGCTAGCAAAGTGGCATAGGGTAGTCTGCAATGAGGAATGAATGCATGTGGGCTGGTGCGTGTCAGCGAGGGCCACTCTGCTGGAGCTCTCTGATGGTCAGGTGTGGTCTGCCAGCGCAGGAGCTACAATGTGGGTCTAAGCCATGGTTGGGGTTCCAAGGCAGCACTGCAAGCAGGCACAGCCAAGCTGGTGCCCTGGGAGAGGCCAGCAGACAGAAAGGTGCTCAGGTGAGACTGGCCTCAATTCATGGGCAAGATCACCCTGCTCCATTCCGGTCCAGCAGTTCCCCTAAGGCCAGAGTCTCCTAGAGAATCTTGGCAAGCCTTGGGGAGTAGGTGTCCCTGGCCATGCTCCCCTGCAGATGTTCTCACACCAAACCTTCTCAGCCATTATCACACCAAACCTTCTCAGCTCCACACAGGCTAGTGTCCTGCCCCTATCAACCCTCTAAGCAGCTCTCCCTGCCAGATCAAGTGTCTGTGGGTGTCATGAGGTCTCCTGCTGCCAGGATTCCAGAGGCCCATGGAAAGCGTAGGTCACTCCTCATCTGCTCAACTCACCCCTTCTCCAGGAGTTGTTAGGGGCCAGGAACAACATGTCATGGTGTGCAGTAGCCCCATGCAGGGTTCCCAGCTCCCTTCCCCTGCAGCCCAGCATGTGTATCCTCTCTCCATCCACTCTCAATGTCTTCCTTCCAAAGATCTGCTCAGAGTGCACCAGTCTTCCCTGTCTTCCCCACGTCCCAGTCCCTCGGTGGCGGATGTTCCTCCTGGCTGCATCTAGTCAGCCTAGCTGCAGCAATTTCTTAAGAGAACAATAAGGTTTGCAGTATCAATTGACTCTTCCTTTCATGAAACATTTATCTATAGTATGTGAAGCTGTTTTATAGCATTTTACCCATAGTAGAACTTCTTTCAAAATTAGAATCAAGCCTCTGAAACCTTGACATTGCTTTATCAACTAAGTTTATGGAATATTCTAAATCTTTTGTTGTCATTTCAACAACGTTCACAGCATCTTCACCCGGAATAGATTCCATCTCAGGAAAACACTTTCCCTGCTCATCTGTAAGAAGCAACTCCTCATCCACTCAAGTTTTATCATAAGATTAAAGCAATTTAGTCACAGCAGGCCCCACTTCTAACTGTAGTTCTCTTGCTATTTCGACCACATCTGTAGTTTCTTCTTCAAGTGAAGTCTTAAACCTCTCAAAGTCATCCATGAGGGTTAGAATCAACTTCTTCCAAACTCTTGTTAATGTTGATATTTTGACCTCCTCCCTTGAATCATGTGTGTTCTTAATGGCATCTAGAATAGCAAATCCTTTCTGAAAGGTTTTCAATTGACTTTGCCCAGATCCATCAAATGAATCACCATCTATGGAAACTATAGACTTATAAAACTATAGACTTGTAAAAAAGACTTATAAGACAATAGACTTATAAAATGTATTGCTTAAATGAGACTTAATGGATGAAATTACGCTTTATCTGTGGATTACAGAAGGGATGCTGCATTTAGCAGGCATGAAAACAACATTGATCTTTTTGTACATCTCCATCAGAGCTCTTGCATGACTAGATGTATTCTCAATGAGCAGTAATACCTTGAAAGAAATTGATATAGTCTAGATATGTACCTCTGCTAAAATCTTACGATGAAATGTAATCTCCAATGTTGGAGGTAGGGCCTGGTGGGAGCTGATTGTATCAAGGGGCAGATTTCTCATGAATGCTTTAGTGCTACCCTCTTGGTACTATTCTCATGATAGTGAGTGAATTCTTGCAAAATCTGGTTTTCTTTAAAAGTATGTGGCCTCTCCCCTCCTTTCTCTTGCTCCAGCTTTTGTCATGTGATGTGCCTACTCCCCACTTCGCCTTCCACCATGACTGTAAGCTTCCTGAGGCCTCCTTAAAAGCTGATGCCACTCTATATCCTGTACAGCCTACAGAACCTCGAGCCAATAAAATCTCTTTTCTTTATAAATTACCTAATCCTGAGTATTTCTTTATAGCAATGTGAGAACAGACTAATACAGGAATCTTGCTTTCTGAGAAGTGGGTCTCAATAGTGGACTTATTCAGTAAGCCATGCTATAAACAGATATGCTATCATCTAGCCTGTGTTGTCCCATTTATACAGCAGAGACAAAGTAGATTTAGCAGCCTTCTTAAGATCCCTAGGATTTCAGAATGGTAAAAGAGGATTGGCTTGCACTTAAACAGCTGCATTCGCCACAAACAAGAAAGTCAACCTGTCCTTTGAGCCAGGCAGTGACTTCTCTTCTCCAGCTATGAAAGTCCTCGATAGCAGCTCCTTCCCATAGAAGACTGTCTCATCTAAACTGAGAATCCGTTGTTTAGTGGAGCCCCCTTCATCAATGTTCTTAACTCGATCTTCCAGAGAACCTGCTGCAACTTCCCCTCAGCACTTGCTGCTGTACCTGGCACTTTTATGCTATGGATATTTCTTGTTTTCTTAAACCTCATAATCCAACCTCTGCTAGCTTCAAACTTTTCTTCTGCAGCTTCCTACCTTTTATCAGCATTCACAGAATAAAACGGAGTTAGGTCCTTGCTCTGGATTAGGTGTTGGTTTAAGGGAATACTGTGGCCAGCTGGATCTTCCACCCAGACAACAGAAACTTTCTTCATATCAGCCATAAGGCTGTTTTGATTTATCATTTGTATGTTCACTGGAGTGGCACTTTAATTTCCTTCAAAACTTTTCCTTTGTATTAATGACTTGGTTGTTTGGTGCAAGAGGCCTAACTTTCAACCTCTCTTGGCTTTTAACATGCCTTCCTCACTAAACTTAATCATTTCTAACTTTTGATGTAAAGTGAGAGACATGCAACTCTTCCTTTCACTTGAATGGTTAGAAGCCACTGTAGGATTATTAACTGGCCTCATTTCAACATTCTTGTTTCTCAGGGAGTAGAAGCGCCTGAGGAGAGGGAGAGGGATGGGTGAATATCCCTGGCCAGTGGAGCAGTCAGAACACATACAACAGTTATCTATCAGGTTTGCCATCTTACATGGGCACTGTCTGAGGTGCCCCAAAACAGTTGCAATAGTAACATCAAAGATCTCTGATTACAAATCACCAGAACAGATATAATAATAATAATGAAAAAGTTTAAAATACTGGGAATTACCAAGATGTGACACAGAAATTCGAAGTGAAAACACGTTATTGGAAAACCGGCACCAACAGACGTGCTCCATGCAGAGGTGCCACAAACTTTCAAGTTGTAAAAACTACAGTATCTTAGACTTCCAGATCCAACATGGTAGCATACAAGCAAGCTGGATTCACTTCCCTCAACAGAAAACCAAAACAAATGCACAATGCTAAGATTATCACCAGAAATATTCCAGAACTCAAATACGAGAATGAGGCAGTTCCTGAGGCCACAGAGAAGTGAAAGACCCTGAGCAGATGGTAATAGAATTGGATTTCACATCTGTGACACCCCTCCCCCACTCTACCCATAACCAAGGGCGTAGAAAACTTCCCTGCAACTCATGGTATCCACAATGGAAACGTGAGATTAAGGTGGACAACCAGCTTCCCCACCATCTTGGGTTCCCTGGCAGGAGACCTGTCCCTACTTTAACCCATGGGAAGTATTGCGAGTGCCTGAAGAGAGAAATATCCTTGAGGACAGGCAAAGTCAAAGTGGGGAGGTGAGACTATCATCCCCAGCCCTGGAAATGCAGCTCAGTAACTCAGCCAAAGGAGATGCCAAATCACTGTGGCTGTTCAGTAGCACCACACCACAGGATGGATGTTCCGCTGACTCCTGGGCACAAACCCCCAGCCAGTCTTCTCATACTGCCAGGATATACTCTTTGGGGCCTCCTGCATCTGAGACAAGCAGTACTCCAATTAGTTCCTACAGCCAAGGTGAAAATGGGCTTAAGGCACCACCTAGAGCCAAAAAGGAGCCAGCAACCTGGCAGTAAAGAATCGCTAAGCAAATATATCCCATAAAAAAAAAAAAGACACCAGTCAGAGAAGACTGGAATAACTAATCATTCAATGGAAAGATATAGCCATACAACCACAGGAAAGAAGAGCAAACAGGGAACCATAATCTCCCAAAGTTAAAAAAACAAACAAACAAACAAAAAACCAGTAACTGACCCTAACAAGATGGCGATATGTTACCCTAACAAGAGCTTTCTGACCAAGAATTCAAAACAGCAGTTTTAAGGAAACTCGGTGATCTCCAAGATAACACAGAAAAGCAATTCGGGAAAATAAACATGTCGATAAACTGAGAAAAGCCACAGACCCTCCGAAGGAAGCAGATTACTCCCGCAGGACACAGGACACACTCCAAATACTGTGAGTACCCAAGCTATGGAAGTAGGAAAGGGGAATCACCCACCCCGAAAACACACCCTCATTGGAGAACCTGAAGGTCTAGATCACGGGAGAAGATTCATGGGTCCTTACCTGGAGCTGAGTCAATTTAGAGAGCCGAGTGAAATACGGGGGCAGAGGAAGCAGCGGGAAAAGCCCTGCGGGCTCTCTGGGTCCACAAGGAAGTCATTTCTGTCTTGCCTAGGAAGGATCCTTGGGGAGGGCTGCCAGAGGAACTGGGAAAAGACCAAAAGGAAAAGGAAACCTCCAGCTAAACTTTGTAACAACTCCAACTGAACACAATGTCTCCTGGCCAGAACTTGGGGCAGGGTGTGAATCCAGTGTGCAGACTCCACAGGTGGGAGGCACGAAAGGCCTCCTTGCTTTCACAGTTGAGAGGCAGGTAGACTGGGGCAAGTTCTCAGCACTGCACAGCCATTGCCTGGAAACAGACTTGGTGCTATTAGAGGGGTGGGGGGGTGTGGTGTAAGTGAGACCAGCCTTTTAGGTTGCATGGGAGCTGGGTGAGGCCTGTGACTGTTGGCTTTGCCCCACTTCCCTGACAACCTGCATGACACAGCAGAGGCAGCCATAATCTTCCTGGGAACATAGCTCCATTGATGTGGGAACCACATCTCCATCCCCCACAGCAGCCACAACAAGACCCACCCAAGGAGAGAGTCTGAGCTCAGACATGCCTAGCCCTGTCTCCACCTGATGGTCCTTCCCTACCCACCCTGGTAGGTGAAGACAAAGGGCATATACTCTTGGGAGTTCTAGGGCCCCACCTACCACCTGATCCTCCCTATACTACCACAGCTGATGCTCTCTTAAAAACACAACCTCCTGGCAGGAGGCCAACCAGCACAAAAATAGTGCAATACACAAAATTACAACTAAGAACCCTTGCAGAGTCCACTTCACTCCCTTGCCACCTCCACTGGAACAGGAGCTGGTATCCACAGCTGAGAGACCTGCAGACAGTTCACATCACAGGACTCTGTGCAGACAGCCCCCCTGTCCTGCGAGTAGCAGCCCAGAGCAGGTAGGCCTGCTGGGTGGCTAGATCCAGAAGAGAGATAACAATCACTACAGCTTGGCCCTCAGGAAGCCACATCCCTAGGAAAATTGGGAGAGTACAACAAACACCCCATGGGACAAAAGACCTGAAGAGCAGCCTTGAACCCTAGACCTTCCTTCTAACGTAGCCTACCCAAATGAGAAAGAACCAGAAAAACAATCCTGGAAATATGACAAAACAAGGCTAATATCCCCCCAAAAAATCACACTAGCTCACCAGCAATAAATCCAAACCAAGATGAAATCCTTGATTTGCCTGAAAAAGAATGCAAAAGGTCAGTTATTAAGCTAATCAAGGAGGCACCAGAGAAAGGTAAAGCCCAATTTAAGGAAACCAAAAAAAGATACAAGAAATGAGGAGAGAAATCTTCAGTGAAATTGAGAGCATAAATAAAAAACAATCAAAACTTCAGGAAGTAATGAGTGCACTTAGAGAAATGCAAAATGCTCAGGAAAGCCTCAGCAATAGAATTGAACATGGCAGAAGAAAGAACTTCAGAGCTCGAAGACAAGGTTTTTGAATTAACCCAATCTAACAAAGACACAGAAAAAAGAATAAGAAAAAATGAACAAAGCCTCCAAGAAGTTTGAAGTTATGTTAAATGAACAAACCTAAGAATAATTGGCATTTCTGGGGAAGAAGAGAAATCTAAAAGTTTGGAAAACATATTTGGGGGAATAATTGGGAAACTTCAAGGGCCTTGCTAGAGACCTAGACATCCAAATATAAGAAGCTCAAAGAACACCTGGGAAACTCATCGCAAAAAATCATCATCTAGGCACACTGTCATCAGGTTATCTAAAGTTAAGAAAAAGTAGGCCAGGCACCGTGGCTCACACTTGTAATCCCAGCACTTTGGGAGGCCGAGGCGGGCAGATCAATTGAGGCCAGGAGTTCAAGACTAGCTTGGCCAACATAGCAGAACCCCATCTATACTAAAAATACAAAAATTAGCTGGGTGTGGTGGCACATGCCTTTAGTCCCAGCTATTCAGGACGCTGAGGCAGGAGAATCACTTGAACCCAGGAGGTGAAGGTTGCACAAGATTACGCCACTGCACTCCAGTATGGGCAAAGAGCGAGACTTCATCTCAAAGAAAAAAAAGACAAAAGTTAAGACAAAGGAAAGAATCTTAAGAGCTGTGAGGCAAAAGCACCATGAAACCTATAAAAACCTATCAGATTAACAGCAGATTTCTCAGCAGAAACCCTACAAGCTAGAAGGGATTGGGGCCCTATGTTAAGCCTCCTTAAACAAAACAACTATCAACCAAAAATTTTGTATCCAGCAAAACTAAGCTTCATAAATGAAAGAAAGATACAGTCTTCTTCAGATAAACAAACGCTGAGAGAGTTTGCTACTATCAAGCCAGCACTACAAGAACTGCCAAAAGGAGTGCTAAATCTTGAAACAAATCCTGGAAACATATCAAAACAAAACCTCTAAAAGCATAAATCTCACAGGACCTATAAAACAAAAATACAATTTTAAAAAAAGGTATACAAGCAACAAACAGCACAATGAATGGAATAGTACCTTAAGTCCCAATACTAACATTGAATGTGGCCTAAATGCTCCATTTAAAAGATACAGAATGGCAGAATGGATAATTCACCAATTATTTGCTGCTTTCAAGAAACTCACCTAACACATTAAGGACTCACATAAACTTAAGGTAAAGGGGTGGGAAAATATATTCCATGCAAATGGACACCAACAGCGAGCAAGAGTAGCTATTCTTATATCATACAAAACAAACTTTACAGCAACAGTAGTTTAAAAAGACACAGGGGGACATTATGTAATGATAAAAGGCTTTGTCCAACAGGAAAATATCACAGCCCTAAATATATATGCACCTAACACTAGAGCTCCCAAATTTATAAAACAATTACTACTACGTGTAAGAAATGAGATACACAGCAATACAGTAACAGTGGGAAACTTCAATACTCCACTGACAGCTCTAGACAGGTCATCAAGACAGAAAGTCAACAAAGGAACAATGGATTTAAACTATACCCTGGAACAAATGGACATAACAGGTATTTACAGAACATTCTACCCAACAACCACAGAATATACATTCTATTCATCAGTGCACGGAACTTCCTCCAAGATAGGCCACATGATAGGCCACAAAACAAGTCTCAATGAATTTAAGAAAACTGCAATTATATGAAGTACTCTCTCAGACTACAGTGGAATAAAACTGGAAATCAACTCCAAAAGGAAGCTTCAAAACCACACAAATACATGGAAATTAAATAACCTGCTCCTGAGTGAGCACTGGGTCAACAATAAAATCAAGATGGAAATATAAAAATTATTTGAGCTGAATGACAAAATGAGACAACCTATCAAACGTCTAGGACACAGCAAAAGCGGTGGTAAGAAGAAAGTTCACAGCCCTAAATCCCTACATCAAAAAGTCTGAGAAAGCACAAATAGATAATCTAAGGTCATACCTCAAGGAACTAGAGAAACAAGAACAAACCAAACCCAAACCCAGCAGAATAAAGGAAATAACCAAGATCAGAACAGAACTAAATGAAATTGAACCAAAAAAAAAATACGAAAGAACAAAATGGTGGTTCTTTGAAAAAATAAATAAAATTGATAGACCATTAGCAAGATTAATCAAGAAAAGAAGAGAGAAAATCCAAATAAGCACAATTAGAAATGAAATTGGAGATATTACAACTGACACCACAGAAATAGAAAAGATCATTCAAGGCTACTATGAACACCTTTATGCACATAAACTAGAAAACCTAGGGGAGATGGATAAATTCCTGGAAATATACAACCCTGCTAGCTTAAATAAGGAAGAATTTGAGACCCTGAACAGACCAATAACAAGCAGTGAGATGGAAATGGTAACATAAAAATTACCACCAACAAAAAAGTCCAGGGCCAGATGGATTCACAGCTGAATTCTACCAGACATTCAAAGAATTGGTACCAATCCTATTGACACTATTCCACAAGATAGAGAAAGAAAGAATCCTCCCCACACCATTCTATGAAGCCAGTATCACCCTCATACTAAAACCAGCATAGGACATAACCAAAAAAGAAAACTAAAGACCAATATCCCTGATGAATACAAATGCAAAAATCCTTAACAAAATACTAACTGAATCCAACAACATATCAAAAACATAATCCACCACAATCAAGTGGGTTTCATACCAGGGATGCAAGGATGGTTTTACATAATGCAAGTCAATAAATGTGATACACCACATAAACAGAATTACAAACAAAAATCACATGATCATCTCAATAGATGCTGTAAAAGCATTTGACAAAATGTAGCATTGCTTTATGATTAGAGCTTTCAGCAAAATCAGCATACAAGGGACATACCTCAATGCAATAAAAATCTACAAGGAAAACTACAAAACACTACTGAAAGAAATCATATATGACACAAACAGGTGAAAACACATCCCATGCTCATGGATGGGTAGAATCAATATTGTGAAAATGACCATATTGCCAAAAGCAATCTACAAATTCAATACAATTCCCATCAAAATACCACCGTAATTCTTCACATAACTAGAAAAAACAATCCTAAAATTCATATGGAAACAAAAAAGAGCCCACATAGCCAAAGCAAGACTAAGTAAAAAGAACAAATCTGGTGACAACACATTAACCTGATTTCAAACTATACTATAAGGCCATAGTCACCAAAACAGCATGGTACTGGTATAAAAATAGACACATAGATCAATGGAACAGAATAGAGAATCCAGAAACAAACTCAAATACTTACAGCCAATCTATCTTGAACAAAGCAAACAAAAACATACAGTGGGGAAAGGACACCCTATTCAACAAATGTGCTGGGATAATTGGCAAGTCATATGGGAGAATGAAACTGGATCATCATCTCCTGCCTTATACAAAAATCAACTCAAGACGAATCAAAGACTTAAACCTAAGGCCTGAAACTATAAAAATTCTAGAAGATAACATTGGAAAAACCCTTCTAGATATTGGTTTAGGCAAGGATTTCATGACCAAGAACCCAAAAGGAAATGCAAAACACAAAGATAAATAGCTGGGACTTAATTAAACTAAAGAGCTTTTTCATGGCAAAAGAACAGTTAGTAAACCGACAAACTACAGAGTGGGAGAAAATCTTCACCACCTATACATCTGACAAAGGACTAACATCCAGAATCTACAAAAAAATCAAACAAATTAGCAAGAAAAAAAACCCCCATCAAAAAGTTGGCTAAGAATATGAATAGACAATTCTCAAAAGAAGATATACAAATGGCCAACAAACACAAAAAAATGTTCAGCATCACTAATGATCAGGGTAGTGCAAATCAAAACCACAATGCGATAACACCTTACTCCTGCAAGAATGGCCATAACCAAAAAATCAAAACATAACAGATGTGGCACAAAGGAAACATTTCTATACTGCTGAAGGGAATGTAAACTAGTACAACCACTATGGAAAGTAGTGTGGAGATTCCTTAAAGAACTGAAAGTAGAACTACCATTTGATCCAGCAATTCCACTACTGGGTATCTACCCAGAGGAAAATAAGTCATTATATAAAAAAGATACTTGTTCATGCATTTTTATAGCAGCACAGTTCACAACTGCAAAAATGTGGAACTCAACAAATGGATAAAGAAACTGTGGTGTATAGGTAAACAATGGAATACTACTCAGCATAAAAAGGGACGAATTAATGGCATGTGCAGCAACCTGGATGGGATTGGAGACTATTATTCTAAATGAAGTAACTCACGAATGGAAAATTAAACATCGTATTTTTCACTCACAAGTGGGAACTAAGTTATGAGGATGCAAAGGTGTAATGACACAGTGAACTTTGGGGACTCAAGTGGAAAGGGTGGGAAGGCGATGACGGATAAAAGACTACAAATTGGGTTCATTGTATACTGCTCAGGAGATGGGTGCACCAAAATTTCACAAATCACCACTAAATAACTTATGTAACCAGATACCACCTGTTCCCCAAAAAACCTGTGGAAATACAAAAAAATCTAAAGAAAAGCAATTCAGAAATTTATCAGAGAAATTTAGCAAATAGATTGAAATAACTGTAAAAAGTCAAACAGAAATCTTGGAACTAATGAATACATTTGCTGAACTGAAAAATTCATAGAAGGCTCTCAAAAACAGAATGGATCAAGCAAAGGAAAGTATCAGTGAGGTAGAAGGCAGGCTATTTGAAAATACCTATTCAGAGGAAAAAAGAAAAAAAGAATGAAAAAGGAATGAAGACTGACTATAAGATATAGAAAATTACCTCAAAAGGCCAAATCTAATAATTATTGGTGTTCGATTCAAAGTTGAGCAAGAACAAGTAGTAGAAAACTTACTCAAATAAAAACAGAAAACTTTCCAAAACTTGAGAAAGATATATCCAGGTACAAGAATACTAGACAACACCAAACAGATTTGATTCAAATAAGACTACTCCAGGACATATAATAATCAAATACTCAAAGGCCAAGCACAAAGACAGGATCCTAAAAGCAGCAAGAGAAAAGAAGCAAATAACACAAAAGAGCACAAATTCATCTGGCAATAGATTTCTTAATAGAAACCACATGGGCCAGGAGGGAGTGAAATGACACTTTCAAAGTGCTGGAAGAAAAAGAAAACTGCCATCCAAGAATACTGTGTCTGGAAAATCTGTCTTTCAAATATGAAGGAGAGATAAAGTATCTTCCAGACAAACAAAAGCTGAAAGAATTCACCAACACCAGACCTATCTTACAAGAAATGCTAAAAGAAGTTCTTCAGTTTGGAAGAAATAAATACTAATATGTGAAAAAAAACATTGGGAGATAGAAAACCTACTGGTAAAATTAAGCACACAAACTCAGAATATTCTAACACTGTAACTGTGGTATGCAATCCATTCATAACTCTACTATGAAGCCCAAAAAACAAATCTATCAGCAATAATAGCTACAGCAACGTGTTAGGAGATAGGTAACCTAAAAACATGTAAACTGAGACAACTAAAGGTCAAAACATAAGGTGGGGAGTGGTAATTAAAGTATGTAATTTTTTTCTCATTTCTTTATTTGTGTCTATTCTTTAGTTTGTGTTCTAGGTTTTCATCTCTTTAAAATAACTCGTTATATCTATAAGATGTTTTTATAAGCCTCATGGTACACGAATGAAAAAACCTATTAATAGATTAAAAATAAAAAGCAACAAATTAAAATATTCTACCAGATAATATAACAATAAAAAAAGACAGGAAGGAAAGGATAGAAGGGTTACAAAACAACCAGAAAACAAGCAACAAAGTGGCAGTAGTAAATGTTTCCTTATCAGTAACAACACTGAATGTAAATTGACTCAACTCTCCAATTAAAAGGCAGAGTGGCTGAATGGATAAAGAAACAGAACCTAACTATATGCTGCCTACAGGAGACCCACTTCACCTATGAAGACACACATCCACTGAAATAAAAGGGTTAAAAAAAGATATTCCATACAATTGCAAACCAAAAAAGAAAAAGTGCAGCTGTACTTCTACCAGGTAAAATAAACTACAAATCAAGATAAAATAGACTATAATAATGGAGAAAGAAGGTCACTAAATAATGATAAAGGGGTCAATCTGGCAAAAGGATATAACAATTATAAATACCTGTGCAACCAATAGCAGAGCTTCCAATTATATAAATCAAATATTAATAGATCTAAGGGAAGGGACAGGATATAATACAATAATAGTAGGGGTGCTTTAACATGTCTGCACCAAACCATGTCTACTGCAGCACTATTCACAATAACCAAAATATGGAATTAATCTAAGTGTAAATCTATGGATGAATGAATAAAGAAAATGTGAAATATATACAAAATGAAATATAATTCAGCCACTAAGAAGAATGCAATCCTGCCATCTGCAGCAACATAGATGAAACTGGAGGTAATTATATTAAGTAAAATAATCTAAGAACAGAAAAACAAATATTGCATGTTCTCACTTTTACGTGGGAGCTTAAAATGTGTATCTCATGAAGATGGAGAGTAGATTAGTCATTACTGGAGGTAAGGAAGGACAGAGATGAGGAGAAGTTAATGAGTACAAATATATAGTTTGAGAGAAGAGATAAAACCTAGTGTTAGGCCAGTAGAGTGACTACAGTTTATGATTGTCTATTATATTTCAAAATAGTTAGAATTAAAGAATTCAAATGTTTCTAACATAAAAACCCTTAAAATGGTGAACATCACAAGTATATTATTTGATCTGCAAAAGTTATATAAATGTATTATCACATGTATCCTGAAAATATGTACATCTATTAGGCATCAATTTTTTAAAATTATTTCCCAAAAGACTTTTTTTTTTTTGAGACAGAGTCTCACCCTGTCACCCAGGTTGGAGTGCAGTGGTGTGATCGTGGCTCGCTGCAATCTCAGCCTCCTGGGTTCAAGTGATTTTCCTGCCTCAGCCTCCTGAGTAGCTGGGATTACAGGCACATGCCACCATACCCAGTTCATATTTTTTTTTTTTTGTATTTTTAGGAGAGGTGGGGTTTCACCATGTTGGTCAGTCTCAAACTCTTGACCTCATGATCTGCCCACCTCAGCCTCCCAAAGTGCTAGGATTACAGGCATGAGCCACTATGCCTGGCCCTCAAAAGATTTTTAAATGCAGTATGTATGAGCATAATAAAACAAAACACAAAAAAGCAAGGTATGTCTGTAGTTGGAGGGATAGATGAAAATTCCAAATAAAAATATATCAATCCATTCCAAATAAATATACAGATTTCATATGAATCTGCTCAAAATACAAAGAAGATATTTTAAAATCTGGCCAGGTGAATATTAAAAACATCTAAAAGCATAAATGGATAAAAATAATCAAGAAATCTTTGACAAAGTTCACTAGTAAAAAATTTTATAATGGGGTAGGGAACATATTTTCACAACAAATTGAACAAGGAAAGCTTGAAGTATCTTCTTGCCCAGTAGAGATAAAAGAAGGTGTACTTACTCTTAACAGACAAGAATAATCCTAACAGGTAAGGGTACAGGAATCTGTAAGCTATGTGTAATTTTTATGTTAATCAAAAGGAAGCATAGGTTGAAAAAGGAGAAATACTCAATCTAAAGAAAATATAGTTGAGTATTTGCCTTTTATTCAAGAGCAGAACTTACCATATCTACAAAAATTTGAAAGATGCAACATTAATTATTGACATGCAATTAAAAACCTCTGAGATTCAAAACAATATGTACAAAATTAGAAAGCAAAAGACAAAATGGGAAAAGAATTTCAACAAATGTAATGCATATGAATCTTATAAACATTTAAAACAATGGAACCAATTGAATATGAATAATGAATATTCAATTAGAAAAGAAATATGATAATGAACAACAATAACAGCACCAAGCACATTTGAAGCATTCTTTAGTACCTCATAAGGGAAATACTAATGTTTTCCTTATTTTGTGAGCAAGGACACTGTGGTAATTGATTAAGGTTACACACATAGTAAAAGGTGGTACTAAAGTCAGATCCTAAGAGGAAGCCCCTTAAACAGCCTGCAATATGGTTGCTATAAAAACCATAAATCTCTGTGATAGTCAATTTTTAAAATAGTCAACCTAACATTCAGGCAATGCAAATTTAAAACAATCAGATGTCCTTTTCACCTCTCAAATCAATAGATTTTTTCAAAATAATGGTCATGATAACAGTGCTATAATCATGAAAAGTGGATACTAAATGTACAGCATTAGGAGAATGGGTCAGTAAATCATAAAAAAAGCCAAACAATGGAATATTATACAATTTTTCAAAATCAAGTTTTCAAGAACTATTTAGTGGCATTTGAAAAACACTCACAATGTAATTTAAAAGGAAAAAGAATGTAATATTGTTCACATAATGTTCTCTAAGGATATAAAGAGTGCTATATATTTGAAAATGAACCAAAACATAAACAATAGTTGTCCTTGAATGATTTTTATTTGCTTCTTTATAAATTCTATATATTCTGAATTTTCAAATCTCATAATCAAAAAGATAATTGTTTTTTGTTTTATTTTACTTTTAATTGACAATAATTAAACATATTTATGGGGTACACAGTGAGATTCTGTAAAAAAAAAAAAAAAACCAAGAAATTCTATCATTTATAATAATATGGATGAATCCAGAAGACATTATGTTCAGTGAAATAACCAAAGAACAGAGAAACAAATACTGCATGATCCCACTTATATGTGGAATTTCAAAAGCTGAAGTCAAAGAAGACATTAGTTTTTTTTTTATTATTATACTTTAAGTTCTAGGGTACATGTGCACAACGTGCAGGTTTGTTACATATGTATACATGTGCCATGTTGGTGTGCTGCACCCATTAACTCGTCATTTACATTAGGTATATCTCCTAATGCTACCCCTCCCCCCTCCCCCTACCCCATGACAGGCCCCAGTGTGTGATGCTCCCCTTCCTGTGTCCAAGTGATCTCATCGTTCAATTCCCACCTATGAGTGAGAACATGCTGTATTTGGTTTTTTTGTCCTTGCAATAGTTTGCTGAGAATGATGTTTTCCAGCTTCATCCATGTCCCTACAAAGGACATGAACTCATCCTTTTTTATGGCTGCATAGTATTCCATGGTGTATATGTGCCACATTTTCTTAGTATTTTAATAGCAACTCAGATAAAAAGTAAAATGTGACTGGTTTCCAGTTCATTTTTAAAAACGTTGGAAGTCACCACTCCATCCTAACAACAAGTAAAAATCAAGTCTTGTTAGATCTGTAAGAAAAGTAAAGTCATAGGGCAAACCACTGTCCCAAAATTAGAGAGACAGACAGGAGAGTACAGAGAGTCATAGCTCCATTGAGCCAAAACCTCCATAGGAACCAGTACCAAAAAAAAGGGAAACCTGAGCTGTAAATGATAAGCTGCTAGAGACTCAGTGTGGGCAAGTCTGAGAGTTAAAAACTTAAGGGGAACCCAGTCAAGGGGTGTGGGCACATTTATGTGAGTTTTACCTCTAGGAGCTTCACCTGGTTCTCACAGTGAGTATCAGAAAAATATTCCTCCACTCCCCTGGAAAATGAAGGGGAAAGGAAACACCGAAATATACCAGAGCATTCTATGCTACTTAACGAGGCTTTTCCTCAGGAGAAACTAACTAGAGAATAACCTACTAGGGGAGTTATCGAGCCTAACCTACCCGAAGGAAGAGAAACACTAAACCGCAGCCCCATCCCTCCAGCCATTCTGGATGTTGTAAAGTGGGGGACCAGAGCAGCGCCTGTGAAGTTCACAATCTGGGGTCACAGGCTCACTCAAAGACTGAGATCTAACCAAAGGACTAGAAAATGCTTACCACACACACACACCTTACCACCACATTACTGTTTTTTGTAGTTCCTTTTACCCAGGACATCATGTCCAGCTATCAAGAAAAAATTACAAGGCATACTAAAAAGCAAAACACACAGTATGAAGAGACAGAGCAAGCGACAGAACCACACTCAGCTGTGGCAGGGATGTTGGAATTATCAGACTGGGAGTTTAAATCAACTAAGATTAACAGACTAAGGACTGTAAGGGATAAAAAAAAATTTTTTTAAAAAGACAGCATGCAAGAATAGGTAAACAATGTAAACAGAAAAGTAGAAACTCTAAGAACCAA
Source organism: Mandrillus leucophaeus (assembly GCF_000951045.1). Classification (NCBI taxonomy): domain Eukaryota; kingdom Metazoa; phylum Chordata; class Mammalia; order Primates; family Cercopithecidae; genus Mandrillus; species Mandrillus leucophaeus. Next base: position 6,294,908 of record NW_012101587.1, on the reverse strand, counting down.
AATAAATGCCAGAGATTAAAAGCCCAGTAACAGAGATGAAGAATACCTTTGTTGGGCTTATTAGTAAGCTAGAGCTGAGTAAATAATTTCTGAACTTAAGGATACTTCGATATAAACCTCGAAAACTGAAAAGCAAAGAGAAAAAAAAAAAAGACAGAAAAAAAAACCAGAACAGAATATCCAACAACTACAAGAAAACCACAAAAGGTGTAATTTACATGCAATGGAAATACCATAATGAGAAGAAAGAGAAGGAAACAGAAGAAATACTTGAAACAATAATGACTGAAGATGTCCCCAAGTTAAGGTCAGACATCAAACTATAGATACAGGAAGCTCAGAGAACACCAAGCAGGATAAATGCTCCCCAAAACTACACCTAGGTGTATAATCTTCAAACTACAGAAAATCAAAAATTTTAAGATCCTGAAAGAAACTAGAGGAAAAGAACACATTACCTATAGAGGAGCAAAGATAAGAATTACATCTGACTTTTCCTCAGAAACCAGGCAAGCAAGAAGAGAATAGAGTAAAACATTTAAAGTATTAAGTGTTGAGAGAAAAAATCCACCAACGTAGAATTCTCTACCCTGCAAAATTCTCTATCAAAAGTGCAAAGGAAATAAAGACTTTCTTAGAAAACAAATATTGGCCAGGAGTGGTGGCTCACGCCTGTAATCCCAGCACTTTGGGAGGCTGAGGCGGGCAGATCATGAGGTCAGGAGATCAAGACCATCCTGGCTAACACGGTGAAACTCTGTCTCTACTAAAAATACAAAAAATTAGCTGGGCGTGGTGGCGGGCGCCTGTAATCCCAGCTACTCAGGAGGCTGAGGCAGGAGAATGGCGGGAACCCGGGAGGCGGAGCTTACAGTGAGCCAAGATTGCGCCACTACACTCCAGCCTGGGCAATAGAGCGTGACTCCGTCTCAAAAAAAAAAAAAAAAGAAAAACAAATATTGAAGGAATTTGTTGCCTCTAGACCTGCCTTGTAAAAGAAAAGGAAAATGATCATCTGACAAAGAGCCAATATCCAGAATCTACAAAGAACTTAAACAAATTTACAAGAAAAAACCAACCCCATCAAAAAGTGGGTGAAGGATATGAACAGACACTTCTCAAAAGAAGACATTTATGCAGCCAACAGACACATGAAAAAATGCTCATCATCAGTGGTCATCAGAGAAATGCAAATCAAAACCACAATGAGATACCATCTCATGCCAGTTAGAATGGGTGATCATTAAAAAGGCAGGAAACAACAAATGCTTGAGAAGATATGGAGAAATAGAAATGCTTTTTACACTGTTGGTGGGAGTGTAAATTAGTGCAATCATTGTGGAAGACAATGTGGTGATTCCTCAAGGATCTAGAACAAGAAATACCACTTGACCCAGTGATCCCATTACCGGGTATATACCCAAAGGATTATAAATCATGCTGCTATAAAGACACATACACACATGTTTATTGTGGCACTATTTACAATAGCGAAGACTTGGAACCAACCCAAATGTCCAGTGATAGACTGGATTAAGAAAATGTGGCACATATACACCATGGAATACTATGCAGCCATAAAAAAGGATGAGTTCATGTCCTTTGCAGGGACACAGATGAAGCTGGAAACCATCATTCTCAGCAAACTATCACAAGGACAGAAAACCAAACACCACATGTTCTCACTCATAGGTGGGAGGTGAACAATGAGAACACACGGACACAGGGCAGGGAACATCACACACCGGGGTCTGTTTGGGGATGGGGGGCTGGGGGAGGAATAGCATTAGGAGAAATACCTAATGTAGATGACAAGTTGATGGGTGCAGCAAACCAACATGGCACATGTATACCTATGTAACAAACCTGCATGTTGTGCGCATGTACCCTAGAACTTGAAGTATAATAATTAAAAAAAAAAAAAGGAAAATGATAAAGGTCAGAAACTTGGATCTACATAAAGAAATAAAGAGCACTGAAGGAATAAGCGAAAAAATAAAAGCTTTCACTTCCTTATTCATAATTGACCTAACAAATAACAGTTTGCCCAAAACAATAATAGTAATAATATATTCAAATACATATACATATGTGTGCATATATATATATATATGCTTATGTATAAGCAAAAGGAGAAACAGCAATGATACAAAGATTGGGAGGGAGGAATTTGGATTATTTTGTTATTGTAAGGTGTTTACAATACCTGTGAAGTGGCAGAGTGTTATGTGAAAGTGAATGGATTTGTGGTAAATGTGGTAAATTGTAGAGCAACCACTATAAAAGTTTAAAAACAAGTATAAGTGATATGCTAAAAAGAAGACAAAATGGAATCATATAAAATGCTCAATTAAAACTACAAAATGCAGAAAAAGCATAGAATACATAAATAGGAATAAAGAACAAAAGTAACAAATAGAAAACAATAACAAATACAGTATATACCTCTCCAACTGTATTGATAATAACTTTAAACACCAGTGGTCTAAATATACCAATTAAGAGACAAAGATTCTCAGAGTTGGTAGAAAAAAACAAGACCTAACTATATATGGCCAATAAGAAACTCACTTTAAATGTAAAGATACATACAAATTAAGTGGAAAGAAAAAAATAAACCATGCTAACACCAATCAAAAGAAAACGTAAGTAGCTACATGTCAGACACAGCATGCTTCAGAGCAAGGAAACTTACCAGGGATAAAGAGGGGCCATCTGATACTGATAAAGAGATCAATTTTCCAAAATGCTATAACAATTCTTAATGTGTATGTGATTAGCAACAGAATATCAAAATATCTGCAGCAAAAACTAATAGAACAGCAAAGAGAAATAAATTAACCCACTATTACAGTTGGAGACATCAACACCTATCAGAAATTGACAGATCCAGCAGGCAGAAAATCAGTAAGGACGTAAGTGAACTCAACAATGTCATAAATTAACTGGGTATAATGGATATTTATAGACTACATCATACAATAAGAGCAGAATGCACATTCTTCTCAAGCTCACGTGGAACATTTACAAAGATAGACCACATTATGGGCCATAAAACCATAAAACACACCTTGGCCAGGCGCGGTGGCTCACACCTGTAATCCCAGCACTTGGGAGGCTGAGGCAGGTGGATCACCTGAGGCTCTGTCTCAGAAAAACAAAAAAACAAAACATAAAACTTACCTTAACAAATTTACAAGACTGGAAATCATACAATGTCTGCAAATTGATACAATTAAACTAGGTATCAATAACAGAAAGTTAGCTGGAAAATTCCAAAGTACTTGGAGACTGAATAACAGATTTCTAAATAACACATGAGTCAAAAAAGAAATTCCAAGAAAAAGTTAAAAATGTTCTGAAGTAAATGAGAATGAAAACACAACTTAACAAATTTTGTGGGAGGCAGTAAAAGCGGTGCTTAAATGGAAATTTACGGCATTAAATTCATATATTAGAAAAGAAGAAAGATCTAAAATCAACAATCTAAGCTTTCACATCTTAAGAAACTAGAAAAATATGAGCAAATTAAATCCAGACTAATAAGAAAAAAAGAATAAAAATTAAAGGAAGAATCAGTAAAATTAAAAACAGAAGATCAATGTAGAAAAATCTATGAAACCGAAAGCTGGTTTTTTGGAAATAAGAATAAAATCAATAAGCATCTAGCAAGGTAAACTAAGAAAAAAAGAGAGAATACAAATTGTTAATATCAGAAATGAAAAATGGGAACATCAGTGTAGCTCCCATGGATATTAAAAAGATAATAGGAGAATACTATGAACAAAGCAATGCCCCCACATTTGATAATCTAGATGAAATGGGCCAATTCCTTGAAAGACACCATCTGCCAAAATTTACACAAGAAGAAATAGATAATCTAAATAGGTCTATAGCTATTAAAGAAATTGAATCAATAATTAATAACCTTGTAAAACAGAAAGCACCAGGCCCAAATGAGTTCACTGGTAAATTCTACCAAATATTTAAGGAAGAAATTATATCAATTCTCTAAAATATCTTTCAAAAGATAGAAGTAAAGGGAATACTTGCTAACTCATTCTATAAGGCCAGCTTTGCTCTAATTTCAAAACCAAAAACATTGCAAGAGAAGAAAACTATAGACAAGTAACTCTCATGAATAAAGATACAACAATCCTCAACAAAATATCAGCAAGTCAAATTCAACAATGTAGAAAAATAATTATATATTATGATCAAGTAGAATTTCTCCAAGGTCAACATAGCTGGTTCAACATTGAAAATCAATTAATGTAATCCATCACACAACAGGCTTAAGAAGAAAAATCACATGATCATAACACATACAGAAACAGCATTCAACAAAATCCAGGAAATAAAAGGAATACAGGGGAACTTTCTCAACTTATTAAAGAATAGCTACATAAACGCTGTAGTTAACATTGTGCTTTATAGTGAGAAACTCGACACTTTCTCATTAAGATCAGGAACACAGCAAGGATGACTCCTCTCATCACTGCTTTTCCACATCATACTGGAAGTCCTAGCTAATGCAATAAGACAAGAAAAGGAAATAGAAGGTATTGTGATTGGGAAGGAAGAAATAAAACTCTTTATTCAGAGACGACATAACCATCTCGGTAGAAAATCCAAAAGAATCTAAAAGAATGGCCAAAATCCAGGACACTGACAACACCAAATGCTGGTAAGAATGCGGAGCAATAGTAACTTTCATTTATGGCTGATAGCAATGCAAAATACTACAGTCACCCTGGAAGACAGTTTGGCCATTTCTTACAAAATTAAACACACTCGTACCACATGATCCAGCAATCACACTCCTTGGTATTTACTGAAAGGAGTTAAAAACTTGTGTCCATAAAAATCTGCACATGGATGCTTATACCAACTTTATGCATACTTGCTAAAACTTGGAAGCAACCAATATGTCTTTCAGTAGATGAATAAACTGTGGTACATCCAGACAATGTGATATTATCCAGCACTGAAAAGAAATGAACTATCAAGCCATGAAAAGACATGGAGAAAACTTAAATGCATATTACTAAGTGAAACAAGCTGGTCTGGAAAGCTTAATACTGTAAGATTCCAATCATATGATATTCTAAAAAAGGAAAAAGGATGGAGACAGCAAAAAGGCTAGTGGTTGCTAGGAATTAGGGAGAAGGGATGGATGAATAGGTGAAGCTCAGAGGATTTTTAGGGTAGTGAAACTGCTCTGTATACTACCATAATAGTGAAAACGGACCATTAATATTTGTCCAAACCCATTAAATGTATAACACCAAGAGTAAACCCTGCCATAAACTACAGTAGGACCTTGGGTGATTATGATATGCCAACATTGTCCACTCTAGTGTGGGATATTAATCATGAAAGAGCTTATGGTTTTGTGGGGCAGAAGCTATATGGGAAATCTCTGTACCTTCCTCCCAGTTTTTCTGTGAACCTAAAACTGCTTTAAAAAGTACAGTCTATTTTTAGAAAAACTCAAATGACAGAAGCAGCATACTTTGTTATTTAAGATTTACCTCCCTTAGATTCTTTAGTATTCCTCTTCCTCTCAATACTGATAAAAATACTACAATATACTGTACCATGCAAAACCTTTTTCCTTCAGTTTCTGAAAATTGGTAATAATTAGCCTGATACAAAAATCAAATAAATATACATTTCTTCATACTTTGCCTTGCTGATCAGGCCCCTTTGGCAAGCTCTATTTACACTTCAAAGACACAACCGGACTATTTCCTGTCTTCTCTTTCACGTGGTGGCACCATCACCTCATCAAAGTGCTCATGGACAGCTATGCTGAAAAGAGTTCACACAGCAGGCCTCACACTGTCAATTCTTAGGAAGATCTGCTTGCAAGCCTGGCCCTTGGATGTGGTCTAAGCATTTGGATTTCAGAAGTGTTCTCACCCACCATTCCCTAACCAGAAGGGGTGGTTCCCGTACCTAAACAATTTGTATAACGTGGTTAATGCTGAACATCCTCTTTGCTTCTGAGAGTCTGGAATTCTGCCAGTGCCAGGCAGAGACTGCCAATGTGACAAGCCCCCAGTAAAAACCCTGGGTGCTGAGTCTCTAATGAGCTCTCATTAGAGCCGTCTAATGATAGACATTTCACATGTCTGGTCACAACTCATTCTTGGAGGAATTAAGAGCACTTTGTGTCGACCCCATGGGGAAGGATTCTGAGCTTGCACTGGTTTCCTGCAGACTTCACCCCATGCCCTTTCTATCTTTGCTGACTTTGTTCTGTATCCTTTCACTGTCATAAATCTTAGCCGATAATGCAACCATATCCTGAGTCCTGGGAGTCCTCCTAGTGAAGCACTGAAATTAGGGAGCCAATGTCACCTATTTACATTCCCAAAAGAACAGAAAACAAAAGTTATACAGAAAAACCCACAGGCACTGTTAAAAGCTCACCTTAACTTTTCATTTACAAATTACTCTTTCAGTATTTCCTTCACTATTTACGCACATTCCTTCTTTCCCCTCATAAATCCAATTCAGATAGCAAAATATTTCTTAATCTAAACTTCCTTTTAGCTTAATTTTAGTGGCAATACACAAAGAAGCAGGTAACAATATGTGCAAGTCCGGGGATTATACATTTTTCTTTGAGAAGAAATTAGATGGATCCTTTTAAAAATTTTCAATATAGCCATGACTTGACAAAGTCGCAGAACACATAAAAATACAAAGAAAGGACACTTCCCAGTTCCTTGGGGGAGGAGTATGACAAAGTTCCAAGGAGAAGCAGTCACATAAACCTATAAGGAAAAAAGAAAGGACACAAATTCTTTTTATTCACTATCGGGTAGTGCAGACAGGTCAAAAAGCCTTTCCCTAGACACAGCTTCTTACTGAGGGAAAATAATGCCTAGAAGCATGAGTAATATTTTATGGAATTAGAGGACCTAGGGTCCTCTTAACCACGCTAAAATAGAACATCCTCAGATCTGAAAGGACAACAGAGGAAGAAAACTAGAGCAAGACTTAGTGTCCACTGGCCTGGGAGCTGAGCCCACTGGAGACATGTCAGAACTCAAAGCTAAGAGATACAAGCTGTTGCCTCAAAATGGATGACTGCAGCGCTGGCTGAGCTGGGAGATGATGCTGGTCAGCCAATGAGGTGACGCTTATTTCTGAGCATTTACCACTGAGTCAGTTTGGAAATACTCTTCCCACTCTGTGACTTGAGAACCTAATCCCAGGCACCAAGAGTTAATGGGCTTCTTCTGGTTTGTTTTTAGTAACAGATATTGAAAAAACTCAAAGGACCTTGTACCAAAGTTCATGGGACAGAGTTAAGAAAATAGAACAAAGGGATATTTTGTTCAGAGAAAATATCGTGACCAAGAGGTAGACGACATTAAACTGCCAGAACTCACTCTGAATGCTTCATTGGGATTGTTCTGTCCGAAAACAAACACAAATCCTTTGATTATTTGCATTCTCTACATATACAACTCTAGAGATCCTTTTAGCCAGTATAAGGCAAGTTATTCCACACAGTGCATTCTATACTTTCTAAAGAAATACATATGTATCTTTTAAAGGATGAAGATAAACACTGGTATGTAGATATATCATAATGCATAATGTATAATCAAAATAGATACTCATTGCTTTTTATGAGTCCGATATTAATTAAAATGTGAATAAAGCATTTATGTATACAAAAATAATTTGACAGAAAAATCTGGAACTGCAAAAGATGTGAAAGGCACTTTGCTCCACTCCCCCGGGAATCTATTTCTTTGGTGATACTGCACTTTCTCGGTTACTGCAGTTTCAGAGTGGTTAACATCTGCTAAGCTAGCCCCCTCTCAATTCATTTTCAAAACTTAAGACCTGGATGGTGATCACACAGGTGTTTTCTTTACAATAATGTCTTACGCATATCTCTGTGTGTCTTTTCACAATACAAAGATGTTTAATTACCAAAACAAAAAAAGGAAAAGCAAGGGAACAATTAACAGTCAGAATGGTGGTTCCCTCTGGCAGGAAAAGAAGTAGATGAGAGGAGGTTGGGGACACGCAGGTGGCTTCAAAGTCTGTGGTGCTGGCCTATTTCTAAACTGTGGTGGCTACATGGTTTTTTATTGTATTATTTTTCTGTAGCCTGTATACATAGAAAAGATTATAGTTTCTCATAATTAAAAATTTAAAACAAAATTTCTCAGCCATTTAATATGCATATGTGCATTTCCAAAGTGATTTTAGACTCTACTTTGCAAGTTTGCTAATAAATTTCCATTGGAGTTTTTAATAGGATTGCAATGACTTGGTGGACTAAATTGGAGCAGTCATAAAATCCCTTATTCAGAAACAGAATCCTGGAAATGTCCATACAGAATGACCAAATTCTGGCTCTATTAATAAATTATGTCATAGTTGAAGTTCTATCCTTTCCACTACCACACGACCCTACTACCCAGGCCTGGACCCCTCCCCAGTAACCTGTCTGGACACTGCAACTGGTCACTTCATCCCCACCCCACCTCCTCCTGGTGTGCCCTTCCTCAGAACCTTCCAGGAATGCTTTATGCCACCCCTCCCTGCTCATGTCTGTGCCCGGATTCCCAAGCCTCTCTCTGTCCCTAACCCTATCAGGCAGGGATCACATGAAGGCGGGGCTTCCCTCTGTGTGGCCCATCTCCTGCATTCAGTAACTGTTAATGAATGAACCCCAAACCACCAAGCCGCATCCCTTTACTTCCCGCAGCTCCCTACAGCCTGCCTGGTTAGCGTCCAGCCAGGCTTCTCAGGTTTCACGGAGGATGAACAGAGCAGAGAGCCACCCACATTCCAGAGACGTGATGATAGAACATTTTATCCTTGATAGGGAGAAAGTATTTTTTTTTAAATCGGGGCAAAGTGCTTTATCCCCAAATGCAATGACATAGCTGAAATTTACTAAATATACCACATGGTACCACAAGAGAGTTTCTCAAAAACTACAGAGGACATTCTATTTGTATAATACTTTTTAAAATGCTACAAACACACTCTGATGACAACAGCGCCCTCTGCTGACTTCTAGTAGTGCAACCATGGGAACTGGAAATACAGTTGAGCCCACCTTGGAAATCCTACTTTGTCATCTTTTTATTGGGGGGAAATCATAAAAGGCTAATTATTGCTATCTCAGTTTCCCATTCTCCTTCATTTAACTTAACCTCTTATGCGTTATAACAATCATATAACCATCAAGGGGTTTATTCACGTTAACACAAAATTGGCTTAAATATTACTCCAGCAAGTCAGCAGCCTACCCTGACCACACTTACAATGCCAAAACTTTGGAAATACACTGACAGTCACACACACACAAGAAGATATACTCTAAAAGTACATCATTCAAAAGGCAAAAATATACAGGAAGTATATTGCAGGAAGCAGGACGTACCCAGCTCTGGAGTCGCACAGACCTGAGTGCAGACTGTGCCACCTGCTAGCTTTACAGAACAGAGACCTGACTCACTACCAGCTTCTGACTCCTCATCAATAACATGGGGAGGTAAAAGTACCCACGGCTCAGGCTTGCTATGAAGAGGAAGTGAAATACTTTACACGAAACATTTAGCAGAAACCTATAATGAGTGCTCATAAATGTTCCCTATTACTATCATATTCATCATTATTACGGGCATATTTTAGGTATGAGGAATGCAATATAAAAATTAATCAATGTTATGCTGTATTTGTATGCAATAATGAATGGCGGGTCCTCTTCTCTGCAGTTCTAGATATTCCCCTGAGACAGACCTAGCACCTAACCAGCCTAACTCCTCAATAATAGAGTGATGGGATAATTCTACATGTATATGGATTCTAACATACAACTTCTACATATATATTTCTTTTTTTTGAGACAGGGTCTTGCTCTGTTGCCCAGGCTGGAATGTAGGGGCACAATCATGTCTCACTGCACCCTGGAACTCTCGATCCTCCCACCCTCACCTCTCAAGTAGCTGAGACTTCAGGTGCATGTGATCATGCTCAGCTAATTTTTGAATTTTTTTGTAGAGACAGGGTTTCACCATGATGCCCAGGCTGGTCTGGAACTTCTGGGCTCAAGTGATCTGCCTGCCTCAGCCTCTCAAATTGCTAGGATTACAAACATGAGCCACCACACCACACCACACAAAGGTAGGCCAGGGTGTGGTGGCTCATGCTTGTAATCCCAGCACTTTGAGATTCGTAATGTTAATAATGCTAATATTCCCCTTGATGATTTTATGACCTGTGTGCGTGTATGTACGTGTATGTGTATGTATGTGTGTGTTAATATATACATACATATGTATGTGTATATATGTGTATATATGTGTGTATGTGTATATATATGTATATACACACAAGTCATATAAACATCAAGGGGTCTATTAACATTATACACACACACCCAGAGAAAGGGAGAGAGAGACAGAAAGAGAAAGAAAAAATGATTTTTAATGGCAAATAATGTTGTAATTTGGTAAATTCTGTATAAAGACTGTACAGGAGTTCTCTGTATTTGTACAATGTAAAATTATTTCAAAATAAACATTTTAAAAATTGAAAGTAATATAACTAGTATCTTGGAAGCAATTTTTATAGAATAGTTGGTATACTGCAAAAGCTATGTCTTATAAACCATCTCAGATGAGAAACAGCACAAGTTCCTGATGTTTGCCTTGTAATGAGAGGATGATACAGACACTAAGTACCTAAACACAAATTTCATTTTTATTTGTCTAGCCAAGTAACCTACCATAGGTACAAAGGTAGAAAGTATTCTGCCAGACCTTGAATTTGTGAGGCTTTTTCTTTACAGAGAGAAGTACACAGTCACGTACTTTAGAAGGGGAATTCTGATGCCCTTCCTCTGGGTTGTAAAAGAAAAGGAATTAAGACAGTGGAGGAAGACCAGCAGTGGCAGCTCTGGAACCACACAGCAGCCTAGGAACTAGACCCCACCAGCCTCCTGGGGCCTCCCCAGACCCTGAGAGGCAGGATGAGGCAGGGCTTCTCTCTCCTGGTGGAGAGGCTCAGGCCCTCGCTGACCTTGCTTTGGTCCTACAAGGAGGGCCAGCTTGCAGCTCTGCTCTGCAGCATCCTGAAGCTGCATCTTTTCCTCTAGAGGCAACAGAGAACTGCAAGAGCTTTGACCAAAAAGATCCTGGCCAATGCAGCTGAGAATCCTTTAGCCAAAGAAACAGAAAGAGCTAAGAGCTTTAAGGTAGTAGGCCCAGAAGAGTCTATCTAAGAGCCCCTCAACTGCGTGGCCTTTGGGAGCCCCCCATTCTCTGTGATATTTATGTGCATGCCTACTATGTGCCATGACAGTCCTGAACAAAATAAACCAAAATACTGCCTTGTTCAAGTTACTTCTCTTAAACATACAAACTACCTAAATAAGTAAACTCTGTGTGTTAGATAGTGCTATGGAGAAAAATTGAGCCGGGCAGGTGAGAAATGGGGAAACTGAGGGCTTCTAGGTGTAGCAAAGTGGGTAAAGCCTCACTGAGAAGCAGTCAGTGAATCAGGCTCAGAGAAACACGACCCCGGGGACCCATGCTGAGATCCAGGGCAGTAACACTGCAGGCGAGAGGGGCACACCAAGAATCTGAGGCCACAGCAGGCCTGACACAGTCAAGGAACAGAGAGGAACTCATTAAAGCTGCAGCAGAGCTAGAGTGGTGAGGACAGAAAGGGATAAGGCCAGAGAGGGAACAGCAGCAGTGTGGGCTGAGGCAGGGGAGGCAAAGTGGGGACACACAGGGCTCCATAATGGTTCACAAGGTTTAAAGGGGAAGGAGAGCTCTGAGGAGCAGCTGTGGCTGGGACCAGCCAGCCATCTCACCTCATCGCTGTGGAAATCGCATCTTGTTCCCCCATTTCCCAGGACAGCTGCTCACAGTGGTGGCACAGGTCAGGCTAGATGCCCAATTCAACACTCTATGAGGGTTGCAGACATGGAGAGCAGGGACTCAGTTCTCAGCTAATACTGGCATATAAGGCACAGCGTTTGTACCCTTGGCATGCATTGGGGCACACTGGTGACACCCTCAACAGTGTACACAGTGTGTACTTAGTCAAAGGGATATCATAGTCTCCAATGTTCATGAATATAACAGAGCTTCAAAATACACATGGCAAAAACTGATAAAACAGCAAACAATTCACTATTAGAGTTGGAGATTTCAACACCCCTCTCTCAGTAATCGATAGGCAAAAAAAAAAAAAAAAAAAATCAACTCTCTCAACCGATCTGACCTGATTAATATGGTAGAACACGCGACTTGACAATAGCAGAACACATTCTTCTCAAGTACACACAGAACATAGACCAAAAGAGATCATATTCTGGAACATACAAGAGATTTCAGTCACTTTAAAAAATTCAAGCAATACAAAGCATACTTCCTGACCACAATCGAATTAAATTAGAACTCAGTAACAGAAAGATCTCCAGAAAATCCTCAAATATTTGGAAACTAGATTACACACTTCTATCTAACCCATAGATCAAAGAAGAAATAAAAGGGAAATTAGAAAGTATTTTAAAGTGAATAAAAATGAAATAAAACATATCAGAATTTGTGGGATGCCACTAAAGCAGTACTTAGGTGGAAGTTCATAGCATCAAACATCTTAATATAATACGAAAGTTCCCAAATCAATAATTTCCACTTCTTCCTCAAGAAATGAAAAACAGAGCAAATTAAAACATAAGCAGAAAAAAAGTAGAAAGAATAAAAATCAACATGCAATTCAATGAAATACAAAACAGAATACAGGAAAAAAGTCAATAAAACCAAAAGTTAGGTCTCTGAGAAGATCAATAAAATTGATAAACTTCCAATCACACTGATCAGGAAAAAAAGAAAGAATACACGAATTACCAATATCAGGAATCACGTCATGTCACTACAGATTCTATGGACATGAAAAAGATAATAAGGGACTATTATGAAGAACTTTATGCCAATAAATTCAGCAACTTAGATAAAATGGACAAATTCCTTAAAAGACAAAAAAATACCAAAGCTCACTCAAGAAGAAATGAATAACCTAAATAGCTCTATCTCTTTGAAAGAAAAGGAAACTGTAGTTAAACATCTTTTCATAAAGAAAGGTCCAGGCTTTGATGACTTCATAGATGAATTCTACCAAACAAGGAAGAAATACTACCAATTCTATGCAAAAATCCTCCAAAAAATCCAAGAGGAAAGAATACTTCCTAACTCATTCTATGAGACCAAAACCTAACAAAGAAATTACAAAACAACTGGAAGATAAAACAAAAGAGAAGTAACAAGAATTAAATACTTCATAAATATCTTAACAAGAAATGTACAAAACTAGTATGAAGAAAATTCTGCAACACTCCTAAAAGACATAAAAGTATTTTTAAACAAACTGAAAGACGTTCCACATTCTTGGATGGAACAATTCAACAACAAAGATGTTAATACACCTCAGGTTAATATATGGAATTGAACAATTGATAAAAATGCCAACAAACACAAGAAAACCTAGAAATCTTCCTGAGCCAAAAAGCAAGGAAGACTCAAAGGCAAATGGGTTATCTATAGGACACAGGAGCAGCCTGAAGCAGACCCCACCCAAAAAGCTGGGGACAATTTTAACTTCAAAAAGAAATGTCTATAACTGACTATAAATTATTGAATAAGTAAATATCCCAGAGTCCAAAGTGACACTAAACAAGGGTGGGGCCGAGGAGGAAAGAAGAAGAGCTCAAATTTTTTCCACCACAGGAGATGACTACTGCGTCAATGAAACCATGTTCCACAGAGTTAAAGAAACTAATGACTAACAGAAATGCTTGAGTTTGCAAGATAGCAGATAAGAAAAAAAAGCGACTTACTGAAATACTAAAACTCCCTCCACTTGTAAGACAAAACTAGCTGAAATCCGTCAGAACCAATATGGCCAACTGGAGTTTTCACAGATGGAGCTTTCTGACATCACAGCCCGAATTCCCACCACGTTTCATATTAACTCCTCCTGAATTTGCAAGTGACCCATGAGGGCATGAAGAGATAACTGCACCATGCCTGAGGACCTTCTGGACCTCCCCTTTCCTTCCACGAATCACCTACTAATCCCAGAATCCACTCCCTAAACCTTTTCTAAAAAAATTCCTGCGTTAAAGCCAGCATGAGGAGATAGGTTTCAGCTGGACTCCTGTCTCCTTGTTAATGGACCAGCCATAAAAAGCTTTTCTTTTCTCAAAAACCTGGTGTCACAGCATTGGGTTCTAGCACATTGGGCAGCAAGCCCCTTTTGCTCTGTAACATCAATTTCTTCATCTGAAAATTGGCAGTTAAAAGGAAAGAATTAAGCATTTGCTCTGCCTTTTTAGAAGTTCACCCAGGTGATAAGAGAAAGTTATTTACAAAAGCTCAGTGGATAAATATAGAAATAGTGACATAATTAGAAAATCAACATTTTTAAACAAAATATTTGATTTAGGCAAAGATCATTAATGGGTGTCAAGTCCACTAGAAGAAAGACTTCGGAGGAGCAGGGTATCTGGAAAAGAATACTTTTAATAATGAAGACATCTAGTGGTCACCATCTTAACCAGTTGATAAAACCTGGCATTAGTAATAATGGGACAACCTGACATTACATACCTCTCAATATAATGCAAAATGAAGTACATAACTTCCCTTTTAAAATATTTTTACCAGAAATGTTAAACTTGAATCTAACCAAGTTCTTACATGAAACTCTTAAGTTTCATGTAAGAAACTTGGCTACAGATGAATGCAACCAAAAGGAAATAATCAGACAAGTCAGAATGGGGCATTCTGACTTTTTTCCTGCTTGGCCTAAGCCCCCTCCTTTTCTCTGTCTGCCCAGCCTCTGTCCTGGCTTTGGCAAGCTTGGCAAACACCGATGCAGTATGTAGAGGAGAAAGGCTGGTTTCTCTTTACTCTCATCCTGGAGTGGCACGGGCCCTGCTGGCAAATTGACCACATTCCTTTGAGAAAGAAGGGAAGAAGTCTGGGGAAAGCAGACTGCATGGAAAAATAATGACACATCGGTAGAGAAGATGAGTAGGGGCTACCCCCAGGAGGTGGCATTGAGAGTGATGGTGGTGAAGGAGACAGAGCCAGTGCTGAAGAGACTTGGTCCGGTGAGGACTTTCACAAGCCCTGGGATGACACACGGGTCTAGGAGGACACTGGTGCCCAAAAATTATAAAGTGACCAGTGAGGGCAATTCTTAACTCAGACATAAAAATTGGTTCCCTCATCTCAACCTTTAATTTCATAATGAAATAAAAACTCAATTAATGTCACCTTTCTTGGTGAAGAGATTGCGAAATGTACCACACAGGTAGAAAACTCCACCGCTGTGCAGATCAACATGGAGCTGGTAGCCGTGCAGTCCATACTCGGGGCTATCATCCAAAAACGGGCTATGTGGAGGCAGTTCATAGGGACTGAAAAGCAAAACAAAAGAAACATGCAAATTTGTCAGTGCCAGGGACAAAATTCTTGGTTTGAAAACACTTTTTAAAAAATTACCATCCATATGAAAGCACTACCTCCTACAAATGAAACACCATAGGATTCCCTATAATCTTCAATACCAGGAACTTAAAAGACTGCTCAATGTTCCTTTTACCAACTTCTATAAAAACAGGCAATGATGTGAGTTCTGTAGGCAGCCACAGCCCAGCACGGGTGCACGTGTTTCTGCAGCTGGTCCCAGGATGGCCACTCTACAAAGGCCACTCTGCCCCCATGTTGTTCTCAGTGTCCAGTGGACAGAAGCGCTCAGCAGGAAAAGGCACTGAACACCGATCTGCAGGACAGACAGACATCCAGGCAGACCCAAAGCCAACACAAAGTTTTATTCAACAAGAAAAACATGACTACATAAGGTGACAAATTCAAAAATATTCAGGAGCTTCTCAGGTAATAAAAAAAAAACAACAGTGAGTAAGGAAGAGTCTAAGTCCACAGGAAAAGGGTGAGAGCTGTAGTGAAATGGGAAGCCTGTGCCCCACCTAAAGACACAGTTCACTGAAAGACACACACTGTCCACACCAGACAGAATCATCCGCAGGCCAGGGTCCGCCCAAGGGCCATGAGTCTACTTGCCTCACGAGATGTGAAAATTCACATGAGAGCAAGAACTTGAAGGAGAGTAGTGGCATCTTAAAGTAAGGAAGCTGTCCTACCCATATAACATCCTACTAGGTATAAATTCCTTAACCCAGAATAAATACAGCAAATATGTACTTGTGAATAATCCAATTATTTTAGCAACAGCCAAATAATTATGCCTGTTGGTTTGTGTTTACTGATTAAAAACAGAATATCTCTGCAGCTATTCTCAGGATATTAAGATGGCATCAACTTCTAATACTTTATATTTACTGTACAAAAATTCAACACACCCACATATAAATACATACATAGTGGCCGAGCCTAATGTGCTTCTCTCCACAAGGTGATGAAAATGAAGATTTGCCATAACAAAAGCCAGTTCTTCCTCCTTCTGAAAAGTTAATTAAGAAGAATATATATTTCAACCAAAATGTTTAAATTTTTCACAAGGTCATTGTGAAGATCACAGCACATTCATCTTGCAGATAGATGCAGTTTCTTCCAATCATAAGATCACCACAGTGCTAATGCATTATTACTGCTAATATGTTATTACTATCTAATAAGACTTACATTTCATATTGACAGCAGGACCACAATTCACCCAAATATGCAGAGCACACAGGACCAAAAGAACTCACAGCCCAGAGCTTGCGAAATATCAAAAGATATATATGACAGTTGTGAAACTACGCAGTTAGTTCCAGGCTGTTTCAAACTCTTTTCAAAGACCTTCACAGATACCATATTAATTTCACAAATACTGAACTTCACTGACACAACATTCCTCTTGCAAGTAACTGCCTGATTTGGCCAACGTGGTGGGAATGATTAGATTCAACTTCTTCACTTGTCCATCAGGTTGAATAGCAGAAAATGCGACTATTTGGGGACTGACCTCCATTTCTCCCCAGATTCACAGCTGACACTGATGGGCATAGGTGACCCCAAATGGTAAATCTGAAGGTGCCACTCTCCAGTAGCCAGGCAGAGGACAATCGAAGCCACCAGAGTGCTCACAACTCTGCACCCGACACAGCTGAATGCATGCAAGTCACAGAATGCAGAGCAGGCAAGCTGCAGTCTCACCCACAAGCCACCTTCACACAGAAAGGGGAGAAGGGAAAGAAAAACTGACGGCCACAGTCGGCTGAGGAAAGGAAAAGGGACTAGAGGATTGCGTTGTCTGAAGCTGGGGTCTTAATTCCATCTAGTCATTGTAAACTAATGCATAATGCCAATGCAGAATCAGATTTGTGAACTACTATCTTAAAATATCAGCCAGACGTGGGGAAACAAGAAATCTTATGCAGAGAGAAAGGATAACATCTTAGACACCTGACCCTGAAGAACAGATTTCACTCAAAGCCGCACCTACAGGATCAGAAACGTGCTTGGGAGACGAGCGTGCTGAACACATAGTAAGGGGAGACGTTGTCAAAGAAAGAGCATGAAAGGAAGAGAAGGAACATGGACTGATTGGAAGTGGGAAAGCCACATGCCATTAAAGGAGTAACACGAAGGAAAACATGAAGGCAGGAAGAGGTTGTTGTCTATGACAGCTGAACAGCAGAACAACAGCTAGCACAGTTGTCTATGACAGCAGAACAGCAGAACAACAGCTAGCACAGTTGTCTATGATACCAGAATAGCAGAACAGCCTCGGTGGAGCAGAGGGCCAGGTTAGTTTGGAAAAATGAGGTTGGTGAGATGTAAAACGGATTGCAGTTAGTGAAAAGACTTAAAGCATTTTACATTTGATGTCACACACAATGGTAAGTAAACGTGGTATTGTGATGGGGAAATGACACAGTACATACAGGCACTCAAGTCTTACCTTCCACACTCCCACCAGGAGGCCAGGGTGCAGGCAGAAGATCCGAATGAGTCTGTCACAGCCAATCATGGTAGATACGGTCAAATGACTCAGATTGTACTTTGCAATTAAAGAATGCCATCGGAGTCTTTGAACGTTATGCCAAGGAAAGGAGAGAGAGAAGTGAGCTTTCCAGTCTATAGTGCTGCCAGTTCTCTTTAGCGTATCACAAATGTGTTTGAAGAGCATGTTAATGATGTGCTCAAACTAAGTGGCACGTTGGCAGGGTGGGGACACAAATGAATAAAAGGCAAAATGGATACATTCAGATTTCCAACCCAAATCGGTTTTTCTTCCCCTCCATCTTGCTCTTCCTGTCAACTCAATGACCCAGCCAGGAGGAAGCTGAAGTATCAGGAAAGTGGTGAAGTGGTAGAACTGTCTCCTGTTCTATTCCCTCAAAACCCAGCACAATACAATCTAAAGCAGACACTCACTGTGCATTCCTAGTCAAGTGAGTGAAACGACACAGAAGCAAAGATACACTATTTCAAGTGACATAAGAATGGGTGGTCTCAGGAGGTGGTTGGAAAGCAGATGGGCCTTTTACAGTTATTATCAAGGATAACTCAGAGAAGGTGAAAGTTGACACATCAGAAATAAACTGAAACTAAATCACCAGTGTTTTCATAAAGGAGACACTAATACAGCATTAAACTGAAATCCCTAAGGAGCTGGGGTCACATCTCATTCAACAGGTGGTGCCCAGCACCTCAAGCACAGTCAGCAGGCAATAGGTATTCAAAGGTACATTAAATAAGCGAGTTAAAAAGGACACCAGCTGCAGTCCTGTTTCAAAGTGGAAGGGACTGTGAGGCATCAAAACCAGATCTGCAGCTACCACATGACCCTAGTCCCATGTTCAACTTTTCAAAATAACTTCTTGTGCAGAGAACCACAACTGGGTAAGGAGAGATGGTCGGTGAGCGTGTGTGATGTAGAAATTAGAAATAAACCCAGCATATGCAGAATATACTTGGAGGAGGATAAACGCAGGGTCAGGAACCTCACCATGGAGTCAGGGAAACCTGAGGTAAAACCTTAGCTTCAACCTACAGTGACTTTGTGACTATCACAGGCTGGTTCTTCGTGCATGAAATCACCAGCCTGCTCAGTGGGGACGAGAGCACCGGGCGTGGGGCAGGTGCTCAATAAATTGCAGTCCCTGCTAGTATCATTAGTGTGGACAGAGGCAGCTGGGTGGGGATGTAAGAAACCTTCTTCTCTGAAAATCTGGCTGTAGAGGTACTTATTAAATAGACTCTGAGAATGTGCTGAGTCCTCACGTGCTTGGCCTCACAGCCACAGACACAGAAACTAAGGCTGACGTTTCCCCAGCAGTTCTCACAAATTTAGGGTGGGATAGCACAAGCTGCAGAGCAGAAAATGCTGGCAAGGAAGAAAATTGAGAATCTGACTAGAAAGGTATAAATTACAGGGGAATCCAAATTACATCAATAAGGCTTTCACTGTTGTTGAAAAACTTCTCATAGAGGAAACAAGACAGACCCAAATAAAAACCAGAGTCTCTTCTGGGCTGTCACACAGATGCACACAAGGATTTATATTCCTGCATGGTGAAAGCATTCAGTTACAAACTTGCAATAGAAGTGCCGATCAAAACAAATTCCTAAAAAACACTTCTAGTTTTGTTTATCGCAGTTTATCAAAGGCTGGCTGAAGTCCATTGAAGTCCCATGGAAATAAATTACATCAAATGAATTTTCCCAATGAACTCTAGCATTTGGCAGTCTACAGTATCTATTACTTTTGACCTTGATGACCATTTTAGGGAAATACTGTCTTTAACTGAGCTTTATAACTCAACATTATCCATTTAACTTAATTCTTCAGGATCATTTGAATTAGTGTTAGCCATTTTGTCCTAATATCTGTAAATAACATTTCATGACATGCCAAGTAACATACTGTTTAGCAAAACTAGCACAGTTTGTGGACTTATTCTCCAAACGTAATTTTGAAATGCATAAAGTCTAATTACCACATTAGAAAAAGCTGACTTCCTTCATGATACCACAAGAAATTTCAAAGATTTATCCAAATAAAAGTACAATTTTTTAAAAAGGTAACTGTTTCCAAAGTATTCTCCATAATATATTCAGGAAAAATAATTCATTTTTTGTCATAATATCAAGAATATTTTTAGAGTACAATAAAACCTGGATTTGCCAGCACCAAGAGGTCTGAATAGTCTTACATTCAGAGCATGGAAAGAGAGCTTAGTAAACACTAAAACAATGCTCAAAGAGCAGGCGCCATGGAGAGGAGCCAAAAACAGGGTCCCCAGTTACAGAGCTGCAAAAAAAAAAAAAAGAAAAAAAAAGTGCCTGTATCCAGGGAAACCATGAAAGAACGCTGTCCCTCCATGGAGACAGCAGGCACTAATGTCAGATATCACAGCATCCTCCAGAGCAAGGACAGACAGGAGAGAAACCAGTGGGTGCAACTGCAGCATGCAAGGATGGTAAGAAAACGACATGGCAAATATTCCTGAAAAGTCAAAGAATACTGAGACAGTGAAGGAATTGGGAGGGCAGGAAACCAATGTGGAAGAAGGCAGGTATTACCTTTATATTTGCAATATATCTTATATAAAGCTATGCTAGCTTGCTCCAGAGATGAGGATGCTATGCATGCCATAATCCAGCTTTCAGGAGGAAGCAATCAATGATGAAAAAGAGAGCCTGAGAGAGCTGCTCAAAGGCAGATGCCAGCCTCATAGTGAATATGGACTCAGTGTAAAGCCACCTGACAACAGAATAGTAAAGGGCTCACTAAGCATTACCCATGTGCTGCACACTTAGCTGATCTACACATTCTACAGTGATATCTTTTGATCAGTCTTATTCACTGCAGTCATATATGCTAAATACTATGTCAGTATAATGATCATCTTATTTCAGAGAGGAGAGAATGGAGACATAAAAAGAGTAAGTTACTTGCACAAGATCACATATCTAGTAAGTTCAACAGAAGGCAGACAAAATAACTGATCATTATGACTTGGTTTCCTCATATTTAGACTACGATTAGTATTCCATTTACTAAAGAAGGAAGATACCACATATCTTTCTGTTAAGATGGTTAAAATGAAAAACCTCAAAGGTTAGCCATCAATCATCCAGGAAATGTTGTTAACTAGAATATCATTCTCTACCATTAAAGACAACCAAGATATGAGGAACTTAAATTTAGACCTAATCAGAAATGTGACAAAATGCATTATTTTCCTCTTCTACAGTAATGCAGAATGTACATTTAATATGTAATAAAATTAAAAAACACTGCTCTTATTTTTTAATTACAAAAGTAATGCCAAGTAATATTTACACATAAGATGCTCTCACTCAACAGTTCTGCTGATTGGTACTTACCTATGTTTGGTGGGAGTTTTATACCAGTCCATAAAAACTGGCGTCACACCACATAAATCTAAGGTTGACAATGACGCTAGGCACGGCCAGTTTTTGCCATACCATATAACGGTAACTGATGTGTCATTTACGGAAAGATCAACATGCTCCATGACATATTCTTTTCCACTTTTTTCTTTCAGTATAATTGCCCAACCTAAACCAAACATTCTGGAGAAAGAAAAAAAACTAACAATGTTTGCCTCATTGGAAAAAAAAAATGCTAAAGGCAATTTCACATATCTTCTCTAAAGCATCTAGTTTCTCAAAATCCAAAGTCAAAATTCTCAGAACATGCCCAGTTCAATTTTCATTTCAACAATAGTACTCTCTTCAGACTTTCTCTCCTCACCTAACACCCACTGAACATCCATGATCTTCCAGGTACTGGCAATACATAAATAAGACAAAGATTCTGCCCGGAAAAGAGACCTTGAACATTCTCACTGTACTACAGCAGATAAGTCGGTTACTTCTGCTTTTCATTAAAACTTTAAGCTATTTACTAGTTATCCCTCTGTCTCCACAGGAAATTGGTTCTAGGACCCCCGTGATACCAAAATCTGTGGACGTTCAAATCCCTTACATAAATGGCATAGTATCTGCATATAACCTAAGCTCCTCCTCCCGTATTCTTTAAATCATGTTGAGATTACTGATAATACCTAATACAATGTAAATGCTGTGCAAACTGTTACTATGTATAATGTACTGGTTTTATTTGTATTTTACACTGATATTATTGTTTCAGGTTCCCCCCGCCCCTACCAATACTTATGATCTGCAATTGGTTGAACTGGCGATGCAGAAGGCTATGTGGAATAGGAAAATGCTACATATTTTATAGATGCACAAAACACACAAAAATACTAGAGATGGTCCCACACA
Source organism: Mandrillus leucophaeus (assembly GCF_000951045.1). Taxonomy (NCBI): domain Eukaryota; kingdom Metazoa; phylum Chordata; class Mammalia; order Primates; family Cercopithecidae; genus Mandrillus; species Mandrillus leucophaeus. The sequence continues at coordinate 6,272,556 of NW_012101587.1, read as the reverse complement.
ATCTAAATTGCACATATGTCCTATGTACATGATACTTTGAGCTGATGCCATCATTCTCTTTTGGAACACACTGCGTACCTGAGGGCCTCTTTGGTCTTAACTGGAAGGCCTGTGTAAGGGTTGACAGGTTTGAGAATGTCAGCTAGTGCGGCTTTTACAGATGCTATTTGTTTTGTGATATATTCTTTCTTCCAATAACCAGCTTCTTTATCCTGAACTGACAGAAAGCTCACAGACACAGCTATCTTCTCTACTGAATTAACTTTCCAATTTGATCTTGTAGGTGAAAATGCGGTTGAGTAGATTCTGATCCAAATAAAACTGGAGGGAAAAGAGGAAATATGTTAACTAAGAGACGCTGTCACCTACCTTAGTCATAATATATCAAATTAGAGATGCATAATATTCTCAAATAATCCAATTCCATGAATAAGTCAAGCTGAATATTTACAGTTGAACGTTCATCTGTTAAAGTGAGTTGCAGTTTCAGATTTAGTGTTTTAAATTCAACACCACCAAAAACACCACCAAAAACCACTGCCTCTTATATCAGTAATGGAATAGGAAATCTAGTATTTTAAAAGTAACAGAAAGTATATGTAATATGATTCTTGTTTTTAAATATATACATGCTTTTTAAAAAATCAGAAAGGATGTATGTACGCACACCAAGAAATTTCAATAGGGAACATTGGAATTGTACATTCTTTTTGCTATTTTTTAACTTTCAACAAGGAATAGGCTTTCACAAAGAGAAAAAAAAGTGAAGATTTTTAATGGTAACAACTAAACAATAGTTAACATTAAGTTTTTTCAACACTTACTATGTGTCAAGCATTGTTTAACCACTTTATGTATTATACATTACTCATTTATTCCTCACAAAGAAACCAGGAGGTACTGGTATTCCTGTTCCCACTGCACAGATGCTGTCACTGAGGCTCAGATGCAAGGTGAGCTGGCCCAGGTATGTGCACTCAAGTGTATAGTGAAGCTGGGATCTGAACCATAGCTCACACTGTTATCACCTGGGTTTCACTGCCTCTTCAATCACAAAGAAATGGGTCAAAGAAACTGAATAAGCTCGCCAAATTCAGAGAGTCAGTAAGCCTCAATCTGGGAATTCAAACTCAGCTCTGACTCAAAGTCTGTTCCTTCCACTCATCTCTTCTAAGAGGCCGGGAGAAGCCCCACGAGTGGTGGCAGTGAGCTGGCCTGAGGGCTCCTCCCTCTCAGCCAGTACTCTCCCCCACCACCAGGAAAGAGAAGGAAGACACAGGGAAAACTCAGTCAGGGATTAAAATCAATTCCTTACCTGAAAGGCAAACTTTGCATTTTAAACATTAATGATCTGCTCATTTATGTCTCCACATTACTACTCAGAGCAGTATGGGATGAAGCAGTCAACGGCCTGGAGGCTGCAGGGAGAAAGCGATTCTCCCACAGAGCGGTGGTCCTGAACTGCAGCAGGACCCCTGGGGATAAGCCTGGGTGCTCTGGGGAGGCAGAACTATTGCCTTAACTGCAGCAGAAAAGCACCATTTCTCAAACACATGACTTCAGAAAGCCACCTGCTTGACTCAGACGTTACATGGACTTCCCAACAAATGCAAGCTCACACACAGTCAGACCCTGGTTGAATTCTCTTCCTAGTGTGGGTTTCTCAAGTCATTTCTCTCTCTGAAAAATCCGAAAAATCACTTCATGCCCAGCTTTTATATTAAAGTGTCAGTGTTTTCAATTCAGAAATTTCTAGACTTTCCTATGTAAGCGGATAGATGCAATGTGATGATGAGTTGAGTACATTTAAGTAAAGCTGAAACCGTTTCACCAAAATCCTTTGAATAGACACTTTTAAAACTTCCTTTGCATAAAAGCTTGCTTGTGTTTTCTTCACATTTATTTTACTCAGCATTTCACTCTATGTAAGTATTCCTTTAGCAGGACCTTTATGGAGCCTTGAATTCCTCACATCAGCACTATCTAAACAACCTCTGATACTATTTTTACATGTGTTAGCACTTACCAACTGCAAAAACAAACACTGTTGCAGAGATGGGAATCACAGCATAAACTCCACATGAAGCTAGTAACAATAACCACACCTAACATTCCTATGATGAACTATGTTCACACACGATCATATATTACTTACTGTAAATGAACCTAAGTAAAAACATTTTATATTGCAGATGGTTCCCCTTGATTTTTTATAATACACAAATGTTAAGGTTCAGATGCCTTTTACAGTCTCAAAAACCCAAACATATTTACTTCTTGATCCCCAAATGCTCCATCCTGTTAGAAGGCCTAGTCAGATTCAAGGACAAGAGCATATTTATACAATATAACTACCAACAGGCTCAGGGAAACTCAACCAAGTTGTTTAGAAAATGGGGCCAATTTAATGTTCAGATAAATAGTGTTTGCCAGAGTACATGGCAAATAAAACCCCCTTGTGATAAACCAGATGCCACCTCATCCACACATCCTTGTTATTCCCATGCAGAGACTAGCGCTCATGCAGAAGAGAGTAGCCCCCCCGGGATGGGGCACCGGGGAGCCTCCTGCCCTTCAAGCATGTCTGCCCACAAGTCATCAGAGCGTAACTTGCTACACTATGTGTGCTTGCCCTCTCTTCAGAAGCAACGTTTAGAATACACTGTAAACTTCTCAAAAACACGTATTGATTACTTGTTCAATTATCACACATCCTTTTCTGTAGTCTGACTTCATGATCAGACGTTGACTTTAAGAGTCAGACTATGCCTCTTTAGGTCCTTTAGCAGGACCTAAAAAGTGCAACTCAACTTAGCACAATTAAATATGTCCTTTGAAAAAAGAAAAGAAATGTGAGTACAATTTCATCAGAAGCTCATATTTCCAAACGGCAACTTCCAAGAAAGTGAGGAGGGCACACGAGTAATACTAAAAGTATGCAAAAAACATCACTACAGCTGTGCTCCAAATCTGATTCCAGGCCTGGTTTCTTCACCATGCAGGTGAAGTGAAGAGCGGAGACAGTAAAGAAACATACAATTTATTAGCTTATCTGAAGAGTCTGAATTCTACCGTTAAATAAAGTGGGAACCCCCCAGAATGCTACAGTTTTAGACATTTGGTTGACTCCTTCCTTGAAAAATGCCTTGCTGTGCTTTCTTTTAGTGACCACCTTCATCTCTTATTAGATCATTGTCTTAGTCTCTTTGTGTTGCTACAAAGGAATACTTGAGGCTGGGTAATCTGTAAAGCAAAGAGGTTTATTTGGCCCATAGTTCTGCAGGCTGTACAAGAAGCACGACACCAGCATCTGCCTCTGGTGAAGCCTCAGGAAGACTCTACACATGGCAGAAAACCAAGGCAAGCCAACTGTGCAGAGATCACATGGCAGAGAGAGAGAGAAATAGAGTGAGTGAGCAAGAGAGAAGGAAGGGAGGTCTGCCAGGCTCTTTTAAACAACCAGCTCTAGAGCAAGAACTACAAGGAAGGCACCAAGCCATTCAGGAGGGATCTGCTCCCATGACCCAAACGGCTCCCATTAGGCCCCAGTTCCAACACTGGGGATCAAATTTCCACATGAGGCTTGGTAAAACAAATAAATCTCAACTACGTAAACTACAACAATCCTTAAGTAAGGGAAATGTAGAAAATGCTCTAATTCATTGTGTAACTACTGTGAAGAACATTATTAGTTCATTCTTTGATACGTACGTGTGTGTGTGTGTGTGTGCACATGTATTGACATACACAGACGTACATTCTTCCATACAGGAAACATCTCTTTAAATTAAAAGAAAAATCACCTTTCCAACTAGGGAACAGTGTATGTCCTCTTCAGAGTATGACAGTGGTTGAGGACAGCTTTAATGAGATCTGAGGACTTACTCTGAGTTCCTCACTTAAGTGGCATACACCTAACATCAAAGATGGACTAGATTAGTCATTTCAGAACTTGACTATTCATTAGTATGACCTGGAGAATTTTTTATTTATTTATTTATTTATTTTGAGACGGAGTCTTGCTCTGTTGCTCAGGCTGGAATGCAGCGGCGGGATCTCGGCTCACTGCAAGCTCCGCCTCCTGGGTTCACACCATTCTCTTGCCTCAGCCTCCCAAGTCCCGAGTAGCTGGGACTACAGGCGCCCACCACCATGCCCGGCTAATTTTTTGTATTTTTAGTAGAGACGGGGTTTCACCATGCTAGCCAGGATGGTCTCTATCTCCTGACCTCATGATCCACTCGCCTTGGCCTCCCAAGGTGTTGGGATTATAGGCGTGAGCCACCGCACCCAACCAGAGAATTTTTTAAATACAGATTTCAAAGCACTAAATTATAATCTCTAGAAATGCCGACTAGGGATGGAAATTTTTTAAACTTTCCCAGGTGGTTCATATGTAGTCTTCTCTGGACGGCATTTGAGAACCACTGCACCAAATGACATTCTTGTCCACCATGTTCCAGGGTTAACCAATATGACAGCCCTCCTTCTGCCATTCTCCATCTCCTTACCTAGTAAACAAAACCACCAGTTAAAACCTGCATTCCCTCTCATCTTGCTGATTTCCCCAGCTGACATGTAGGTTCTATGTAGGAACAATATTTGTCTGATCTTTTGATGCTGAATGAGAGAGGGGCCTAAAAAGCCAGATTTCACCATCTCTCCCTCCAAGATATAATTCTGAGATGCAGGCTAAGATTACAGTGACAAACAGAAGCAGAGGCTTCTCCCCTTCCTTCCTAGATCTGCCCCCTGCAAGCCCAGATGACCACAGGTGAACCCCTCACTTTTGGCTCCCTGCTTCCAAGGGTACAGCCTCCAGGAAAGGACAGTCTTGGCCGCTCTCTGTCCACTTTGCTCTCCCCACAGAGTAAGTTAACTTGATTGGCATGTTTGGGAGGAGAAGCTAAGTACACCTAACTTAGCCTCTTCCTTCTCTTTCTTTAGAATCTGCTTGGCCATCAGCAGAGAGCACTCATTCTGCTCTGCAAACGAAGCGCCAGGATCAAAGCCAGCAGGTCCCTGCAGTGCTGCCCGAGACTCTGTGATTAGGTCTGATTCTGGGGGGAATACAGCCAAGACCTCCTGACAACAGACCTGAAGCTGCATTCTCTAACAGCTACAGCAATAACAAGTTTGATTTTTTTCCATGCAAAGTATATTCATTTTAAGCATATAAATGCAAATATTTGAAAATTTCATAGTTAAAGCATTTGACATTTCCACGTGTGCAAAAATACTCCTGAATTCTCTTAAATTCTTAAAAATGGTTAAAAAGTTACTAATCTTCCTGACTTCCATCAAACTGTCATCAAAACATAACAGAGACTTGGATTTCTGCTTACTTGTCATTGGCTAGATGGTAAAAGCGCCTGCTCACACATCCAGCACACAGCAGGCTCACAGCATCCAAGTAGGAAAATATCTTCAGCAAGATTTCTGAAGGCATTCTGCAAAAACAGAAAAAGGAAAAACAAATCACCAGAGTGGACCAGGGCTTAATCTACAGATTACCCAGAAAACAACTGGCTGCTCATCTGTAAATAGAAGGCCATAGACAGACTCCTCCTGTACAAAAGGCAAACGGTACCCTCATCTTCAATTATTTTCTTTATTGAAATGTTCTGGTTATTCTAATTCTCATGACATAAACCATAAATAGAGTCAAGGGTTGGAAGAGCTAACTTCCTCGCATTTTAATCATGTTCACACACTGTGAATCAACAGGCAGAATTTCAGGGTCCGCCATGAAACTATGTATTTTTTTATTATTATTTTTGTAGAGATAGAGTCTTGCTCTGTTACTCAGGCTAGAACGCAGTGGCATGATCAGGGCTCACTGCAGTCCTGAATTCCTGGGCTCCAGCCATTCTCCCACCTCAGCCTCCCCAGCAGCTGGGACTACAGGCACATGCTGCCACGCCTGGCTAATTTTTTGTATTTTTTGTTTCACCATGTTACCACCAAACCTGGACTAAACTACGTATGTTTCTTTAGTGAGATAAAGAGAATCAGAGAACATATTCGTAGGTATTAATAAGAAAAACACAGAATCCCTTTCCCCAGAAAAGTAAGTATAATGGGAAATACCAGCTTATTCCGACCTCGCCCACACCAATCCCAGGCGTCGCCTTCTGAGCACCCTTGGGCTTTTGACTGCTTCCTCTGGGGCTTCAAGGAAACACCAAGGGCCATAAATTTTTTCTGAAGTGTCTGTTTTATTTGTGTGCCTAAATATGATATTGAGATGTAGTCTCTATACTCCACCTATTTCTATGACCTCAAAATTCTATAAAACACAGTAATAATCTGAAAGTGACTAGAAAGTATCACTAGTGTCAAGAAGTCAGGAGTGTGCCTCTATGAATCTTCAGCAAAAGGGCAGGTGACAAGAGCAAGAGAGCTACCACAGATTGTATCAAGGGTTGGTGGCGGGCAGTTCTAGGGATAAAGGAGTAAGGGGAGAAATCTTTTGTCCAATTTAAAAGGGCTTGCCCATACTGTCTACTTGTGATTGTTATGATTTTAAATTTGTTTCTTTTTCAAGAAAATCAGGTTACAGGTTATCAGTCCCATAATCCTGATAATACTGAGAAGGAATAAAGCAGATTCTCAGAAAAAAGACAGTTAACGCCATGCCTGTTGGATATGTATCACCATGTAAATGTCCCCACTGCTCAAAGCCCCAGCTACAGTTAACCAGAGACGTTCTGAGACTTTAAACAAAAAGCTTTGCTTAAGCATTACTTAGATCAGTCCCCCAAATCAAACCCCTCCCATTCAGAGTCAATAAATTAGATACTTTCAATGAGAAAAAGTCTCTAATGCTAGAGACAGCAAAGTTGCAAGAAAACATTTTTGTGACCATTTGGATTATTCATTGCATATAATTTTCATATTTTGATTTAACTACTTCCCAAAACTTCCTATCTATTATTTTTTAAATCAGTACAATTAAAAAAAAAAAAAAAAAACAGAGTTGGGCTTAACGACATTTCAGAAAAGTATCCAGCAACTACCAGAATTATTTAACTGGAATAAAATCCCACTCAAGACAGGCATTCAGCAGGTTTTCACCTTCCTCCCCACTGGACTAACCTAATGAAAAGGGGGTTTCTCTGTGTCCTAGCAAAAGGAGAAAATCTCTACTTTATAGTTAAGACAGTGGAGATAGAATACCTTCTTAATTATTGTTCAAACAATTTCCTCTAACCTGGTACAATCAATGTTTATACCCATATTGGATTACTTTCTGTTGGATTCTAGTTATTTCACTTTGTATGGGGTAAGGAGAGAGGATGATAGGGAGATAAGGGAAAGGGGAGGTGAGAGGCAGGACCATTCAAAATGTAGAACAAAGAAACTGCTTTGAACCAACGAGCTTCCCTGAGAATGTTAATTTGTGCATGTTCATTTTCAGTACTGTGGGAATTCAAATGTGAACACGTCCTTGTCCCTGCTTCATATTGTGGATCTATCCCAATATTCCTGTTTTCCTCACTGTCTTCCCCATTCCGATGGAGAACGCTCACTTCCCTGCATCCAAGCACCTGTGCTCTAGGTCCTCACGGTTTCTGCACAAGGACCTCAGTCTCTGGTTTCTGCCTCCCTCTTCCACACTGTTGATATGAGCCTCTGAATCACCCCAAATCTCTCATCCTGAAACCACACTCTTCCTTTGCTTCTCCCCACCCTGATCTCTCTGGAGCCACCACCTAATTTCTAGGCTCCCTCGCGCTGCCAAGCTCTGGGAAAGAACAAAAGAAAACAAAACAGTTGTCTACACCTGTTGCCTCCACCTCCATGCCCCCTTTTTTGCTTTTTACATTTCAGTGTGGAATAGAACATACACAAATATGAAAACGAGTGGCCAGCCCCTTCCCTTGCATTCACCTGCAACAGCTCTGAGGGGCCACCATGCCCTGCTGCCTCGTCCCCCTGCCTCCCCAGGCCGCAGGTCACTGACTGCTCTTGTGTTTCAGGCTGTCTCCTCCTCTGCTTCACACACAGCCTCTCCTCAATTTCTTGGACCTCAGGGCTCTGCCCTGGCCTGCTTGGTTGGTTCTCACTGCACCGGGTCTTCCAAGCTTGCTCCTGAGTCACCTTTGCCTTCCCTTCCCCACCCTTTCCCTAAGCACCTCACCCAGCTCCATGACTGCTGACCCCACCAGGCCTCATCCTGAGCCAGACTGACACATCCATAATCCATCTGGCATCCTCCTTTGAACGCATCCCAGACATCTCAGCTGTAACCAGTCCAAAGTCACCATCACGGCCCTCTCTTCTGCCCCGACCCCACCTCTCTTCCATCTCAGCTAACAGCACCTCAATCTGTGCTACTGCTTCAGCCAACAGCTTCGGATTCCTACTTGTCTGTTTCCCCCTCACACCTACATCTAATTCATAAACGAACCATGTCAGCTATGCCTCCAAATATATCTGCCACTTGTCTCTGCATCTTCCCTACTTCTAGAGAAGAGAGGTAAATAAGTAAACAAGATAATCTGGGAAATTACATGACATCCACCCTCTTCCCCAGAGCCTGGTAGCCAAGCCTGATGGGCTCCCCCACTCCCACACTGCTCCTGTAGCATCTGGAGCCCCCACCACACCTGTGGTCTCCCCTCACTGGCAAGCTCCTCTCATAGCTCTCGAATCTCAATGTTCAGTTCTCATCTCAAATGCACCTCCTCAAATAAGTCTTTCCTCACCACGCCACCCCATTATTCTGGATTTGGGGATCCATTTGTTTTCTCGACAACAGGTATCCCAACTCACTGTATTTTAAATCTGCCTCCCTGACTAACCATCAGCTTCGTGAGAACATGTGAGGGGCTCACCACTTGTGTCCCAGTACCAAGAACGGTATCTGCTACAGAGCAGGTCCTCAAATATTTAATGGATGGACTAACCAAATGAATATTTGCTCCGTTTCTCATATCAGATGACTGTAAAACAGCCTATTCCCAGAGCTAGGGTTTTAAGCTGAAATTAATGACCTGAATTAAAAATCCTTTTTGCTTTTTCTTTTTAAAAACACACTGAAATTTGTATACAAATACATACATTGTTAGCTGAGCTAGCTATGATACAGTGTTAAAAGCCCAGAACTTGAAATCAGGCAACTTATATCTGAATCACACAGTTCTGCAATATGCAGACTACGTGGGCCTAGCTTCCTGCAGTGGAAAATGTCTCTGTGATCGTCTCAAGCTTTCAGGCTCCCCACGATGCTTAGCATATAATTGGTGTTCCATAAATGTTACTACAGTACAAATCTATGGACTTCTAAGCATCAATTACAAATAATAATTTTTTAAAGCTTCTGTGGATCTTGGTGCTGAGGGTCACAGTACAGAATCTTGCCATGGCAAATGGGCTCCCAGATATTGAAAGCTGAGAAATGAACAGAGCTCTTAAGCTTTCAGGAAAACACACTTTAATCTTCTTTCTCCTTTTTCAAGGGTCTTTATCAACTCAAAAGTGAATATTTTTGAAGAACATTTTAGTAAAAGGAAAATTCAATTTACTTGTCACTTCTTGAAGTTTCGTTTCATAAAGTTCATCTCATAAGGATAGTGGTGACAGGCCCATGACTCATGAAACGCTCCATGCTGTACTGTCTTCCCACACAATCCTATTCTTAGCAAGCTCAAAATAGCAACTTGGTATATACAGCATCATAACTTTCTCTAATAACCCCATGCCTAGAGGCCCCCAAAAGTGACAGTCTACTTCTGCTACTTACCCATCCAGGAGCCCAGAACAGCAGGAGCAAGAGCTCTCCCAGCGCCGTCCACCTCTGGCATGGCACCTCAGGGCAGCAGAGCCTGCAGAGCACTTGACCCCTGGCCCCTTTCTGAAAGTAAATGTGGGAAATTCAAATTATGTAATTATCAAAGAAGGTGAATTATCTATTCCCTTCTACAGAATTCCAAAGGATTCCTAAACTCCAAAGATTACTCATTGAAAAACTCCATTTCTGCAAAGAAAAAAAGGAACGGAGGAAGGAAAGATGGTAAGTAAGGAAGAAAGGGAGGGAGAAGGAAAGAAGAGACAGTGAAACCTTTAGTGTCCTGGTAAGGAAACCCAAAGACCGTACTTACTCTGATGTGCTTTCACCCTAAGATTTAGAAATATATGCTCTCATTATAGGCTTTCAACATATCAAAGAGGTGCTATCAGATACATTTAATGGAAACAAAAAGGATAAAGTTAGTGTATTGATTGGCCAATTTGGATATAACAGAAACCATTAAAGGTTTTTTTTAAAAAAAAAAAACTTGAAATTAGTGAACTAGAACTGTCAACATAATCTACAACTTTTCTGATCTTTGAGGGTTCCAACTCTAGTTTTTGCAGTCATAGACAAATTACCAAATACTCATCCACAAACTTTTACATTTTAACCTCACTGGCCATCTTTTTATTTTAGTGGTACAGAAAATAGTGGTACATCTTAGAATCAATGGTTTTATAGATTCAATGAAATAGCGTATAATATTTTTATGCAGCGAGTTTTTTTCAGAGGTTCCTAAAATAAATTTTATTAAGATCAGTCCTCAAAACCAGTAGTACTCAACAGCACCTTGAGGGAATCCGAAACACCAGAAGATCATGCAGCTCACAGCCTCCATGTCTAGGCAACAGCACACCCGGAGAGTCACGAGTGGTTACACTATTTCTCTAGGAAAGGTTTGGAAGCTTCTGCTTTAAGCAATGTAAAACACACGGGTATTGGTTATTGACGCCCCTCCTTCTAGGTGTGCTATTTGAGAAGTGGCTAAATCCTAGAGGGTACATTACGCATACGCTCAGTTCACCAACACCATTGCTTCAAATACATATTTTCTGCAGTGACAGTTTAACCACCCTCAGTTTTTCATACCACGTTAATTCCCCAGATATATTTGAAAGAACATTCATAGAGGAGGGCAACAATTGGGAGCAAAACAGAGGTGTCCTAAGAACTTGGAAGAAAGCTGAAGTATGAAATCCACACACAACTGGTCTTCACAGAGGATGACCCTCAACTCTAAGCACAACCTATTAGATGACACAAGTGGTGAAAAAGGAGCCCTTGCCCAGGCCTCAGCTGGCCAGGTGATAGTGCGGCCTGGAGCCTACCGCAAGACAGCATCATGATATGCATACGCCAGGAGGCACTCAAAGCACCCACTGGCACCTGCCTGCCCTGCTCAACAGGCACAATTCCCCACATGCTTCCGAGCAGCCACAGAGTAAATTCCTCTTCCCTTTGCAGATCTTTCTCTCTAGAAAAAAGCACAGTAGCTGGTACAGGGAAGGCCCTCCACGAATACTAGTGATCAGCTGCCCCACTGGCATCTCAACAAAGAAGAAGTTGCATAAGGTAAACTTTTCCAGATCCTGGAAGAGTAAAAATGCACCGAGGAAAAAAATGCTGGCTCCACATGCCTTTCCATTCCAGCTCCAGTAAAAGGTGCTTAATGTACTTTTGGTCTTATATGACTTTCTAGCCAATTGTTTTCAATCTGTGCTCTGCAGGGCAGGAAGACAGGGAGAAATGACAGGAAGAAATGCTAATTTGGAAATTTTTGCAATACCCTCTCTTCCTTTAATCAGATAATTCTGCCTGTGTTATGTATTTTTGTACTTCTGTTGGAAATTTTGTTTAAACACAGATTTCCACAGGAGAAAAGCTTAGGCTCCATTAATGTGGTCCTAAAATAGTAATCAGAAGTAAAATATCATTTTCTAATTGCATTCGTTTCCTAAGACTGCCTTCACGAACTGGGTGACTCAGAACAACAGAAATGTATTGTTTCATGTCTTAGTAGCCAGATGTCCAAAACTCACGTTGTCAACAGGACCGCACTCCCTCTGAAGGCTCTAGGGAGGATCATTCCTTTTTCTGGTGGTTGCCAGAAATCCCTGGTATCCCTTAGTTTGTGTCAGCATAACTCCAATCTCTGCCTCCATCTTCACAGAGCAATCTTCCCTCTGGGCATATCTGTCTCTGTGCCTCTTCTTATAAGGATATCATTCATATTGCACTTAGGACTCTCCCTCATCCAGTGTGACCTCATCTTAACTAGTTACACCTGCAGAGATCCTATATCCAAATAAAGTCACATCCTGGGGTTCCAGGTGGACACAGATAACTTTTAGAAGGTATAATACACTTGGTTTACTGTCACTAGTCAACACAGTAAACAAATTTGTAATACATTCTAAAATTATTTAAAAGCATGACATTTTTAAATGGTTATTATTCTTATAAAGTCTACATAGACTTATGCTACATATTCAAAGATAAAATATCTACAATTGACAGAGGATTCTAACACTTAAGCTTTGAATAAAGGGAATTTCTATCATTCCTCCATCAAATAATAACAATTCCTATCAGGAGCGCCAAACCTGTAACCCTTAACCCCATGGGAGTGTGGGGCTTGGCTGTACTAGAGTCTGAGTCCACACATACCCTAATCATATGAATAATCATATGTATATACTTCAGTTCATCAAATATAAATTTATTTAAGATATTAAATAAATACCTTATTGAATCAGTAACAGCTTTTTGTCATTATGTATTTTCTCAATAAAATGCCAGAAAAATAAAAACTGTTACCCTAGGCCTTTCCAAGAGAACCAAAGAAAAGTAAATCCATCTGATGGATCAATTTTAATCTAGCAATTGGCAAAAACCAAATAAATGACGATGATTCATGCTGGCTATGTTACAAAGAAACGGCATCCTCATTTACTACCGGTAACACAAGACACAGTGGTACAAACGTTATGGAAAGCCAAATCTGATATTGGAAACCGGGATCCTTAAAAAACACATACGCTCTTTTAAGCCAGGAATTCCACTTCTAGAAATGTGCACAGATAGTTCACTCAAGAATGTCCATCTCAGAGTTGTCTGCACTGGGGGAAAAAAAAAAACAACTCAGAACAGTATAGGGATTGGTTAAATTGCATGGCCTCCACAGAGTTAACAACCTTTAGTCAATTAAAATATAGATTTTCAACTCAGGTTAAGTGTTTGAATTAGAAATAGATCCCTAATGTCCTCCAGGTGTCTATATGGCTTGCTCTCTCACTTTCTTCAGCCATTGACGACAATGTCACCATCTCACTGAGACCTTCCTTGGCTATTCTATTTAAACTGCAATCCAGTCCCCACCCCACACTCTGTCACACACACATGCACTTTGTGCCCTTTCTCTGTTTTTCTCCTTAGCACACATCACCATCCATCACTATACATTTTACCTGTCTGTCTTGCTTACTATCGCTGGAACAACATGGGCAGGTATACTGCATGGGTTTGGTCACTGCTGATTGTTCAGCACCCACAATACGCCTGGCATGCAAGCAGCATTCATAAATATCGGCTGAATCACTAACAGTATAACTAACTGAGAAAGCAGGTTATATCAGTAGATACTATTATGTTGGTGCAAAAGTAATTGCGGCTTTTGCCATTACTTTCAGTAGCAAAAACCACAACTGCTTTTGCACCAACCTAATACATAAACTTATTTTTGTATTTCTCTAAGAGGAAACGAAAATATACACATACAGAGAAAAGAGGTCTAGAGAGAGCAAGGTTTACCATTTAATAGACCTGATTCATAGGATTACAAATGTTGTTGGTGAAGGTCTTTTCAAATGGGGAGGATTTAGGGGGCATAACTCTGTGTCTTTTCTAATTTTTCTTAGCATATTGAATCCGTAATAAGTTGGGGGATGGGAGGTGTTGTTTTAATTTCAAACCGAAGAGTCACATGCACAAGAAGGCCAGGGAATCACAGTTGGACAGCACAATCCTTGAGACTGAAGCAGTGGTTCTCAAAGGCATTCCTAGCAACAGTACCCCTGCAAAGAAATTGAAACCAGGTCTCCTGAAATCTGGGGGTAGAGTCTGCAGCAAACTCAAAACTTCTTAGAAGTCTCCCAATTGATCTTAAAAATTAAAGCAAACATTGCATTCTACCAAATAATTTATCTGTCTTTGTCCTATCATAAAAATATATTATATTATTTACCAGCTAAATTATTTAACATTTTCCCAAAGCCTTTGTGTTGATTTTGCAGACAAAGAAGATGCTCTACGTATCCCCCACCCATTACAACTACTCATTTGAAAAGCACAGTGCCAGGGTGCTTAGATGTTTCAAGAATACATACTGGCTTAATCTACCACCAAGTTCTTACTGAAAATCTTAACTTTTCAGTAAAGTATGTCCCAAATTTATGAAAGATCACTGTGAAAACGTCAATGAAATAAAGTCACCTGTTTTGTAAATATATATGCATATAAAATATGTGTAAATAAAATTATCTTAGTAACTTCCTTAAAATCATGCTGTAACTCTCCCCATTCAAAGATAGTTTAAAATAATGATTAAGCAAATAAATCCTGTTTGGTACTAGTTAATTTTTTTAAGTACCAAATCCTTTTCCCTAATCTGAAACACTAATTCAGTAACGAATGGATATGCCTCTATCTTTGACTAAAACATTGAACAGGGCTTAGTTAGGTCAATTCTACAAATACTTCTTAGTCATACACTCTGCACAAGGTAATGTATAAGTGCTTTAAGACACTTCATCCTTTATTTAATTGGAATATGAACGCTATTTTATTACAAACATGTTTTCACACTGTTAAAACATCAAAGCTTATTTCTTGCTGTTTTGTTTTTTCACAATTAAAATGGATCTCATTGAGTCCCTCATTTCAGTTTAGAAGACTAAGGCTCCAACAAGGCAACTAAAGGGACGTAAGGTCACCAGCTAGAAGCAAAGACAGTCTCTGAGACCCCCATCTCCTTAATGTCCTGTCAGAGCTCTCTTTACCATGTCTTATATAAGATCATACATCTCATCAATGTACCTTCTAACACTATTGAAAACACATTTCTATTTCTCCATAAAATAAACCAACTGCACTTTTTTTTTTTTAGACGGAGTCTCACTCTGTCGCCCAGGCTGGAGTGCAGTAGCACGATCTCAGCTCACTGCAAGCTCCTCCTCCCAGGTTCACGCCATTCTCCTGCCTCGGCCTCCCGAGTAGCTGTGACTACAGGTGCCCGCCACCATGCCCAGCTAATTTTTTTTGTATTTTTAGTAGAGACGGGATTTCACCGTGTTAGCCAGGATGGTCTCGATCTCCTGACCTTGTGATCCGCCCGCCTCGGCCTCCCAAAGTGCTGGGATTACAGGCGTGAGCCACTGCGCCCGGCCCCAATTGCACATTTTTAAGGGCCACAGAATTAACAAATCAGCAAGTTCCATTTATGTTTCTATATAGATCTGTATGTCTACAAGGTTAAGTGCAGACATACACTGATACATTTAGCAAGATAAATTTAGTTTGAAAACACTTTCTTTCAAGTGATAGGTTTTGTCTGATGGCTTTGAATAAGTCCAATATTTTAAAAACCTAAAGACTGTGCTTCATTTTAAATATATGGCAAATCAAATAAATTACACCAGGTACAAATTAAGTCAACTTAATATGCTTTCTGCTACACTTCTTACAGTTTGTGACAGTTATACTTATTCACATTTTGTGTTAAAAAGGGAACACTGATTCCTTAACAACATCTAATTTTCCACAGCAAGACATTAAAATAACCACCTGCTTTGACCATAGCCAATCGTTCTATTTTTAGCAGCGGACTTTTCTTTACCAAAAACAATGCATACATTTCCAAATCAGCTTGAAATGCAGGTTCCCATTCCAGGCATGATGACAGGCCCTCTAATTATATCAATCCAGGAAATTCACTCAACTTACAAAGGATAAGATTCATCATATAAAAATCATTCTGCTTCCTCCAATAGAGCACTATGTAAAGACTAATTTTAGTAACAGCAGCAAATTTATTAAAAGTTCAAGTTTCCTATTTAAATTCCTGCTTTTTCTCCTACATGAAATAATTTTTGCAGGCACTGTCACCATTCTATTTGTGACAAGATTTGTGGTGTATCTAGCATTATAGGTATTCAATTAAGAACTATTATCGGGCCGGGTGCAGTGGCTCAAGCCTGTAATCCCAGCACTTTGGGAGGCCGAGACAGGCGGATCACGAGGTCAGGAGATCGAGACCAGCCTGGCTAACACGGTGAAACCCCGTCTCTACTAAAAAAATACAAAAAACTAGCCGGGCGAGGTGGCGGCCGCCTGTAGTCCCAGCTACTCAGGAGGCTGAGGCAGGAGAATGGCATAGACCCGGGAGGCAGAGCTGAGATCCGGCCACTGCACTCCAGCCTGGGCGACAGAGCGAGACTCTGTCTCAAAAAAAAAAAAAAAAAAAAAAAAAAAAAAAGAACTATTATCATAGCACTAAGCAACAGGGATGGGCTTCTGAAAACAGTTAAGTGGAAGTAATGGAGACCTAGTGAGGACATAGTTCTGGAGATTGAGGGGGGAAAAAAACAAGTAGTTCAACTAGTATGTAATAGACTCCCTTTGTATGCTTAAAACACACACCATTGATTTATTAGAAGGCAAAATATGTATGACTTTCCATACTTATAAATCAAGGAGTCTTACAAGCAGAAAGATAATCCTCAAGAATGTAAACCATTCTTAGCATTATCCCTCCATCTGTAAACTAACTGCAGAGATGGGTCCACAGCTAGTGAACAGCTCACGATATAATGAGAGGGATTTCATAAGGTACCATTATGCATGCTGATACTTCTGATGCACTGGATCATTTTACTTCTTCATGCTGAAGATGCTTCTGGAAAGCAGATGCAGCCTCCTCCTCCTTTCCTAAGTCTTCAAAATTGCCTTCTCTCTCACTGTAGGAGAGGACCACGCTTCAGTTCCAGGAAACCCCAAGAGAAATGGAGAGACGACCCTCTAGGGAGCAGAGTAAGAATACCACAGGCTCCTGCATGTAGACAGGAAGACAGGCAGAACGGGACTAGGAGCTGAGCAAGACCTGGTGGTGTAGATGGCAACTTGGCCTTGATGTTGGAGGTGGACAAAGTGCTGACCCCCCCACCCGCCAGACCAACCTGCCTGCCAGGGGTATATGCTTGGGGGATGAGGGTGTAAATTTATAAGGTTTTGATGAGCAGACTATACTTCCCTAAGTTGTAAGGTCATGAAAAAGACGAAGGGAGATTCTTGGTCACAGAAGAGCAAAAATACGAAGGCAGGGGCGGAGCACACGTGAATCTATGGCACGCATCCCGGAGAAGCAACCTCTTGGACCTGCAGCTGTCCTGGCAAGTGAGCGTATCCCCGACCACAGGCGCCGCGAGAAAAAATATTTCCCCGAGAGGCTACTCTACTTGTGTTATAACTTAGGGAACCCCACATTGCAGGGTAGAAAGGATTTCCTCCGGTCGTTCTTCCAGACCCTTCTCACGTTGAAGAGGGCCGCGGGCCTTGTGCCAAGCTGGACGAATAAAATACACGGTGGAGAGAGTGGGGCCGCGCAGTGAGGGGCTTCCCGCCAGCGGACCCCACCCGCAGGCCCTACAGTCACCTGAACCCAAAGGTCCTGGCGCGCCCCCGGGCCGCGCCACCGCCCCTGCTGGGCCCGCGCAGCGTCTGGAGGCCGAGCCAGTGCTGCTGCAAGATCCGACCGCGTCCAGTCGCCATGGAGACGAGGAGCTCACCACAGGACCGCTCAAGGGCTGAAACGAGGAGGGCACGCACCGCCCCCACGCCCGCGCGTCGCCACACCCCCTTACGCCCATGCGCAAGTTCACAAAGTACCGCTGGCCTGGCGCGTGCGCAGACAGCACCGCGCCAGACAGCCGCTCGCAAAGCGGGCTTCTAGAAACTTCCGGGCCCCGGCTTCCTTCCCTACCCCTACATTCTGCCACAAAGGGCGCTAAGCAAGTCCTCGGCTTAACCATCTAAGAAACCGGTGCCTGCTTTGCAGCGGCCTCGTTCATCTCCACTTGCTGACTCTTTATTGTCCGGCTTTTCTGAAAACACTGTGAAATGCAAAAACGAAATCATTTGCCCACGCGGAATGGAAAAGCCCACAGTCGGAGGGACTACTTCCCACTGTGCACAGTCCACTCTAGAAGGATAAGGAAAACACGTAGTGTGTAACTGCTAATTTGGCTTTCGCAAGTCCCGCTTGAATTACGTAGGGTCTGTGGTACCAATTACCCCACCAACTCCCCGCCTTCCCGCCTCTCCAAGGACGCGCAGCGTCGGCGCAGGCGCTGGGCACGGAAGCGCTGGGGGCGCGGGAACGGCCTGCGCCGTGCTCTGGCCGCCTTGAATTGTGGGAGATGTAGTCTCTTGTGCGCGCCCCATTGCCGCATCCCAGTTAAGACCGAGGTCTTCAAACTACTATTCCCAGGAAGATGGGGGGTTTCCCAGGTGACTTTGCGAAGACATGGCGGGGACACTGTGAATGTCAGCCCAGAAGGTAATCAGAGCGTGTTGATTCAAAGAAAACAGAAGGGAAGGTAGACATCAGGTTCTCCCTGGAGATTTTTCGTTTTCATTTACGCTGCTGAAGCCAACGTTTTTGCCTAAAACGCCATGTAATGTAAACGTATAGGTTTGAGTACGTGTCCGGCCAGATGTGTAGTGAACCCGAAAACTTTCCTAATTGTAGTTAGCATCGTCCCTAAGCGGAACGATTTTCTGTGAACATGATTTGTACTTTTCTTCGAGCCATACAGTATACGGAGAAGCTGCACAGGTCCTCGGCAAAGCGATTGCTTTTGCCCCACATTGTGCTTAACAAAGCGTGCTTGAAGACTGAGCCCAGTTTGAGATGGGGGCTTCAATATCAAAAGAAAACAGTGCGACCTAGATGTATTCTTGGAGTCACCCAGAAAACCATCTGGACGCAGGGACCGAGCCCCCGGAAAGCAAAGGAGGGTAGCAGCAAACAAGTGTCTGTACACAGGAGTCAAAGAGAGGGAACCGCCGTCCCAACATCACAAAAAGGTAAAAAGGAGTACTTTAATGATTGGTCTTTCAACAGACGTGACAAGAGCTGCCAATGCTCTTTTACACCAAGTTCACTACTAAAGGTGAAAAAGCAATTCACATGAATTTTTAAAAGCCGTTTAGACATAATTTAGAGCTAGAACATATAGACCTACAGTTTCCTTCACAGATTGGAACTCAGATTTGAAAGTTGATCTTGGATTTGATATAACTTTCTTTCGTTATGTTTGGGAAATTTTTCTCAAGTTGTATTGGCTCTGTTACATATAATAAAGAGTAATTGGATAGGATAAAAAGAGAGAGAGATTATTGAGTCATAATCAATAGGGAAAACTTTCGTATGTTACCTGCAATAATAGAAAAACATATAAACTAGAGAGGATGGAATGTAATTTGTCAGGGAAAGTCAGAGATGTGTTCACAGATATTTTAAGATTTTTTTTAAATTTCTTCATTTCGCATGTGATTTGTAGGAAAAAAAGGACAAAGCAATTTAGACCCCATGATTATACCACACAAAGATGACTATTTTTAACATTTTGCACTTTCATACACATACCTTTTAATAATTTTTAACCCAAAAAATTGAATCATATTCTACCAATTGTTTTGTAATCTGCTGAATATGCCAAAAACCTAGTTTTTCATTCGTAATAGTTCAGCACGAAGGAACAATCCGTATGCAGAGGTGAAAGGCATAGAAGTGGCAAACAGCATGTGTGTCAGGTAATCTGGCTCAGGCAACAGTGCTGCTGCTTGCACTGCATGCCAGGTCTGCT
Source organism: Mandrillus leucophaeus (assembly GCF_000951045.1). Taxonomy (NCBI): domain Eukaryota; kingdom Metazoa; phylum Chordata; class Mammalia; order Primates; family Cercopithecidae; genus Mandrillus; species Mandrillus leucophaeus. The sequence goes on along the minus strand of NW_012101587.1, from coordinate 6,252,834 downwards.
TAGGGACCCCTTCCCTGATCTGCACCCCATTCAGAGGTGACAGTCCTTGTTGCTGAATGAATGGATGGGAGCAACATTCCCAAATATGGAATATGCTGTGTCCAGAATTCAAAGAAACATTGTGGTAGGAGGTATAGGGTACAATTGTCTTTTACTTGAGAGGGCATGTCCTGGCACGCCCCAGTGTAGCCCCATGAGGTCGGCTCATGTGTTGGTGAGCCTCTGCATCTTTGTTGGACCCACCTCTCACACTTGCAGCTTGTCTGACCAAGCCTTCTAACACACTTGCCACTTGTTACTTCTGGGCTCTAACACGATGGTGTAAACATAGTAGACAAATGTGATATTCTGCTGAATGTCCAGAACAGCATTATTCAAATAAAACTCATAGAAATGTCCTATATCTGTGCTGTCCATTTGGGTAGTTCCTGACCACTTGTAGCTATTTTGAGCACTTGAAATGTTGCTAAATTATGTTACTGAAGAACTGAATTGATTTAATTTTAATTAATTTAAAATTGAACTGAAATACCCATGAGTGGCTACTGTATTAGACAGCCCAGATCCAGAAAGTTTCACTCCCTTAAGACTGTAACAACAGAGGGTGAGAGAATTAGCAAATCCTGGTCAGGATCATAAACATACACTGTTATTATCTGTTTCATGTTACTACACACTACTCCTGCTGCTGCTTCTGAATAGAAGGCATTCTTCAAATCAATGGCCAATACCATGAGATTGTGTTAATGCACTCCCCTGTAAAGTTACAATGTGTGGTATTGCATGTGTACCCCGGCTGCCACTTGGTTGAGTTTGCAGTTAACCACTGTCATTCTCCAGCGCCTATTTGTGTTTTGTAAAGGAAGACTGGTAAATTACAAGGGACTGTGATAGGCACCACCATGCCTGTATCTGAGGTCTCTAAGAATAGCACTCTTTCTGCCATTCCCCATGGATGTGATATGGTTTTTAATTTATTATCTTGGTCACTGGGGCAGTTTCAGAGGCTTCCATTTGACTTTTCCCACTCTGATAGCTCTTAACCCACTTCCAAAGGAACTAAAGTGGGAGTTATTGTTGCCAATTACTCAGTACATCCCCTTGATTTATACATTTGGAAATCAAGGAAATTATTACCAGATAAGTCCCTGGACCCAGCTGTGAGCTTCTTACATGCTGTCGGGGGGGTGGGGGGTGGTTGGGGGGTCATCATGACTCTTTGGGTCCTTGGATATCACTGTCAGCACAGACTATGTCCAAGTTGATAAGTATAGGTCCTTTTGGTGAAGGACAGGGGTAGTCAGTCACATACACTTTCCTTCAGTAAATGGGTTCCAGGTCTGAAAACTGGTTCAGGTCCAGAAACGGGGGCAATGTTCAGAGCTTTGCATTAGAGCAACTGCCTTCAGCCTCAGGAGTCATCTGAGGTTAATTTCTCATGACTGTGTAATTCAGAAGCAGCCTTGTCCGCTGCCCTTGAGTCTTCCCCTTGAGAACACTGTTCTAGTCATCAGCTCTGTTGCCCTCTGTAAGTCAGACACTCCCGACTGCCACTCCAGCCTTGCCGTTAGTTATGATGGTGGCACCCACCTTGACTTCTGTTTAACACCCCAACCTGGTCTCTGCTTCAGAATCCTTTCATCTCCATTTCTGTCAGGGCATCCTGCTCTATAAAGATGTTACTGTGGCTTCCTTGTGGCTTTGGTATACAGTGTCCTCCTGTCGCTCCTAAGAACATCGTCAGCTGGTGGGTTTTGGGGCTTTATATCTTATATCTGTGGTAGCATCCCCATTCTTGGAGGCTGTTGAGCCTTTCCTGTAGTTTGCCATGGCTGTTCTGTTACTTTTACTTAATGTGGACCATCACTGTCTCGAAGTTTCCAGGAGCAAACCTAGCCAGCTGCATATCAGTTCCCAGGGTGCTTGCCTGTTTGCTAAATTCATCACAGGAGTGTGCCCCATGCTGATCAACTCTCAGCTGCTTTTGTGTTCTGTGCCTTGACACACCACCCTTAAGAAGCAGTGGGGTCTATGTTTCCCTGGCTGCTGCTGGGGAGGCCTCCAGCTCCTTCCAAGTATTGTTCCTTCTCATCCTTCTCATGCCCGGTTGTGTGGTAACTTGGCCAGGAGGGGAGGTGGAGAGACCTCCTGAGAGCAGCACGTATCTTGCTAGGCAGAAGCCCCCACCCACCCCTCGCCCAGTTTCCAAGATGGAGGAAGTGTCAACCAGACAATGAGCGGCTTCTTCAGGGCTAGAGGGGTCAGGAGAATCTGAGGATTCAAGATTTTTTTACAACATTGACCTCAAGGGCCCCCTACCCAGCTTTAGGTTCCCTTTCCTCCCAAATCAGGACCCTGGCCTTGGTGTAGGAGGTCTCATGTGCTTGAAATGCCAAACTCCCGTAAGCGCTTATGCCCCAGACCTGACCCCCGCATTTTCTGCCCTCTAGGTGTAATTTGAGTCTTGTTCTGCCGGGAGGAGGCTCCTGCCCTTGGCACTCACCTTCACTGATGATTAGTTACACACATCATCTCAACACCGTCCCTCTCCCAGATTATCCATGGCCCCAGCCACAGCCATCTGATATAAGTCCTTAAAATTGCTGATTCCCCCAAACTCCCAGAATAACACACCAGCCAGTACCTTCCCTTCCACCAGTGTTCCATCCCAGGTCCCCATTGGTGAGAGCTGCATCAGCTGCCCTACAGCTGTATGACAGGTGCTGTCAGTAGCCTCCTACCACCAGGGACAGGGTCCTCATTGCCAGCCAGTGGCCAGCGAGCCAGCTCCAAAATCCAAATTGAGAGCTGCTTACCACTCCCAGTAGCACCCGTTGTAGGTTGGCTTCCCAGGGAAGTGGGATTTACGTAAGGAGGTTTATCAGGGAGTGCTCTCAGAATACATCTTGGGGGTGAGGGAAGCAGGACTGGGGAGAGGGAGAAGCTGAAGTGCATTTGCAGTTGGGGCCTCAGCTGCTGCTCCGGGGACCTCTGGAGCTGAGCTGGCCAGTCACTGTCCTACCTAATGTGGAGGCTGAGTCTTAACGCTTCTGCATCAACCAGGCGTTGAGTATGGGCTGGTCCAGGGATGTGCCGTGACCTAAGTGAGGAAGCTGTCTTATGGAATGCCCAGAGAGGAGCTCAGCTGACAACTGTCAGCTTCCAGTGTTCCCTGCAGCTGGGAGCACCCATACCACAGCACCCACTACAGGAGGGGTAGAGAATTGCAGAAGCAAATAAATGGCGTGAGGGTTTTTTGCATGAAACTATTAGGTCTGATAGGGTTGAGAACGTTAGACAGTGAGCAGCTTCTGTTGGAGACAGCTATAAAGTAACAAATAAATTTTTTAAATGTGTAGAATATGGAGAATGTTTAGCACAGGGCTTTATATATAACAGATATACAGGAGCTGTTGTTTATCCAAATAAGTGGAAAAGACCTGTCAGATACCCTAAGCAAGGCAGGAGTGAATTTTTGGAACGGACAGTCAAAAACCCAAGGTGTTAGGGCCAGTGACCTGGTTTGGGTAACAAGGACAAATAAGGATACTTACGAGAACTAATTAGTTGTTACTGTGTTCTCAACCTGGAACTTGGCACATAACCGGCAGGTAATATTTATTGAAATTCCACACTGAGAGTGGAATGAGTGGTGAGCCCCAACTCCTGAACGTCGGAAGGGAAATTGGATTTGTGACAGCTGTTTGAGTCAGTCCCATGAATTACACAGACTTTGGCAGATGAGGTCTTTTTATTATTTGAATAATGTCTTCTAAGTTGGGAACCTTGCTGAAAACTTGAAGGATCGTGATGCGCTAAAGACTACTTTTAAACAAGCATTGTATTAGCTAAAGACTTATTTTAAACAATTTTGTTTTATAAATGTAATAGAAGCTTTTTATATAGAACAGAAAACAGCAGCAACCTCTGTTAAAATTTTCTTCTAAAAGTTTTTTTCTTAAAAATGTTTTAAAGATTTATATTTCTGAAGTCTGAATTGCTAATGTGGTGAATAAATTAGTCTATAAACATAATGCCAGGAGGTGACTCACTTTCTCAGCATCGGTGAAAAGCATAGTCATAATTGTAATGTTAAGGTAGTGTAAGTGTAATGTTATAGCTCTTTGCATATATATGAAGATACACATAGTAGATATACAGTAGCTGTTGGTAAGTGAAAAAATAGAAAGACTCATCTGATATGCTAAGCAAGGCAGGAATGAAATGTTGGGAGGGACAATCGAGAATCTAGGGTGTTGGGACCAATGATCTGATTTGGGTAATAGGGACAAATAAGGGTATTTGTATATGTATTTCTGTATAATACAAATACATTTATTTATAGCTATACATATGTATATACGCTGTCCCCTGACACTGTCTTGATTGAGTTTCTCTAGCTCTCAGAGCATCTGTTTAACCCATATGCACGTATTTTATTAGTGTGGGAAAACAAATGTCTGGTCTGTGCATATTCTTCATTTTCTAAGTTTAATTCATAAATCTTTCTGGCCAACCAAATTCCTGTTCCGAACACAATTCTGTTTTCATGCACCAGTCAGTGTGAGATGGGACTGGCATTCGAGCTAGTTACTGACTGTTAAGAGTTGACACCCATTTTGATCCATTCAGTCCCTTACCCGTTCGGTTGACAGAAGCCAACACTCTTCCTAATCTGGGAGTGGCAGACCTTGGTTCAGTGTTGCTTAACCTATGGCAGTTGTGAACTGGATCGCTTATTAAAAGGATTTCTTCATCCTGAATTAAAACATAGATTCCCAAGCCCTACTCCGAGAATTCTGCTGAGGCGCCGACACACAGGGAGTTTTCAGAACAGCTGCCCCTGAGCACACACAGAGCCCTTGCTTTGATCTGAAGGCTGCCTTTCTCTCACAAGAAGCAAAAAGCAGCATACAAGCACGCCTGCTCCCAGCCAGCACACGTAACCCATTGGTGTTTTCTCTTTACAGTGAAAGAAGCTGGAAGAGATTTTACCTATTTCATAGTGGTGCTTTTTGGAATCAGCATTACAGGTTGCAAAAAACAGCAAGTATAAGCCCTTGAATGTCTTTTCAGCTGGCCTTTTTCTGTTGTCCTTGCTTTGCTTCATCTTTGTTTTCTGTGATTTCAGGTGGCTTGTTTTACACGATTTTCAAAGAACTTTTTTCTTCATCCAGTCCTAGCAAGATATATGGGAGAGCCTTAGAAAAATGCAGATCACATCCCGAGGTTAGTTCTCAAGATTGAGTTACATGAACTCTGATGAGTTGGGAGGAGGAAGTGGGCAGAATTCAAGAACCAGTTCTCACGCTAGTGAAATTCACATAATAATACATAATGGTTGACTTATCATTACATTATTAGGTCTTTGTTCTTTAAGAGAACCCAAAACTCAGTGTACAGATGTTTTCATGCTAATTGTACAAGAGAGTCATTTTGCTGGTTGTTCATAGATACTAAATTCTTAGAATACACCAAAATACCAAACTCATGGTAAGTTTCTAGTCTTTTTAAAGCCTGATGCATGACCTCATGGTTGTGTGGCCTGGGAAGTGCCAGATTTCTTACTCTCTGATGGAAAGCTTCAGCACTGAAAATATTACTCATTGAAATCCAGCTTCATTCACATTGAAAGATAACAGCCGGTAACTGTCTGCCATTATCATCATAAATATTAGGGGTGTTCTTCACACAGACCAAGGGGTAACATCCTAGCTCGCATTTGCAGCCCCTAAAGAGGAGAAAGATTTGAATCCACAGTGTGCTCAGTATAGAGCCCAGTGCTGATCTGCCCTGGGGCCCTGGCTCTGAATGTTCCACCAGTTTTTCTAATCGTGTCAGGAAAGCTAAGGATCTCTGGCATCTTTCCTTTTAAATCCACTGATTTCTCTTCACTGAACTCTGGACAGTCAGTGGTAACCATGGAAAAAGAGGCAGGGAGGGTAAAGTATCTCAGAGGTGAAAACCAGGAAATTAGGAAGGTTCCCATGATAGTTATTGGGAATCCAAATTATATCTGACAAGAAACATTCTTTACAGACTCCGGAAGTACCTATGGGTGTAACCTTATTAAATGTTAGGACGCGTCTCTGGAAAGAGATGAAGAGTTGCTGTTTTATTCACAAACTCAGCCTTTCATAGATTTTTTTCAGCATTTTGAACAAACAGAATATACAATAGTGAGATACTATTAAAGTCATACCTTAATTTGCTGCCTGAAAAAGCTCTACAAATAATAATGAAACTTTAACAATTTTGTCACCATTTTTAAGGGGTACCCTTCTCTTTGCTGGGTACCGTGTCTGCTTGAAAAACAGAAAATCTTGATGGGTGTTGATATTTATATGTTTAATAGATTAAAGTAAATTGTTCTATCTGTTTGTGCTATACAATTCTGAAATATCATCTTACATATTACTTCTTTTTATCCTGGAAAATGTGATACTGAAGATACTCCACAAACGGACAAAATAAGATAAATTTCATAGAGTTGAGGGTCAAATTTTTTTAGTTTAATATCAAATTTATATTTTTGTGGGGGGGGTTCCACAGTATTTGCATTTTGAATTCAATAAAATCTACATTTCTACTTCATGTGGATTTTTCTCGTTAGAAATAATGGATTCACACCTGTAGCTCTGATTTATTTTAAATGTCATTATTATCTGTTTTCTTTTTCTTCACTGTGTTTAGTGACTTTAAAATTTTTTTATCTCATATTTTAGTGTTAGATGTTATTAATTAATTAAATTTCATTAAAAATGTTCATATATTTTATCTTCAAACCATAAGGGGTTAGTAGAGAAACATCTGAACTCTGTGTTGTTATGTTTGTTTTCTATAAGGGGAGCAGGAACTGCATCATTTCAACCTACATTGTTCTGAAACTACAAGTCACACCATAAAGCTACCTATTTTAATCTGTGTGCATGAAATATTTGTTTCAACCATTTATGGGATGATTTTTGTATAATAACCCTTTTTTCAGTTTTCTTATTGGAGTGGTCATTTTTTGTTTTGTTTTTTGTTTTTTGTTTTTTTTTTTTTTTTTTGAGACGGAGTCTCACTGTCACCCAGGCTGGAGTGCGGTGGCATGATCTTGGCTCACTGCAGCCTCTGCCCACTGGGTTTGAGCGATTCTCCTGCCCTAGCCTCCTGAGTAGCTGCGACTATAGATGCGCACCACCACGCCTGGCTGATTTTTGTATTTTTTAGTAGAGATGGGGTTTCACCTAGTTGACCACGCTAGTCTTGAACTCCTGACCTCGTGATCCACCTGCCTCGGCCTCCCAAAGTGCTGGGATTACAGGCGTGAGCCAGGAGTAGTCATTTTTGTAAAGGTCCTATGCTTACTGATTTTTTTTTCCTAAAATCATTTGGATTGTTAGAAATTATTTCTTTAGTAAGCTTAAAAAATAACACAAAATAAAGCACTGTCCTTGTTCTGCAGGTAATCGCTGTCTTTGGTGAGCCTCTTAAAGGCTATGGGGAGGTGACAAGGCGGGGTCGCCGGCAGCACGTCAGGTACCGTGGCTTGAATTCAGAGGAAGCTCTGGGGAAATTTTTAAATGAAAGGAACTTAGACTGATCCTTCGTTTTCTTGACAGTTTCACTGAATATGTAAAAGATGAGCTGAAACACACGCGTGTGAAATTCTACATTGAGGGCTCTGAGCCAGGGAAGCAAGGAACGGTGTATGCGGAAGTAAAAGAGGTGTGGGAATTGTGGGTCGTGGGGTCAGAGGTTCTGAGCGCGGTGTTATTTAAGTTCTGGAAAGGAAAATAATACCTGGAAACACTACATTTTTTTCAGAACCGAGAAAGTGGTGAATATGATTTTCGATATATATTTGTAGAAATTGAATCTTATCCTAGAAGAACCATTATCATTGAAGATAATCGATCCCAAGATGATTAAAATAAGCAAGCAAGCAGGTTTCTGACGGATGTTGAATGGCGTGGACTCACTACTCTGTTCTTCACAGCTGTCTTCCAGAATGTGTTCAAAAGACAGGGAGTGTATGGTTTATAAAGTGAATCTAATACAGTGTTTGTTGCATTTAAACAAACTAGACATTTTCTTATGGAAAAATTATGAAATACAGCATATTTTATGTTCTCCTATTGACTCAATCATGACAGTATTTCTGCTTTAACACCATCTTTCATGATTAGATGTTTGTTATTGAAAATTTTACGCCATGTAAATAAAGGAAATAGATTTTAGTATTCTATTCATTTTATATTATAGAACTGTATAATGTCTGCAGAATAAAATTAACAAATATGTCATTAGCAGCTGCCTTCCACATACTTTGGAATCTGACTTGAGATAAACGTGAAAATGGGCCGGGCGCGGTGGCTGAAGCCTGTAATCCCAGCACTTTGGGAGGCCGAGACGGGCGAATCACGAGGTCAGGAGATCGAGACCATCCTGGCAAACACGGTGAAACCCCGTCTCTACTAAAAAATACAAAAAACTAGCCGGGCGAGATGGCGGGCGCCTGTGGTCCCAGCTACTCGGGAGGCTGAGGCTGGAGAATGGCGTGAGCCCGGGAGGCGGAGCTTGCAGTGAGCCGAGATCCGGCCACTGCACTCCAGCCTGGGTGACAGAGCGAGACTCCGTCTCAAAAAAAAAAAAAAAAAGAAAAAAAGAAACGTGAAAATGGTTGAGGACCATAGGGAACCAGATGGTAAATACATTCTTCAAAATTGTGTGAGTTTTAGGAATCTGTCTCATATTTCCCCCTCTGTGAATTAAGGGCCTTGTACACAGCAGGAAAAGTACACACTCCCAAGTCGGGTAGACCTGGGCACCCATCCCACCTTTTCTAACAGGGTGTGGGCCTGCGCAGGCACCTTAGCCTCATCAGGCGTCCCCGTTGTGTGGGTTGTTAGGATGGCAGTGTGATGGGAGGTACAAGCCTGGACCATAGAAGGCGGCCATGAAGTGCTCTCATCCCATTTAGAACTTGCTTGCACTGATACTTCTGACTGCCAAAGAGCATGGGAGTGAATGACAGACATACTCAAATATGTGTGTGAGGCCCCCTTTAAAAAAAGGGGGGGGGGAATTCTATTTTATTTGAAGTATTTGCTGGAGATTTGGCAAAAAGTGACCTTCACTTACAAGATCCCAATTCCATATCTGTATAAGTCCTATGTGCATTGGGAGGGGTCTAGAACCATGTTTATCTGTGGTGGCTTCATTGTGAGGTATCCCCTCTGATGTGTTTGTTCCATCTCCCTTAGAACTGTCTGTAGAGGAATTTCTGATGTGTTCTTGAAATTTTGGGATATTCAGGATAGAGAGACCTCCAGGCAATCTATCTTGCCTGTTTACTTTGTCTCCCTGCTTAATTTAGTTAGTTTCTTGGTTTGACTGCTTGTTTTAGATGTTTTTAATTATAAAAATTTCCAACATTTGAGGAGTATAGAAAATATTATAGCAGACCCTCTTGTCTCCCTGATGTAACACACTTTGACTGGATGAGTCCTTAACTTAGACTTTCTCTCCTAATCATTTTTTCCTTTGCTATAGAATGTTCAGTTTCAGTATTCACTGAAATGTCAACATTTAACAGGCTGAGAAGTTCCACTTGCTATCCTAAACTCAAAACAGCAGCCCCGCTCTTCAAAGGACCTGCTCAAACTGTAGCTTGCTGAAGAAGCCCAGCATCTGAGGTCAGGTGGGGATTTAGCCACCCTCCATGGCCCTGTCATTTGGCTTAAGACCGTTTGCTTTTTCTAGATTCATTTTTATATACCTCCCATTTAATGATATGCTCATGCCCCTTTAAGATCTGAGCTTTTGGCCAGACACAGTGACTCACACCTGTAATCCCAGCACTTTGGGAGGCCAAGACAGGTGGATCACTGGAGGTCAGGAGTTCAAGACCAGCCTGGCCAACATGGTGAAACCCTGTCTACTAAAAATACAAAAAAAAAAATTAGCCGGGCATGTTGACGCACTCCTGTAATCTCGTCTACTTGGGAGACTGAGACAGGAGAATCGCTTGAACCCAGAAAGCAGAGGTTGCAGTGAGCTGAGATCATGCCACTGCACTCCAGCCTGACTGACAGAGCAAGACTTCATCTCAAAAAAAAGAAGAAAAAATTCAGCTTTTATAATTAAAAATAAAACTAAATTACTTTTTCAAAAGGAAAAATTTCGGTATCTGTAAGAGATTCTTCCATACAGCCACAGGAGAATGTGATGTGTAACTCTCTAGATCTCTGTTTTCGTTACCTCTGATGTACCCTACTAAATGTTACAATTTCCCTTTTTTGAAGACCCTCTTTAATCCACTTTGATTGTGGTGTCTGTGTCCATGAGCTTACTCCCACTTTTGCTCTGAATTCTAGGGCACATATCTGACTCTGCCTGGTATCCCCCTTCTGTCATGTTTCTGAATTTGCAAATGCTCTGATCATTTTCCTCCAAGGCCTCTGTCACTCCTCCACACCTGATCAGTGAACTCTTTTCACAAGTAACTCTAGAGCAGACTCTCCGGTCACTGTTTGCTCTTCCTCCTTAATGAAGAAGGCAAGAGTTTATCAGAAGTTCTGCTTTTAGCCCAGTGAGATTTCCAGCCTGACTGCCTTGCAAGCTGCCTTCATAACTGTTGTTGATCAATGCTAGTAATACTTTATCCATTTCCATTTGGTAAGCCACTACAATATTACTTCTGTTTCTCTTATTCTCATCCAGAGACAGTTCCCCAATTCCTAATTCATAGATTTCCACTCAGGGTTACACTTACTATTGATTTTATATAGTACCACTCATGTGTTCCATCTGTTAGATTTCATGCAGCATATTGTTTGAGGGTACGCTATATGTCAGACTAGAGTCGTCCAGTGCCACCGAAATGCTTGGGGGTGGGGTGTAGAATGCAGGGGCCAGGTGTATCATGGGACAGGGTTAAGGTTTTGATCCTGTAGGCCTGAAGAGCATCATAGGAATCTGAGTGGGAATAAGCTGTTGTGTCTGTATTTAGAAGCGGTAGTTGTGTGCAGGATGGCTTGCATTTGGCAGAGGCCAGGTAAAGGTTACCATAGTCGTTGAGATGAGAGAGGATAAAGCTAGAGAGGAGTTGGTACATTTGAGAAATGTGTGGGGCTGAGTGAAGGACAGGACTTTGTGACCAAGTGCATGTGGGAAGTCACACGGGGGAGGAGTCAAGAATAACTCAGGCCTCTGATTGTTAAAATCCAGTCACACAGCGGGAGGAGTTGAGAATAACTCAGGCCTCTGACTGTGTTAAAATCCAGAGTCACATGGGGAGGAGTCGAGAATAACTCAGGCCTCTGATTGACTCTTAAAATCCAGGACAGGAATGGGTCATGAGCAGAAAACAGTCAGTTGTACATTGAGCTCAAGGTGCATCAGTCAGCCAGGTGAAGGCCTAGAAGCAACAGGCTTCTCAAGTCTGGCACTCAGGATGCTGTCTGAACTGGAGGAGATTAGGAGTGGCCTGCAGAGAGGAAGTAGCTGGAGCCAAGGGGGCAATGGCATTGCCCGGGGAGAGCACGCTGGCCAGTTGAGGCAGGCTTGCCGTGTGTTGGGGTCATCTGGCCAGCACTATCTTGCAATCCCCTCTTACCCTGTAATGGTTAGCAGATTCTGAGGAAAGGATTTTATTTTTTGTTTTGAGTTGTAAATTGGTTTGATTTATATTTTTGTTAAAGATGAAAGAAATGGGGAATGTGCTAAAGGAAGGGAGGCCATGGAGGAGAGGTTGGAAACCCATGGAAGATCAAAGAGAATAGTGGAGTAAGGTCTTGGCAGGTTCGACTCAGAGCAGAGCTGACCGGAGGCAGGAGAGCAGCTCAGGCAGAGGAGTTTGTGGAAAGATGACGCATTGGCAGCCGAGCCCAGCTGGTCAGCCTCTGTGTGTCGTCAGCTGAGTGGCAAGGCAGGGTGGCGTTGGGACTTAAAGAGAAAGATGAAAGCTTGGAAGAAGCCCTGAAGGAGAAGGGAGGAAACTGACTAGGGAACAGTGGCCAGCGTGAGATACCACAGAAAGCGAGTGATGATGCTGGTCTGCATAGCTGTGCCATCCGCTCACGCAGGGCTCGCAGGTGTAGGAATGGGTGAGGCAGGTCGCTGGACTGATCTTGGTGAGCCTGCTGGGCTACTCTGAGCTGACCTGTTTCTTTGAAGAATGCACACCTTATGGAAGCTCGAGGCAGAGATACTTCCCCAACCAGGTATCTGCACTTCCTAGAAAGCGCCAGTAATCAGCGCAGCAAGGCATTCATGCATCGATAGACAATTGAGGCAGTGGAACAAACGGAACAAAATAGAGACCCCAGAACAGGCTACGCACTTGTGGAAACTAGTTACGTGTCAGAGGTTACATTACAGTGCCATGGAAAGGGTTCAGTGTTCAACAAATAGTGCTGAGACAATCACGTATCCATGTGGGAGAAAAGGAAAGTCAGTCTCTACCCCATACCACACAGGAGTCCATTCCAGGAAAAGTAAAACCTTTACGCTTGCAAAACTAGACAGGAGAAGATCCTTATGACATTTTGGAAAGGATTTCTTAAATAAGACACAAAATTAGAAACCATAAAGAAAAAGTTTGATTTTTAAAATCAAGAACTGTATCAGAAAAAAAAAAAAAAAAAAAAAAAAAAAAAAAAGCCACGAAAGAGAAACTTTAAAGAACACAAAGCCAAGAAAACATCACTTTCAGACACACAAAGGAGCCCCCAAAAAAGGGGGAAAAGCTGCCCTAACGGGCAAAAGACCATTTCAGTAAAGAGGAAAACGTGAAGCTAATACACTTCCAAAAATACTTTCAATCTCACTAAAATCAAGAAAATGCAGAATGGGTTACTAGTTTTCATCTGCCAGATTGGTAAGAAACTTTTAATCAATAAAACAGTGGATGGAGCAGAGGGAACTCTCATCCCCTGCTGGTAGGACGTATATTCTTGGAACCACCTGGCTGGCCAACGTGGCATTATTCAGAAAAGTTGAAGCTGCAGATTCTCCATGACGCAGAATTTCCTCCCCTGGGTGTTCACCATAGAAGAACTCTTGCCTGTGGCGCTGGAGCTGAATATAACATAAGTAAGAACAAAAAGTGGCAAGTTTTGACAAAAGATTGGTGGAAAAAAATTGTGATGCCCAATTTCGGTTGCCATGGGACCGTGCAAGTTGAGGCGAGAGTTCTGACTTAACGTGAGTTTCACAGGTGTGGAAAGCAGGAACTGCCTTTGTTTCGACAAGCAAGGGAAAAGGAGCTAATAGCTGCATTTGCCAGAACCAATGAATCTAACCAACACTTCGAGCAAAAAAGGCAGATTGCAAGATTAAATAGGTATTCTGACAATTTATATAGAGTTCAGAAATACGGAGCTAAATAACTACTCTTTGGAGATACATACGTATGTGTCAAAACCCTGTGAAGAAATGCAAGGGAAAGGTAAGCTGAGGCTTCCGGAGAATGTTTGTTTCTGGTGAGGAGGTAGGAGGATGACAGTGAGTTTCCCAGGGCTTCATCTTGGACAAATTCTCACACGGTGTGGTGGGTTGCTGGCTGTTCATTCTGTTACTATATACCTTTCACTACGGGGGGTGAGTTACCCAGAAGGTCACAAAACTTAAGTTTTGGGGCCCCCCATTTTCACAGATTCCCAAGCCCAGTACTTAATTTCAGGTTTATAATTATTTCCTTTCTTATGGAAGACTCCAAAGCCTGTCTAACCCTTGGACCCCGAAAACTTGGATCTACACCTGCATACAAGTTATACCTTATACACACCAAGTATTTCACAAATGTTAGCATGGGTACATTACACTGCTTGCCATCCCAGGCTTATGTTCCAAACCTGAGTGTATCCTTCAGCCTGCTCGCAGCCTTAGGTTTTATTAGCCTCATTACATGAAATTCTTAAGTCTTCCCAAACTCCATGCATTAATATATAGACCTGTGAAAATCCTGCCTTCTGTTCTTTTTCCCCACGATAGTATTGTTACGTTTGTTTCTTTCACTCATGTTTTTCTTTCTATATCCTAAATTGTTTCTAACCTCACAATTTTGGTGACACACTTTTTCCTCCATTCTCCTTAAATTGGTTTTTAGTCCACTTGCTACTCCCATTCCCCCGCCCTGTCTTTGTCTGCTGCTCACAGCTGCTGTCAGCTAGGAAATTAGAGTCATCTCCGAAATCACCATCTGCCCCAAATCGCTCCCGCGTGTCTGTCCTCCTCGCTGCCCAGGAGCTGATTGTACTCTGGTGCTCCCCACGTCCTTCAGTGATCACCAGTGGTCCTGAGAAAGCTGAATCCGGTTCACAAAGGCCTGATTGGGAAGTCAGGCTCCACCGTTCTGCCGGTCCTCCCACCACGGTCCAGCTTCTGGACAGGCGCCCCTCCCTGGGTTCCCTCCTCTATACCCTTACTTTCAGAGGTTCTAGTGATGGGTTGTTTGAAGACTGTTGTGTCTGTTTTGGTAGTAGACATTCCCAGCTACTTGGAATTTTCTTAATGTTTAACATTGGGCCACCTGAATATTCCTTTCTTACCGGAGCGGTAATGGAAGTGGTGTTTTTATGGGTAAGGTTTCTCCGTCCCTCAGTTGCATTTTCAAAAGTCTTCTACAGGATTCCATAAACTTCCACATAAAAATTAGGTCCTCGAGACATGTTTTGGTAGCCCATAATTATTGACAGTACATTTATGGAGCACAAAAGATAGCCAGCCCCATCGCCCACAGTCCTCCGGCCATCTATGTGGGAAAGCCCTGCTCACCAGACCTTACCTGCTGTCATCACAGCCCTGGGGGGCTGACCAGGCAGCCCAGTTTTACTGATGGGGAGCCTGGGACTCCAGGGGTTCTTGAAAACATCCCAAGCACTAACAGGAAACGAGTTCTCACGCATGCATTCAGCCTGCTGCTTTTAGTGCCACCTGACCTGGAACAAGAGCGAGGGCTTCCTGCCTGCTAGGCGCTTCATTCCAGGGGTCTGGAACGGACCTTTCCTGATACCATTTTAGTCCAGCCCCTACAGCACCTCCCATCCTCTGGTATCATAGATAGAACATACAATTTGCTAATGAAATGGAGTGGTTACAGACTGTAGGAGAACCGCAAGGAAATGGACACTTGCTGTCCTTCCTGCCCGGATGTGCAGTACCCATCATGGAGGTGGGGAACACTTGGCCTGTCACATAAGAGAAGCTGATGACAAGCCCTCTGCAGCATATTTGTAAAGGCCCGGGCTGAACTGTGCTCCCTCCCACTGAACCCAGCATGGCTGAGGCCTTGGCTCAGCTATTTCAAGGTTGAAAAGCACAGGCCAAGTCAACACCAGGGGCTGAATCCACAGACTGCCTTTACTGTGATGATTCCAAGGCAGAACTACCCTGTTTAGAAACATAAAATGGCAAGTCATGACCATAATCATTGCCGTCTCAACTTTACTTTGATGAAGACTCTCCTTCAACCAAAACTTTAGCTGAATTCCTCTGAGTCCTGTGATTGACTAGCCTCAAGCCTAGGCTTCCCTCTGTCCTTGTAGAATCCGCTGTGAGCAGGAATCCTGCCAAGTCAGCTTAGCAAAAATCCCCCACTCTTGGTATCTGACCACCCTGGCCTGCCTTCCCAAACAGTCATAATTTCAGCCAGAACCCCCTTATCCGTGCTGTCTCCTCGTAGTAATTTTCCATCCACTGACCCCCATCCTGTCCTTGGCCATAAATCGCCACTTCTTGTTGGAGCTGAGTCCAATTTCTCCCCAACTGTAAGACCTCATTGAAGTGGTCCCTGTTCCTATCATCACAGCCCCCTTTGAATAATGTCTTCCTTAAAGTCATGAATAATTCTTTCTTTAACAACCTGTATTGAAATCCTTTGCAAACGTCTTCTGAGAACATACGCACGTTTCCAAGATGGTTCTTACATACAACAATGGTGGGAGGAGAGGCCATACCTTATTTCTGGGAGAGTCCCAACATGGTTTTAATCCTGAAAAAAGACAAAAATCAAAAGATTCTTTCCGTAGATGATGGTTAATTTTATACGTTAACCTGACTGAGCTAAGGCGTGCTCAGAGAGCTGGTAAAGCAATATTTCTGGGTGTGTGTGTGTGAGGGCGTTTCCAGAAGAGGTTGGCATTTGAATCAATGGACTGTAAAGAAGACCCACCCTCACCATTGTGCAGTCCTTTGGCGGCTGGAATAGAGCACAAAGGCAGGGGGAGAAGTTGCGCTCTGCTGGAGCTGGGACGTTCATCTCCTCCTGCTCCCAGACATGAGTGCTCCCAGTTCCTGGGACATCAGACTCAGACTGGGCTCCTCCCCTTCTCAGGGCTTCAGAGTGGAACTGAAACCAACACCACCGGCTTTCCTGCTTGCAGGTGGCCGAGCCTGGGATGCACAGCCTCCATAACTGTGTGAGCCAATTCCCATACCGAGCCTCTTTCTTTACAGCTCTTTATATCCTATTAGTTCTGTTTCTCTGGAGAACCCTAAGGCACCATATAATAAATAAATATATAAATAAATAAATGAATTCCAAATTCTCAGAAAACTAAGGCTTGGTAATCATAAATATAGCCCTTGGAATACTTAGTTCTATTTGTGTCTGTGCTGTTTCTTGGAAAGGTACTGGTTGCAGATATGACAGCGTGGGGCCATATCCATAACTGACCATCATCCAGGTGAACTCTGCCTCATGTGACTGACTCTTGGCTGTCGCAGTTTCTGTTGCCATGTTTTTGGGGTAACACTCAAATCTGCATCTCCAGCCTCGAGCTTTCTGAGCATTGCCTGCTGCAGCTGGGCAGATTCAGTCTCCATGTGACAAGTCCTGCCATCACCTCAGCTTCCACACACCCAGCTCTGCACTCACCATCCCCCTACAACCAGCTCCAGCTCCCCCAGGTTCTTACTGATTTCCATAGCCCGCAGTCACCATTGCCATCCACTCCTTCCCTCCCCAGGCTTAAGATCCTAGATTGTTCTTTAAACCCTCTGTATTTTTAAACATGTATTGCCAATTAATCTTTGACTCCTATGATTCTTTCAAAATTTCTGTAATTTCCATCCGTTCCTCTGCCATAATGCTAGTCTAAGTACACTAAATATGCCTCCATTTATGAGACAAAACAGAAAGTGTCCTTTCATCCTCCTGCCCCCTCTACAGAAGGTGGCCTTCTCTTCCTAGGAATCAGATATCAGATCAGGCACAAAGATTTCTGTGACCTGGTTCGAGACCGTGGTGCCTCCCACGGATTGGATGGGAGCCTCGTCTTCAGAGATCCAGCATGCAGGGATCCTCCATGTTCAGTGTTAGCATCCTCAATCTTGTCCCTTCCAGACCTCAGAAAAATCCAGGCCCTTTTCTGCCCTTGAAAGTGAGGGGTGGAGCCGCAGGCCTGACAGATCTGGAGGAGCCGAGGCGGGCAGCCAGCCTCTGGCTGCTGGAGGCGAGTACGGGCCCAAGGCCAGACAGAGGTCGCTGGCCCTGAAAGAACAGAGCAGAGGCCGGAAGGGGTGGCTGCTACCATTGCCCTCGCCCTGGCTGTGGTTAGGAGGGGTGAGCAGCTGCTGGGACGCAGGGGATGCTGACAGAGAGACGGACAGAAAGGAACTGGCAAGGTGAGCCTGCGGCATGAGGAGCAGCTCCTCTCTTTGTGCCACTGCCTAGAGAAATATGAGTGTTGCCATGAAATCAGGGTGCCAAGCTAGACCCAAAGCAGAAACAGGCAGTGCTCACCTCGGCTCAAGCTATGAGATCAATGAACTTAAGGATAAACTCACAGGCAGCGGGGCTGGAGGCCGCCCGAGCCCCTGCAATTCATCCCTGTTGCAGCGAGGTTGCCTTTCCACACTCCCTATCCAGGCTCTTTTGAAAGATTGTTTTCTTTTTTATCTTATTAGAAACTGCGCAAAAGAACCATGAGCCAAGTGGAATAGTTGTCTTCACACTTACAACTTATTACTGTATCAGTGATAATTAATAGAGTATAAGCGCATTTTAAACAAATCTCGTAATTTGTTACCAAATTAACAAGTACTGATTGAGCACGGACCCGGAGAACACAGCACTCAGGGCTGCACAAGGAAGCAGCTGGCACTCTTCCATTGAAGCCCTACTGTTGAAACGAACTTGCTAGTTAAACATGAGGTAAGGAGTTTCTCGCGGTTTTATGTATTTATTTAACAAACTCCCATGTAACCCTCACAACATGCCAGTCATTGTTCTAAGTACCACACAAGTATCAGCCGGTTTCACATCCCTGACAACTCCTAGCTACTGCCAGCAGTCCAGCTTTACCTATGAAGTAACTGATGCACAGGCTGGTCACAGAGCTAGGAAACGGGGAAGCTGGATTGCACCTAAGCAGAATGTCACTGTCGCTGTGCAGTGGCACCCGGATGCTTTGTTTCCTGGAATGCCTTTTGTTCAGAATGTGACTAGGGAGAGTGAATGGTAATGACTCTCCCTAATGTGAGATGAGGAAGGAGAGCAAAGCAGGCTGAAAGCTGAGGGACAGTGACGCCGAGGGCCAAGGAGAAGAAGAGGAGCCTGCACAGGAGAGGAGGGATAGGTGGATGACAGGGATGGACAGGCGAGATGCACAGATCGTAGACGGCTGGACGGATGGACAGGCCAGAAAGGAAGTAAGGACAGAACCACAGAAAGAAGCGATGGGAAAGCTAAGGGTAGCAGAGGCTGACGCCCCCTGTTACAGACTGAACTATGTCTCCCTCTGGCCTCCAAAACCCCTGTGATGAAGCCTCCCAACTCCAGCACCTCTGAATGTAGCCGAATTTGAGGATAGGGCTTTTAAAAGGGTGATTAAGTTAAAATGAGGCCTTTCGGGGGTGGAGGGCCCCCATCCAATCTGATTTGTCCTTCTAATGAAAGGAAATCCGGGCCCACAGAGACACCAGGGAGGTGTTCGCAGAGGAAAGAACACGTGAGGCCACTGCGAGAAGGTGGACGTCTGCGAGCCGAGGAGAGATCTCAGGAGAAACCCACCGTGCTGACACCTTGATCTTGGACTTCCAGCCTCCAGGACTGTGGAAAAATAAACGTCTGTTGTTTAAGCCCCCGAGCCTGTGGTATTCTGTTACGGCAGCCAGCTTTAAGAAGTTGTAAGTGATTATAACAACACGACTTCCAGCCGTGCATTGTAAGAAACCCTGTGGTGTCGCATCCTGCCTTGCCCTGTGACTGCCAGTCTTCTTGTTCATATTTGCCAGCCGCATGGTGTAAGCGGTGTCTCTTTGTGGTCTTGACTGCCATTCACTAATCATTAATGAACATTTTTATATGGTTTATGTGTTCCTTCTTCTGGACAAATGCCTGTTCATGTCTTTTGCATATGCTTTTATTGGTATTTTTCCATTTTCTTGTTTGTGTGGTTTTTTGGTTTTTTGAGACCATGTCTCACTCTGTTGCCCAGGCGGGAGTGCAGTGGCATGATCTGGGCTCACTGCAACCTCCTCCTCCCAGGCTCAAGCGATTCTCCTGCCTCTGCCTCCTGAGTAGCTGGGATTACAGGCGCCCACTACCAATCCCTGATAATTTTTGTACTTTTAGTAGAGACGGGTTTCACTATATTAGCCAGGCTGGTCTCAAACTTCTGACCTCAAGTGATCCACCCACCTCGGCCTCCCAAAGTGTTGGAATTACAGGTATAAGCCACCGTGCCTGGCCTCTATTTTCTTATTAACTTGTAAGAGGGTTTTTATGTATTTGATAGTAATATTCCACTGGTTGTGTGCATAAAATACTATCTCCAAGTTTTAAACTTGCTATTTTGCTTTATATGTGGTATCTTTGGATGATCAAATGTTTTTAACAATAATAAAGTCAAGACCAAGAGTATCTTTTCTTTTAAAGTAAAAAGTAATGTGTCTTATGTAGGTACTCTTTCTCCAGTTTTTGTGTAAGGAATCTAAACCAAGATTGAAAGGATATTCATCTCCATTGTCTATTAACCATTTTAAGTTTTGTTTTTGATATTAAGTCCTTAATTCATCTGGAGCTGATTATTTTTCTTTTAAGAGTATGAAGTAGTGATCCAACTTTATGTTTTCCGTATGGATGACCATGCATTCCACCGGCATTTGCTGAACTGACATCTATGTCTGTCATACACTGAAATCCTGTATGTGTATAGGTCTGTTTTTGGGCTCTCTTTCATTCTATTGGATAATTTTTGCTAATACCAATATTGCCCTAATCTATTTACTACATAGCTTCATAGTAGATACTGATACCTAGTAAAAGAAATCTACTCTCCCTACTCTTCTTGTTCAGAAATACTCTAGCTAATGTTAGCTCTTTACTTTAACATAATATTTAGCATTATTTTCATCAACATCCATTGAAAGCCCTTTTGGGATTTTCTATGGTCTCTCCATTTAATTTATTTAAAAATTTGGGAAGTAATATGTCTATAGGAATGATAATCGAATTTTCTAAAAAATATCTATCATATAACAAATGGGAGGACAAGTAAAACTTCACCCTCACCCTCCATGCTGGAATCTATTTAAAAGGATCACGATGGTGCCACAGTGCAGGACTGTGAGGGCTGAGAGTCCCATATTTGTGTCTACTTTGAATGAATGTTCTGGTTCAAATCCTTGGTTGCTCCTTCCATTTGGAGCTCATCAGATCAACCCTGCTTAGACACCCACCCTCGGCCCCCGACCCTCAGATGAGATATTGTCCTGGGTCAGCCCCTGTTTTAGGCCCTTCTTGTGTTGCTATAAACAACACATACTGGGGCCTATCACGGAGGGTGGGAGGAGGGAGAGGATAAGGAAAAATAACTAATGGGTACTAGCATAATCCCTGGGTGATGAAATAATCTGTAAAACAAACTCCCATGACACAAGTTTACCTGTGTAACAAACCTGCACATGTACCCCTGAACTGAAAATAAAAATCGAAAAAAAGAAGAGAAATACCTAAGACTGGGTAATTTATAAAGAAAAGGAGTTTGATTGGCTCGTGGTTCTGCAGGCTTTATAGGAAGCACGGTGCCAGCATCTGCTTGGCTTCTGGGAAGGCCTCAGGGAGCTTTCACCCATGGTGGAAGGTGTGGGGGGAGCCATCGTATCACATGACGGGAGCAGGAACAAGAGGAGGATGGGAGGTGCCACACACTTAAACAACCGAACTCACTATCACAAGGACAACACCAAGCCATGCGGTATCCACCCCCATGACCCAAACACCTCCCACCAGACCCCACTTCCAACTCTGGGGATTATATTACAGCATGAGATTTGGGGGACAAATACCCAAACCATATTAGTCTTCCACCGCTCCCACTGCCACCGGCTTCCCCAGACCAACCCAGCTCCAATTCTTCCCAGCATCCCCTTTGTCTTGCTCCATGTTGCTCTGGGGACCCCACTTTGCAGACCTGCCTGACTTTGACCTGGCACCTTCTTAGATTGCCCTTAGGTTGACTGATAAAACCTTTTCCAGAAGGCAGCCCTGTCATCTGGCCTTTCCCCAAGGGTCAGGAGCAAGAACACTGCCAAGTGTCTCTGCCCTCAGTCCTCACGGGTGATGAAAATAAGGCGTCCATGGTTGTCTTAGACTAGTCAGACACTACGTCTGGGCTGGAGAGGACAGCAGCTTCCCTGAGGAGGGATGCATGAAGAGCACTGAGGACCTAGTGACCAGGAAGAAGCTGGGAACGGGTGGGCAATGGGCGTGTCCATTCTCTGCAGCTACCATAACACATTTCTACAAACTGGGTGGCTTAAGACAACAGTTTGTTATCTCACAGCTCTGGAAGTTACAAGTCCAAAAACCAAAGTGTCAGCCGGACCCGGCTCCCGAGGGATGCTCCAGGGGAGGGTCCTTTCTTGCCTCTTGGAGCATGTGGTGGCTCCAGGCATTCCGAGGCTTGCGGCCGCATCACCCCAGTCTCTGCCTCCATCTTCACATCATAATCTCCTCCGTACTTGTCTTCTCTTCTGTGCGTCTGTCTTACAAAAATACATGCCCTTGAATTTAGGGCCCACCCACATAACCCAGGACAAATGTATCCTCTCAAGATCCTTAACTTAAGCACATGTTGTACCATAGAAGATAATATCCGCAGGTTCCAGGATTGAAATGTGGACCCACCTTGTGGGAGATCACCCCTTGGGAGGCAACCAAAAGCATCTGCTACAGCAGCGTGTGGCCCGAGGTCATCTTACCATACGTGGCCTGGAACCGGGGATCTAAACCCAGGCCTGTCTGATTTTCAAATCCTGAGTGTTTACACATCACCTAATGTTGCCTTTCTTGTTTTTTGTTGTTGTTGTTGTTGTTTTGTTTTTTGGTTTTTTTTTACCTCCCTACATTTCAGTTTCCCCATCTCTTAAATGAGGTCAGTAATACCTACTTCTTAGGGATTTTGTAAGGACCATATGAGGCCGTAGGGAAGGAGCTTCAGCAGTAGCTGGCACCTGGTTACCCTGTAACTGTCGGTGTGTTTCTTGCCTTCCTTTTACATTGTACATAGAGAAGGTATCATTTTAACTCCTGTATCTCCAGTTACTACAGTATTTGAATGTTAATAGGTTCTCAGGAATAAAAAAAAAAGTATTAAATCTAAACCTTATAAGTACCTATAGTTCTAATACCCAAGCAATGCGTTATTCAAAAAGTGACTGAGAAAGCTACCAAATTTCTGGAGGGCCGGCCATGAGAGATCGAAGGCTGCAAAAATGGCGGATGTGTCCCGTTGCACACAAACGTGGTCTTGCATTAGCAACATAAATCTAATGCCTCTAGAAGGCTGAATCACCATGAGGAGCAGGTTGGCAGGAGAAACACGTATGCTGCTGTTCAGGGTGTGGAATAAGGCAGCAAAAAAAAAAAATGGTTATGGAACAATCACCTTGTAAGACCACTTACTTTATAATACGACAAAACAAAAATGCCAAAAAAGAAGGATATTCTGATCAAATAGTTACTAGACCCACAGTAAATGCTTTAATGGGAATCTATTGATTTGACCCTACAGATTTTGTTCATGTTTAGAAGAGAATGTTTTCATGATAACACATTTATTCTGCAGTGAAGGTGGCGCAGCCATTTACATGAGAAGCTCCTACATAGCTGAGAGTCACCATTTGCTTTCAATCGTTCGCATGAGATATTCTGCACTTAGCTGTTGACCTTCCAGAGTGGCATCTTGGCCCCACCATGCTTCTCGCTGTGTGGAATATGGTGCTACCAACAGTTGGCTGTGTGTAGCTTGGAAGAAAGGTACTCCCCAAATTTCCCCGAGACCCTTCCTAAGGCACTCTTCCCCTTTTACCACCAACATCCTATTTCCAGATTTCTCATCCAGCCTAGGAAAAGATTAGTCTGTGCTTTTCTGGTTTATAATCATAATACCGACATCTCCTACAAATTATAAAATGTCCCTCTCTCTCCTCTTTTTCTATACTCTCTGCTTTTTCTGGAATTTGTGATGAACATGGAATTTGTTTAAAAACAGTTAAAGGAATGGTTAATACAGCATAAGATGTTTAACAGGTTTTACTTTACATGCTTATTACCTTGAGATCTGAGTAGTTTATAAAAAGGGGGGAAAAGCATACCAAAATTAAAGCCTAGTTGAAAAGGTCAAATTCATCGCGTGGACAATCGTGATTTCATTCCTTGCAGCTGCTGTCAGTTGCTGCATTTATTGCTGACAGTCACGATTATTTGATGGGTATTATAACATCATGGGAGGGTGGCACGACAAATGGGGAGAAGGACAAAATGATCTGGTCAATGATGATACTTAGTCCAAACATGAGTCACATTTATGAGAACGTATTGCTCACATCCACTGACTGTTCTGGCCACCTGAGAATGGACATGGGAATGTTCACTTATTTAGGCAAAGTTGTCAGCATTGTTTCAAAGACATGTAAATGCTATCAACAAATAAATGACAAGTGAGGCAAATAGCTTACTGCCCACGGGGAAGCCTCTAAAGGAATATGTCTTGATTTCTAGATGAACCCAACAGACCCCTTGTCTCTGACAAGATGATGAGAATTACCTATACTTTTTCTGGAAGCCACTGGCTGCTCTGTGTTATAAGCTGTGAATACTGCTGTCAATTTTATTTAGGAATAATTCAGATGAAAGACATAAACTTATTAAGCTAAACATCATCAGCATTGATATCGATTTGTATTTAGCCTATAGATACAAGAAATGAGATAAAAAGAATATGCTTCAAGTAGCTGCAAATAATGTAATTGAATCTTCATAGGCTCATTATTTTTCATATCAAAGGATTACAAAAGTGTTCATTTTTACCCTATCAAAGGTGACTGTGTCATTATTTGTTATGAATATGGATTTATTTCATTTTTAATGTATTTCACCCAGGAATGCCAATGCATTCACCAAGACCCATGCAGAAGTTTCTCATCCATGCCAACGCCGCCTGCCGCAGCTCTGCGAGGCTCTCCTTCTGGTAGCACAGGGGAGAGCTGGCTGAGGGGACGAGCCAACCTCTTGGCTGGATTGCATCCAGTCTTTGAAGTGTTCTTGACTTGGCCCCTGTGGTTGCAACTCTGAGGACGTTTTTCAAGGGGGCAGCTTGCATTTCTCCTGTGCGAAGGGCACCCACAGACTTCTAGAGTCTCAACAAGAGAACTGGTGTTTCAGTGTGTGGAGAGTTCTGATCAGCAGTTAAACGACATGAAACGCTTCAAAATCCAGGTGACCCCACACAGAAGCTCATGTCCCAAGGAAACAGCGGGACTCAGCTTCTGGCTAACTCTCATTGGAAGCCCATCAAGCCTCAGTGTCCCCAGGTTACAGCCCTTGTTTGTGCCCTTTCCCTTTTCTTTTTTTATTTTTTGAAACAGAGTCTCACTCTTATTGCTCAGGCTGAAGTTCAATGGTGCGATCTCGGCTCACTGCAACCTCTGCCTCTCGAGTTCAAGCAATTCTCCTGCCTCAGCCTCCCGAGTAACTGGGATTACAAGCGCCCACCACCATACCCAGCAAATTTTTTGTATTTTTAGTAGAGAAGGGATTTCACCATGTTGGCCAGGCTGGTCTTGAACTCCTGACCTGAGGTGATCCATCTACGTTGGCCTCCCAAGGTGCTGGGATTACAGGCGTGAGCCACCATGCCTGGCCATTTGTCCCCTTTCTCTCGTGCTTCTCTGTCTCTCTGATGTCCCTCCCTCCTCTCTCTGCTGTCCCCACTCCTCTGTTTCCTCATCTCCATATTCTCTCAGACTGTAATAAAAGCTATAATAAAGACTAGTGTCTTAAACAGGCCCTAAACACAACCATGTCGACAGGTGTTGATATTCTTTCTTCTTGGTTTAAAATCAGCAAAGTGGACCTTTTAGGTGTCACTGGATCATTAAAGGTAAGGAGGAGTCTCGTGGATTGGGAGAAGCATCAAGTGAGAAAGGTGCCCTTTCCTCAGGTCAGCTCAGGCCCACAGAGAGCTCCCCACCCCCCTCCCCAATCTTTCTAATGTTAATACCAGGACCCCATCTCATTCTCAGACCAGCTCCTCATATTTTCAGTTTTTTTGTTTGCAGTAAGCGGGTCCAGAGGCTCAATCAACTTTTCTTCTCTTGAGCAATACAGCTTCACAATTGAGCATTTGGGCTCAGAATTCAGACAGCTTTAACTGTATCAAGTCTGAATTCTATCACTGTGACAGATCATTTACTTTACTTCTCCGTAAATTGCCTACTGCCTTATCTATAAATGGGATAATGATAGTGCTGATCTTGTAATTCTTTCTGAGAATTAATTGCATGTAAAGTTCTAAGAAAGACTGGAGTGAAGGAAAGGGTGCAATCTGTTCCTCGGGGAAAGTACTAACTCCGCAGTGTGGATCTTCCCACCGCGCCTGCACACGCCGCACACTCAGGAAGACGCTGCGAGCAAGAGGAGGATCTCACCGGGCAAATCCCAATGGTCTCACCTGGCCCTGTGGCGAGCTCCCATGGGGGGAACAAAAATATCAACAACACAGGACAACATGCCAAAAATAAGGTGAGTGCTGAGATCAGAGAAGAGGGAGTTAATTCATTCTAAGGGCAGGACTGGGGAAGGCTTCAGGTGTTCCTGTGCACAGGGGCCCAGAAACAGGCTCTAAGCCATCACTGAACCTTGTAGGGAAGCAGTGAGGATGGGGTGAGGAAGGTCCCACCTGGCCACCACCTCCTGCATCCTGAGAAGAGGGTCAGAATCCACTCAAGGGAAAGCCTGGCAATGCCAGCCCTCCTTTCCTTATGGCCAAGTCCACTTCCTGCTCGGCGCTCTCAGCCCTGTCCTCCTCCCTGGTTCCTCCTCCCTTCCTCACCCAGTCCTCCCAATCCTCCCAGCTGCACTCACTACACTGTTTCTCTCAGCAACTGGCTTGGGCTCCAGTCTACGGAGGGTGCTTTCATCTCTCTTCCCCGCCCAGCTCTGTGGTCCCAAGGATGCTCCTCTAGGTAACACTGCCAGCCTCGCCTCCCGGCCTGTAACTCCACCCTGCCTGAAACCGGCTTCCTGCTTCCTTTTCCTCATGGAGGGCTCCCACTGGGGTGCCACAGCCTTGGGTGCGGGGCGGGGGTGGTGAGGAAACGCTGAGCGTGACAAATACTTGATCCTTTGCTGAGGAGACTGGGTTTCCTTCCTTGTGTGATGGGTAGCCATCGAAAGTTTTTAAGAGACTGACTTGTGTTCAAGATCACTCTGCCAGCCAAGTAAAAACTGGATTTATTTTATTTTATTTTTTGAGACTGAGTCTCACTCTGTCGCCCAGGCTAGAGCACAGTGGCGTGATCTCGGCTCACTGCAACCTCCACCTCCTGGGTTCAAGTGATTCTCCTGCCTCAGTCTCCTGAGTAGCTTGGATTACAGGCACCCACCACCACGTCTGGCTAATTTTTGTACTTTTAGTAGAGACGGGGTTTCACCATGTTGGTCAGGCTGGTCTTGAACTCCTGACCTCGTGATCCACCTGCCTCGGTCTTCCAAAGTGCTGGGGTTATAGACGTGAGCCACTGCACCTGGCGAAAACTGGATTTAAAAGGTGAGAAGTTAAAAAGAGAGGAGCTAGCTCAGAGAGGATGCCCTCAGCCTGAGAGGTGACGGAAGCTTAATGGCCAGGCTGCGGAAGTGAATGGGGACATGAGGCAGAAGCAGGATTGGGAGATGTTGGTAAGTAGGATGCGGAGGATTGGAAACCGACCAGATGTACATGGAGAAGAAAAGTTAGCCAAAGATGGCCCTTTGGTAATATTTTCCAAAATTTGCTCCATGGATTTTATCAGACTTCCTATTTTTAAGAAACAATTTTATGGTAAAATAATTTTTTAAAAATATGAAATGACACTTTAACTTTTAAGTTAAAAACACTTCTCAACTGCATGATGTCTAAGTTCACTGAAAAAACTTATAACAGTCAATATCTAAGTAGGGGGTTAGGATGAAGGTGGTCTCAAAGTTATTTGAAGAGAGAATTTCCTCTCACAGAAACACACAGATACACACACAGAGAATATTTATTCACACCTCAAGAAGCAATTCCACAAGGAGCAGCATTTGGAAAGTGCTGCCTTAATGCGTACAACTTTATATGTGAGGAGAATAATGGCCTCAAAGTGGTAATAGAAGCTGGTAACACAGAAAGGGGGGTGGGCGCGGGGAGTAAAATTACAAGTTCAGTTAAGGAATTTGAAACACTTCTAACACACAGACCACTGGCATTCAGCAGCAAGCTTAGAACTCAGAAGAAAGAACAGGAATGGAGACATCCGATTTGGGGCTTTTTAGCATAGAATTAATACTTTTAATACTTTATTTATTGTCTGGTTTTTTTTTTTTTTTTTTTTTTTTGAGATAAAGTCTCACTGTATTGCCCAGGCTGGAGTGCAGAAGTGCAATCTCGGCTCACTGCAACCTCCGCCTCCCAGGTTCAAGCAATTTTCCTGCCTCAGCTTCCCAAATAGCTGGGACTACAGGCATGCACCACCATGCCCGGCTAATTTCCATATTATTAATAGAGATGGAGTTTCACTATGTTGACCAGGCTGCTCTTGAACTCCTGGCCTCAAGTGATCCATCCGCCTTGGCCACCCAAAGTGCTGGGATTACAAGGGTAATCCACCGTGCCAGGCCAGAATTGATACTTTAAAGACAAAAAAATCAGAGACCCAGAAGGAGAGCATCAATCGAAATTGGGGAGAAAAAACAATTCTTGAAGACATTGTGGCCAAAGTCCATTCCAAACTCGATGAAAAACAACAACCCACAAATCCAAGGAGCTCAGTGAGATATACAAACAAAGGAAACAACAGCTAGGCACGTCAGGCGCCCATTGATGAAAGCCAAAATAAAGAAGTCGTAAAACAGTCAGAAAAGAAAACTGTCACCTTAAGGGAACAAACAGAAGTCATGTGCAGTGATAGAAGTCGTAAGGTTGTTTGCTTGGTGGGCTGGGAGAACTAAACGAAGGAGATCTTCCAGGGTGGAGATCCTTGGAAGATCCTTGGTGGAGATCCTGCCATCGCGTGGAGTTGTACAAACACACACAGCTGCCACAACTCAAGGCCGTAGATCTAAGATCTGGGTGTTCTGTAATAATGCCTCCGTTTAAAAGAAAAGGTGGAAGCCCATGGAGAAAGGGCAGGAAAATGGGAGAGTGCAATGTGGGCGGTGCCCTGGAGGCAAAGGACAGTGGCCGCCTCCAGCACCAGCAGCTGTGGAGTCAGCAGGAACCAACCCCTCCACTCGAGGGACAAGAAGATCCACATCTTAGCTTGTTAACATCTGAGGTGGGTCTCAAACGTCCTGTGATTAGAATCATCCGCCCCAGGTCGCCTGAGTCAGGACTTCTGCAGGTACACCCTGAACATCCCGAGTAATTTCAAAGCTTCCCAGGTAATTTGATAAGCAGCAGGCGTCAAAAACCTCTAATCCTGATCAGTGACACGGAGGGCATATCTTGGTCTATCTGATCCTCAGAAGCACTTTAGAGCTTCCTAAAACTGCATTTCAGGAGGCCCCGGGCCAGGATCTGCGTTTTTCTCCTGCAGCTGCTGAAACAACCAACCACAGCCTGGCTTACAAGAGGTTTATTGCTGGCAGGTCCGGAGCACACAAGTCTGACAGCAAGGTGTCCTCAGGGCGGCGCTCGCTCTGCAGGTTCCAGGGAAGAGTCCCTCCTGCCTCTCCCAGCTTCTGGTGCCTCCCTGCAATCCCGGCTTCCCTCCCTCGTTGCAGAGCCTTCCCTCTGGGTGTCTTGCCATCACCTCTCTTCTAAGGACAACTGTCATTGGATTTAGGACCCACCCACATAGTCCAGGATGACCCATCTCAAGATCATCTGTTTAATTACATCTCAAAAGACCCTTTCCAAATAAGCTCACGTTCACGGGGTCTGGATATTAGGACATAGACATATGGGGAGGGAGCACCCTTTACTCCATGACAGGGCCCAAGAGTTGATTATTTTTAGTGAATTCCTCAAGTCACATGGTGATTGGGAACAGCTGGCTAGGAGGACACCTCCACGCTCGGATCTTATGACTTCAGCCACCACTTTGTTCTCTGAGGGTTTCCTGCTGCTGGTCCCGGCTCTCTAATTCTGCTGACCTTCTTCTGGGGACAAGGGCCTTTGCAAGGATTCAGTAAACATGCAGCAGTGAGAATGGGAAAGATGCCACCAGGGCTGCCAGTGAGCAGCTCCTTCTCCAGAGCCCCCGCTGCAGGGCCCTCTCCTTCGCAGCCTCGCCTCTCAGGGGCGCGCCCATCTGTTCACACGACATCTGCGGTAATTTAATAAACGTGGGCACACAGAAGGCGGCTCCGCTTTGGGAAGACATTTAACCTGCTGCAGAGGTAAATGATTTGACTCTACCCGGTGAGAGCAAAGAAAGATGTCCTTAATGCAGCTTCTGCTGGGCTCCGTGTGTGCCGGAGGACAGTGGCCAGCGAAGGTGACAGCAAGGTTTCCAGGCTGCCTCCCTCCAGCTCAGCCTCTGCTGTGCTCTGAGTGTGGAAAAGCCATTGCGAGCTAAGTGCTGAGAATAGAGTGGGCTGTAACTAACAAAGTACTACAAACAACCTTGCCATTCGCAGAGCCATTTCTTTTTTTTCCTCCTGAAAACTGTAAAGGCAGAGATGATGATATTCACGAGTATGGAGCTCTGTGATATCTGAGGAGACATTAGGAGCCTTGGTTAGGAGGAACCAAAGGGATTCAGTCTGTTATAGTTACAGTCACTGCCTGCTCAAGGTTGAAAGTGCAGATAATTTCCTATTCAAAATATAATTCGGGTCTCTGTTCACCTTAATGCCCCTTACAGAGGCTGCTGTGAACCCCTTTTGACATCATCGCCCTAGAGAAGTCCCAGATGTGATAGTTCCGCTTACCTGAAATGGACTTTGGAACAGTCTATGGTTCTTTACAGAAATTATGACATGAAGAGGTATTCATAGGAAGTCAGAGTTCATTACAATTTATAGGAGACCAGTTTTCAAATTTGAACATATTTTCAGAACGAAAAGGAAGACCAATTGTTTAGTGTACTTAAACGGTTTAGCTTAATTAGATTCTGTCTTTGGGTCAAAATAATTTCCATGGCAAAAAGGAAATAAATCCCTAGCTCTGAAGCATTTTGAAAACATCTAATTCGAATACCTTGTTTGAAATTATATTGAGCAGAACTATTTGGGGAAGTAGTAAAGCTACTCTGTATGTCTGTTTTACAACCTTGTCATGGAGTTTCACTACGTTTTAAAAGTTATGATCTGGATTTATCACCGAAAGGAGAAATCGTTTCTTTATGCTTGGAAATCTTTTCTCATACAGTGTACTCTGCATATAAATTTTATTATCATTATCTGCCCCTCCACCTTTATTCATTATTATGGTTTTCCTCGTCAGAGTCCTTTCTCGTCTTTCCCTCTGATTGCTTCCCACGTGAGAGAACATCGGCTCCCCAGTCTCTGAAGCACAGTGGAGCCAGAGGTCAGACAGCTCCGACCTCACCTCATTGTCCAGGGTGCTGGACCTGAGACCATGAGGGCTGAGCTAACCAGGAGGCAGAGGGAGGAAGGTGTCACCTCCGTGTGGCTTTTCTTCTAGGCATGGTTGCAGGAACGTTGTAGAAATTATTAGGTAACCTACATTTCCACTCTTTAAGGAAAGAAGTCTTCTGAGAAATCTTTTTTTTTTTTTTGAGACGGAGTCTCGCTCTGTCGCCCAGGCTGGAGTGCAGTGGCGCTTTCTCGGCTCACTGCAAGCTCCACCTCCCAGGTTCATGCCATTCTCCTGCCTCAGCCTCCCGAGTAGCTGGGACTACAGGCGCCCATCACCATGCCCAGCTAATTTTTTTTTGTATTTCTTTTTTTAGTAGAGACGGAGCTTCATCGTGTTAGCCAGGATGGTCTCAATCTCCTGATCTCATGATCCGCCCGCCTCAGCCTCCCAAAGTGCTGGGATTACAGGCGTGAGCCACTGCGCCCGGCCTGAGAAATCTTAATAGTACTTTGAAAGTCACAGTAGTATTCCACTATGATTTGAAAATGTTTTCTATCGTTATAGTTTAGTAGTTAGGGGCATAGCTATAGAGCTAGATGGACCCAGGAATGAAATCCTCGTTCTGCCACTGACTTTGTTGAGGGACGTGGATAATTTTGCTCAGCCTCTGAGTATCAGTTTACCCCTCAGTGATACAGAGACAGAGTCAGAGGCAAACACTCATCCCCAGCCCAGCATGATCTCTGGAATATTCAAGGCTCAATAAACATGAGCTGTGGTGCTGTCACCCAGCTCTTGCTCTAAAGTAACCATTCACATTCACTAAGAATGCACTTTGAGAATTAAATGCCACATTTTTCTACACAGTGGAAATGTGTGACAACAAGAATTCAATGTTATTTTTCAGGGAGAGCCTAACACATGTGACCCACACCATGTCAAAATGCAAAAGAGTAATGTAAAACTGAGAAATTGAGGAGAATCTCAGCACCACCAATGCAGCATTTAACTGCTTTTAAAGGAAAAGCAAGCCCTTCGTTTCCCTTCTATTTTATTAAATACCACTAAAAAAATCTATCTTCCTTTCTTATTATTTACCCTCTATAATTGGCATACCTACAAGTTGGTGATAGCCATTTGTCTTCGTTTTTAAATACTTGAAGAGTAGCAAAAATTAAAATTATTTTTAACTGAAGCTATGAACAATATAAACATTTATAAGCATACATTCTTTAGTAACTCTGAGCTATCTTCACAATTTACCCAAAAGGAATCTACCTTAAGAAGGAAGTCTCCTCATGATTTCCTTTCTCAATCAGCCCATTACAGGGCCCACTGTTTCTTTCACTGCCATAAATTCTCAAGTGGCCACATCATAAATGACACTAAGAAGCTTAGCCTGGAAGTTGCAAGAGTGAAAGATGCCTCTGACACAGTGGAGAAGCTGGGACATGGGCTTGGCTGGTGAGGCTGGAGGGACAGAGCGAACACACGTTTGCATTAGACGTGCCTGATTCCAGGGTCAGGTGTGCTGGCATGTGGGACCGGCGGCCGACAGTACTGGGTTCTGCGCGATTCAGTACTGGAGACTGAGAACTGTGTGTCATTCAGACACGTACTTGGACTATCCAGTGCTGGAAGCCATGAAGAAGGGCATGACTCAGGGTGTGACACTGGGTCGAGAGCAACAGTCTGACAGACACCCTAATCCAGCACTGGCCACATACATGGAGCATCAGACACAAGCCTCCACATAGACGCTTCCGTGAGTCAAATCTTGTCCCCACCAAATTCAAGTTCTCCTGAAACCTCAGAACGTGACCTTAATTGAAAATAGGGTTTTTGCAGATGTAACCAAAGTAAGGCCGGATAGGAGATCATACTGCATTGGAGGGGCCCAAAATCCAACAGGAGCATCCTTAGAAGAGACAGAAAAGGACACACGGATGAAAGACAACCACAGGAAGATGAAGGCAGAGACTGGAGTGATGCTGCCACAAGCCAGGGACACCAAGGGTGCCTGGAGCCACAGAAACTGGAAAGAACCAAGGAAGGCTCCCCCAGCCTGCAGCCTCCAGAGGGAAGCACTCTGCCAACCCCTTGATTTTGCACTTCTGGCCTCCAGAACTGTGGGAGAATAAATGTCTACCGTGTTAAGCCACCCAGCTCCCGATCAAGTGTTACAGCAACCACAGTCAACTAACACAGAAACCAAAACACGAGTGGCATTGCGCAGTGACAGGAAAGCAGTGGCTTCCGCTTCAGAGGCATCCAGAATTGAAGAACAAAGGGGGCATTCCTGGAGACCATAAGGGGCACATTCATGGAGCAGACGAAGCGGTGTCATGAAGGATGGTGGGTGAAAATCAACATCAGCTGAAAGATCACCTTCCCAACAAGTTAGGCAACCAACAGGAGGAACCAGAAGGGACAGACCCCAGGAGTGTTTGGGAGAGTCAAGAAAAGGCTTTTAAGGTAGCAAGACCTTTTTATACTTGAAGGCAGCAAAAAAGTCACACATACTTGCCCTAAGAATTGTAAAACTCATAGAATTGTCGGTTCAGATGGCTATATCCTTGGAGCAAAGATCGATTTACCCTTCTCTACTGTACCATAAATTTTGTTAGGTTATAAAACCAAAGCCGTTTTCTTACTGTGGCCACACATGGTCGGCCCTCTCTGCATGACTGTTTTCTAATCTCCTTGTTTTAAGGACACCCATCAGATTAGATTAGGGCACATCCTAATGATCTCATTTTTACTTCATTTCTTCTTTAAGGCACTATCTGTAAATACAGCCACATTCTGAGGTACTAGTGAGGAGAACTTCAACATTCAACATATAAATTTCACAGAGGAGGCCCAATTCGGCTCATCAAATAGGAGAATGTCCTCGTTTGTAGAAAGTACACACTAAAGGATGTGGAAGTAATGTAGGATCATATCAGCAGTTTATTTCCAGGTGATGCAGGAAAAAAGGTTTTTATACTGCACTTGCAATTTTCCTGTAAGTTGGAGATTGTTTTTTAAAAATTGTTTTTTCTAAAAAAGCAATCCGTGTGGGACAGTTAAAATGTGTGTTAGTGGGTAGGTGAGTCGACCACATTTAATTAAAGACTGTGGCAGTGCTGTGAAATCTCAGCTCTGAATGTATTCGAGCTCTTTCTCTCCATCTTTGTCCACAGCAAGCGTTCCACTCAGCATGGCATTCTTCCCGCGATCCATTCTCAAATGTTGGCATGAATTCTTAATACTCTGAAAGAAAATGATCCTGGAAAGTATAAAATATTTACAGCCTGCTGTCTGTTCTGCCTCGCTGGAGGAAAATTCTCATCTGTACACAAATGTTCTTCAGCTTTTGAGACCAGATGGCAGAGAGTCATAAAAAGACTGAAAAATTAGAAGGCAGGAAGTGGAACGCGATGCCCATCAGAGAGCGGCTGTTCCCTGCGGGGCCAGCGTCTTTACGTTCTTCAGATGAAGGGCTTGCCCCGACGCGGCAGTCTCAGTCTATCGGGCTCTGTCCATTCCTCTTCTTAATTTCATATAAATCTCCTTTCTGTCCCCTGCACATGACCGATACCCAGGGAAAATGCCTCACTGCAAACGCTATCATCCGGTGGGGCCACTGGACAGGGGTGGGATGGCTGTCGCAGCACTGATCCCCCTGCAGGGAGGCTGACCTCATGAGGAGGTCTGCGAGCCTCCATCACCATCTTCTTCATGGGCTCTGGGCTAGGAACTGCCACAACCTCACTTGAAGGCCTTCTGTCTCTCACTTTCCTCGGTCCATCTGACCTAATCATGCTACTGTGATCATCACAGGCACAGGTATCAGGAGACCCTGCCAGCACACAGCAGCTCTGCTTGGGGCCTCGTAGGTTCACCTTGGGCAGTGCTCCCAAGCACACAGGCCAGGCGATGGCCTTCAAGCCCGAGCCAGACGCCCTCCTGCTCTTCAACATCACCTGTCAGTCGCCAAGGCCCTCCATGTGAGCTCCTCCAGAAGCAGACGCTTAGGCTATTGGGGAGGTGATTCCAGAAAATGCCAGGAAGGGCTGGGAAGCAAGACAGGAAAGGAGAGGAAGGCGACCCAGAGTGGGAAAGCAGGGGGGTCTCCTGGGCTGCTGAGCCTCAGCTCAGGGCCACGGGAAGACACCCTGGCACCTGCTTCTGAGCCATCCTCCCCAGGGCTGGGCTGGGCTCTCCAGGGGGCAGCCTCGCAGGGGCTCTACAGGACCCTCCAGCCCTGGGGCCTGGGTCAGCGGCTGCTCTACATGAGGGTTAGCTTATGCATCTAGAGCTTTCTCCCAGGAAAGATTTGCCCCTAAGCTTGGTTCAGCTGCACCCACGCCTCAACCTGTGCCTGATTCACCTCTCATTACAATGAATATGATAACTTAGAAAGGTTTTCTCCCAGGAGACGGTCTGCACCAATGACTTTCTGCTTAAGACAATCAGCTGGTCCATCAACCAGGAGGCTCACCTGGTGCCTCTGTGCTGCATCCTCCTGAGTGCCCAGGCTCCTGGAGGCTGTGCCTCCCCCTGCACCAGCTCCCTCCAACTCCCCTGCTCCTCTCCCCTGCCTCTCCCTGTATCTTCCCCACAGGTCCTCCACCACTCCTCTCCCGCTCCCCACCTTCTCCCCTCCTCTTCCCCACCTCTCCCCTACTCTTCCCGGCCTGTACCCCCCTCTTCCCTTCTCTCCCCACCTCTCCCTTCCTCTCCCGGACCTCTCCCCTCCTCTCCCCT
>NW_012101587.1:6200503-6207710 GCF_000951045.1 Mandrillus leucophaeus | reverse complement strand
AAAAAGTTTTTGTACAGAGGGGGTCTCACTCTGTTGCCTAGGCTGATTTTGAACTCCTGGCCTCAAGCTATCCTCCTGCCTTGGCCTCCCAAAGTGCTGGAATTACAGGCATGAGCCACTGCGTCCAGCCCCATTCAGTTTTCTTTCCTTGCCATTCCTGTCCCCAAACTCTCTTGTTACGGTCACCAGCACCCTCTGTGTAGTGAAATCCAGTTATCACCTGTCTGCCCACATTATACTTGATCTACTAGTGGTGACAAAGGCTGGTGACAACTTCTTGAGATGCCATATGCTCTTGGCCTCCAGGATGCTACCCTCACGGCCTCCTCCTACCTCTCTACTGTCCTTCTTCATCACTCTGGCTGCTTTATTCTCTTCTCTCTGAACCTTAAAGGCTGAAAAACTTCATGCCTTGGCCCAAAGCCCTCTCTCTTCTTTGTCTACACACTCTCCTTAGTTGATCTGTTTTGGTCCTGTGTCTTTTAATAACATCAATATATGACTTACCTTCAGCACTGAGGCTGCCTTTAACAGCAGATTATATGACATCTCTGCTTGGATATCTAATGGGCATCTTCAATCTTTGTACATGCAAAGCAAAACATTGAATTTCTCTCACTCAGGAACTTCCCTCCTCCAGCCTTCCCCACCTTGAGAAGTAGTACCACCATCCTCCCTGTTTCTACTTCAGATCTAACATTTCCACAAGTTTTACCAGTTGTACCTTCCAAATCTCTTCCTGTCTCATTATCTCTGTTACAGGAAAGGGGTCCCAATCCAGACCCCAAGAGCTGTCTCTTATACACATCTAGATGTGTATAAGAGACAGCTCCCCAACCTATCCCCCACCTCTCCCCTCCTCTCCCCGAC
This sequence comes from Mandrillus leucophaeus, assembly GCF_000951045.1. Taxonomy (NCBI): domain Eukaryota; kingdom Metazoa; phylum Chordata; class Mammalia; order Primates; family Cercopithecidae; genus Mandrillus; species Mandrillus leucophaeus. The sequence goes on along the minus strand of NW_012101587.1, from coordinate 6,206,840 downwards.
CTGCCCCCACCTCTTCCTTTCTGTCTCCACCTGTCCCCTCCTCTCCACTCCACGTGCCCAGCAGCCCTTCCTGTTCTACACACAGATCCTCCTTTCACTGGGCAATTCAGTCCCTTCTACTCCCTGCTCTCATCTTACACAGAGGAAACAAGAGCATATCTGTGCTTAATAGTAGGCATGAACTTAAGAGAGTGAACCCCACACATGTGTACACTAACATTCCTCTACTTATTAACACCAATAAACAGTAGGCACACCCTAATACATTCACATTCCTTTTCGGTACATTTGAGATTAGCTTTTCTTTCCCAAGCATCCTTACAAATTCACAGGTCTGCAAAAACTGACCTTACCTGAACTAACGTCATTTTCTTTTTAAGCTCAAGTTACTGCAATGAGACCATCAAAAGTTTCTTTATGCCAGTTCCTTTGTCGTGATATCATTGAGAGGCCCGATATAAGGAATGCATTTCCTCCAAGAGCACTGTCTGGAGGGGTGGAGAATGACGCTCGAGAGAACCGTGACTCAGGCAGTGGGAGCACACAGGACCCGGAGAGGCAGTGCCATCATACTCCTTAGGCCACATTTCCCGAGGAAATCAGGGAAAAACTTTTTTTTAAAGCTCATAATGTCACATTATGTTAATTAAAGTTAATTAAAATGGAAATGAAGTAATTTAATTTAAACAATTTAATTAAAATGTTTAAAATTTCTATTTTATTTCCACTACAACCTATCGGCTTTAATTTTTAAACCTGTCTTCAAACTGTAATTATGCCTCTTTCTCTTTAATAAGTTCCACCTTACTCATTAACCATCTTTCTGTTGCAGTTTGTTGAGAGTTCCATTTAAGAAGCCCATAGTGTGTGTGTTGGGAAATTCAGATCTCCAAAGTACAGGAGCTTAGAATGTGATCTAGAAGGCACAAGCCAGTGGGTAGGGAGGTTTTTGGGGGCTAGGACCCTTCCATTTCCCTACATTATTCTCTGCCCACCACCACTTCAGAGAAAGGTTCCACGCTCACCCCCTAAAGCTGCCGTCTGACTTAAGAAGGTCGGTCTACAAGGTATTGTTTGTCTTCCAGAAATTTAGCAAGGTCTTTTTCTTTGGTTTCCAGAAAGCCAATGTAGTAGGTTTCACTGCTCATGTTTTTTAATGAAGGGAAATGGCTTTAGGTTTTTGTAAGTCTTCGGTGACAAGGGGCTAAATTTCACTAGCAGTATTTCAGAAGATCTTAACTTGCCTCATTACCCTTTAGCACATACCTGTGAGCCTTGATTCTTACAATAGGAAGAAAACGCTCATCTGGGGTGTTGACAGCTGGCAGACTTGAAAAGGGCAATTTACTTTGCTTTATTTACCTCTTTTATTCACTGTTCTTCTCTAAAGAAATACGAATGTGCCAATTAGGGAGAAAATACAAATGTGCCAGTTAGGGAGAAAAGATTTGCGACACAGGAGGATTCCTCCATTCACCAAACATTCATCTCAGTTTCTTTTCAAGAGCAAGACCCTTAACTACATTTAATTATAATTTATATATTCTAGGACAATATTAATAATCATACAGAGGCATTCATCATACAGAGGTATTAATTTTTAAAGTTCCAATAACACAAAAGGTGGAAAATGCAGGTTTGACGGGTATCCCAGGTGGTGCCGGGAGCAGCTGCCGTCTCACCTTTGTCAAAGGCATTGGAAAATTCTCCAAGGGTCTCAAAGCGGGGCTGTAGTTTAGGGCCCCTTTGAGGCCCATGAGAACCAAGCAGGGGTGGGAAAGGTGAAAATTGCATGCCCTCCTGTGTGGGACAGTAAATGTAGGTAAACTGGAATTTTTGAGGTTTGGCCTCGGGCACCTAGTGAAGCAGCGTCATTGTCTGAGGTAAATTCCAGAAGTTCGTTGTGTCACGCAAAGGGAATCAAGGACGTGGACACACTAGACGTGAGTTTAGAGCAGAGGTTTAACAGGCGAAAGAAAGAGAAAAGACAATAGCTCTCTCTCTCTTGCAGAGAGAGACGGGCCTCCAAGTGGGACTTCTGGTCCACGGCAAAGTGCACCGGGTTTTACAGACTGCCTTGAAGAGGTAGTGTCTGATTTACATAGGACCCAAAGACTGGTTGGACCAGATATGCTATTTACACAGTGTGCAAAGAAGCTGGCCACCCCACCTTGATCTTTTATTATGCAGATGGGTTCTCTACCGGGCCAGCACCACATTGTCTGTTCCTTATTGTACATGTGGTTGACAGAGAAAAGGGAAGATGGAGCCTCTGTGTTGAACATACCTGCCCCCCGGGTAGACTTTTCCTATTGGCACAGCCGCCAGTATTCACCTGTGCAAGCTTCCAGCTTGCTTATCTATGTCTGCAGCTTGATTTTAGAGGCTGCTCTTTGGCAGAAAAGAAATGATTTGAGGATTGCTTTTCATTAAAAAGAAAACCTTACTGAGGACACTCCTACCTCACTATTTGCCTAAATCATTTCCTTTCAACTCCTGTATCACTAGGGCTGCTTTGAAATACTGGAAGGATCAAGAGCTCATCCTGGGACTGGAAGGGAAACTGAAACAGCAGGAAACATGAAAAAGTTTGGAAGCAACTCAGAGTGAGGCTTGGGCAAGACTGTGTTTCCACAGGATTCTGCCGGGTAACCAAATGCTGTCTAACTGATTCTACAGCAATAAACAGCATATGTTGAACATTTAATACAGGTCAGCTGTTATGCTGACTTGCTTTTTATGCATCATCTCATACAATATTTTTTAAAACAGATGATGTCGGCACCATTATCATTTTACTTTACAGATGGAAAAATCAAGGCACCCAGTGGGAAAGCAGTCCATGCAAGGTCCTGGAGCAGCGATTGTAGAACGCAGCCCAGGCTGTGGCTGTACCACGGGGGCCAGAACCCATCCTCATCACTTTCACAATTGATGCAAATGTTACATAGGCCAAGGTGCTGACCATGCTGTTGAGATCTGCCGCATCTCTGCTGGACTTTGGTCCAGTTACTCTATCACTGTTTGAGAGAGGAATATTAAAACCTCAAATCATGACGGTGGTAGTGTGTACCTCTCTTTTTAATTCTGTCATTTTTGCCTCATGGATTTTGAAGCTCTGTTATGGAGCACATATACATTTATGATTGCTATGTCTTCCTGCTGAATTGATCCTTTCCTCATTATGAAGTGCTTATTTGTCGCTCATGATTCATTTCACTTTGAAATGGACTTTATGTTACATTAATACATCCACTCCAGCCTTCCTATTTGCCTCTTCTCTTTTTAATTCCTGTGTCTCTCCTTTCCTGCCTCTTTTGGCTTATTTTGATTGTTTTAGAGCATTTACTCAAGGCTGTTAATGGTGAGTCATGAAACAAATGCAGATTTTCTACAGGTGAGAGTCGCAATTGGCACAAGCTTCAAGGCAGAGCATCTCGTTATATATTAAGGGTGTTGAAACTCTTAACGATGCGCTTTTCCTTTATCCCAGCTGCAGCACCCCTGCACATTTATGTTTTTAAAAAAATCAGGCCAGGTGAGGTGGCTCATACCTGTAATCCCAGCACTTTGGGAGGCCAAAGCAAGAGGATCCCTTGAGCCCAGGAGTTCGAGGTTACAGTGAGCCATGATCTCAGCATTGCACTCCAGCCTGGGCGATAGAGCAAGACCTCATCTCTTAAGTAAATAAGTAAATAGATAAATAAATCACTCGTGGCCCTCCCCACCCAGGCTCCAGACTTATTTTTCTTCTGCCAGAGTAGACAACAGTGCTCTTCCCACGTCTTCACCTCCCGGCCTCCCTTCCTCTCTCCTCCTTGCCACTTTACCTCTTTCCCTCTGTTCCTCCTCTTACTGTCTGGTTGATATAAAATTCACATTATACATTTTAAATTAATCTTAACCCTTAGAATTCCACATATTTTTTAAAAGTGTTTTAGAATAAGTGATACATTATTTGTCTTCAAACTATTTCATCATGAAATCGTAAGGCATATAAAAATGTTATAATAAACACCCATGTGCCTATCATCTAGCTTAAATAAAATTATTCCCCAGTCCCTGCTCTTCTTGACCCACTCTATTTAGGTGTTTGCTTTTGTTTGTTTTTGACAGGGTCTCACTCTGTCACCCAGGCTGGAGTACGGTGGCTGAATGACAGCTCACTGCAGCCTCGACCTCCTGGCTCAAACAATCCTCCTGCCTCCGTCTCCCAAGTAGCTAGGACTATTATGCACCACTACACTTGGCTACTTTTTTTTAAAAAGTTTTTGTACAGAGGGGGTCTCACTCCTGTCTCTTATACACATCTAGATGTGTATAAGAGACAGCCTTAGTTGATCTGTTTTGGTCCTGTGTCTTTTAATAACATCAATATATGACTTACCTTCAGCACTGAGGCTGCCTTTAACAGCAGATTATATGACATCTCTGCTTGGATATCTAATGGGCATCTTCAATCTTTGTACATGCAAAGCAAAACATTGAATTTCTCTCACTCAGGAACTTCCCTCCTCCGGCCTTCCCCACCTTGAGAAGTAGTACCACCATCCTCCCTGTTTCTACTTCAGATCTAACATTTCCACAAGTTTTACCAGTTGTACCTTCCAAATCTCTTCCTGTCTCATTATCTCTGTTACAGGAAAGGGGTCCCAATCCAGACCCCAAGAGAGGCTTCTTAGATCTTGCACAAGAAAGAATTCAGGGCGAGTCCACGGTGTGAAGTGAAAGCGAATTTACTAAGAAAGTAAAAGAATGAAAGAATGGCTACTCCATAGACAGAGCAGCCCCGAGGGCTGCTGGTTGCCCATTTTTATGGTTATTTCTCGGTGATATACTAAACAAGGGGTGGATTTTTTATGTCTCCCCCTTTTAGACCATATAGGGTAACTTCCTGACATTGCCATGGCATTTGTAAACTGTCACGGCGCTGGTGGGAGTGTAGCAGTGAGGACAACCGGAGGTCACTCTCGTTGCCATTTCGGTTTTGGTGGATTTTAGCCAGCTTCTTTACTGCAAGTTGTTTTATCAGCAAGGTCTTTATAACTTGTATTTTGTGCTGACCTCCCTTTTCATCCTGTGACTTAGAATGCCTTAACCATCTGGGAATGCAGCCCAGTAGATTTCGGCCTCATTTTTCCCAGCTCCTATTTAAGATGCAGTTGCTCTGGTTCACATGCCTCTGGCATCTCCACTGTGACCTCTCTGGACCAAACCACCAACACGCTTTGTCTGCAGCAAGAGGGCACCTCTGGTCCTGCCTGCCTGGTCCTGCCTCTCTGTCTGTTCTCCACACAGCATTGGAAGGGATGCTTTTAAAGTGTAAATTAGACCATCATTACCCCATTTAAAACCATGAAGTCAGACAGAAGCTACTAAAGAAATCACAGTCCGCCTGCCCCTCTGCTGCACCTCCGGCAAAGATTTAAAATTCCTGGACAGACTCCCGTGGGTAATGACTCAGAGGAACAGTGAAGCATCCTAATTACCAGCCCAGCTACTTGTCCAAGAGCCTCCTTTGCAAATTTCACAGTTTGCCTCCTTATCTTCTGTGAGGAGTCCCTAATTGGTTCTTGTTCGGTAAAAATTAAGTTGCAATTCTGATTTGTGATGCAGTCTCTGGCAAGTCAAGCATTTTGTTTAAATTCTCTGCAATATGTTATTTTCCACTGTTCAACCTACTTCTGAGTATGCAACAAAACAAAGTATTTCCTACAAAAAGAGAGTTACCTTTAAGGACTACTCTCAGGTTCAAACAGTCATTATTTGTTGAGCTTAAGGAGTTGAAAATTTTTAGTATGGTTAGAATCGAATCTATAAACTTTAAGCATTTTCCAGTGGTTCCCAAAATATAAACAACTTGCTTATTTTCCTTTTGAGTACATTATTATCCTGCTCAGAAATATGCCGTGGTACCAAATTGCCTCTCAAAGTCAATTTGCAACCCTTTATCTCATACTTCTAACATTCTCTAACTCCTTCTCCCCTATATAATCGTCTGTTTCCCACAATACTCTGTCTCGGAGTCAGCTACGATCCAGCCAGCACATTCACGCGCCTTCTCCGTGCGGGCGAGAGCTGCCTTCTCCACCCCAGAACACCAGGCCTCCAGCCAGACTGAGCACCCTCTTATCATTTTAAACAGAAAACTCATTCCAACTTTCAAATCTATGTTTCAAGAAGTGCCTTCCTTGGATGACCTCTCCTCTCAGGACTCTTCTGATTGCTTCAGCAACCATTTTAGCATGTATACCTGCAAAAATGCTTTGTCTCTGTCTGTGTCTCTGTCACATACATACACACGCACACACATGCACACACGCACACACGCACACAC
>NW_012101587.1:6197947-6199563 GCF_000951045.1 Mandrillus leucophaeus | reverse complement strand
GCCACCACGCCTGGCTAATTTTTTGTATTTTTAGTAGAGATGAGGTTTCACTGTGTTGGCCAGACTGGTCTCAAACTCCTGACCTGGTGATCCACCTACCTCAGCCTCCCAAAGTGCTGGGATTACAGGTGTGAGCCACCGTGCCCGGCGATGGATGGCTCAATTTTAAAAACATATAGTTGCAATTCTAACAATCAAAATCAAGGAAAACATTTCACAATCAGAGAAGACTAAGAGGCTAAACACCAACACCCTCAAAAAATGGTGAAAATAACTAATAATAAAAGCCATTAATCAATAAGGAAGTAAAGTTCTTTCTAGTGATGCCATAGACTAAAATTTCCTTCCTTCATTCCACGAACTTTGAGTTCCTACTTTGCACCAGGCTTTCGGTTAGGCCCAGGGGATAGGAAGCCGAGAAAGACTCAGTCTCCATCATGGAGGAAACTGCACGTTACAGCGTGGGCAACAGTTGGGCACCTGGCAGCTACCACCCAGTGTGACACATTCCCCAGGGCGGGCAGGGGAGTAAACACAGACAGGGTGCCGACAGCCAAGCTGCGTGTGCGAGAAGGAGCGGGGCAATGTGGGTGGCAGAAAGAGGACATTTCAGGTGGGAGGTGCGGCCCGTCCAAAGGCGGAGGGAAGGGAGCTGGAGCCAGGCACACAGTGAGCGGCGCAGGCTGCAGGGCGTGTGGCCTCTGCCCTGTATGCTCAGGCGCCATACCTGGAGGCACCATGCCTCTTAGGCGCCACCTTGTCGTTACGATAATTTTTAATATTATTATTATCATTTTGTTAACCCCACAGATGGCATTTTACAATATTTATAACAGTTTTCTGGCAGATGGCAGTAAAAGGTGTTGTTTTCACAAAAAATTAATGTATTATGACAACTTTCTGACGATAGAAATAAAGCATATTATTCTAAAAGGATTGGTGTACAATATATACATACATATATAAAGAGAAAAGTTCTGCTTCAAGTCACAAAAGATAACTTTGGCAAATCAAAAGATTTGATCAGCAAAATATTTTAATGATCATCAAAATGTTTTATTGGTATAATAAGATCTAAAATTGCCCGCGTTTCTAAACAAGAGCTGCTATTCTAGCTGATGTACTGATCAGCAAACATTTTAAAATTTAAAAAGGAACCCCCAGCCAGGCACAGTGGCTCATACGTATAATCCCAGCACTTTAGCAGGCCGAAGTGGGCAGATCACCTGAGGTCGGGAGTTCGAGACCAGCCTGGCGAAACCCCGTCTCCACTAAAAAATACAAAAATTAGCTGGGCATGGTGGCACACGCCTGTAATCCCAGCTACTTCAGAAGCTGAGGAAGGAGAATAGCTTGAACCTGGGAGGCAGAGGTTGCAGTCAGCCAAGATCGCACCACTGCACTCCAGCCTGGGCAACAGAGCAAGCCTCCATCTCTCAAAGATAAAAATAAATAAATAAAAAGGAACTCCTACTGCTTTTAGATCACTTGATAAAGTTAATGTTTGCCATTGTATTCCTTATGGGTATTTACCAGAATGGTATTGCTGAGATGACAATTTAAGCCTTCTATTTCTTTCACTGTGACATTTATTATTACTGTGCAATAATATATTT
>NW_012101587.1:6189254-6197897 GCF_000951045.1 Mandrillus leucophaeus | reverse complement strand
TGTTTTCACAAAAAATTAATGTATTATGACAACTTTCTGACGATAGAAATAAAGCATATTATTCTAAAAGGATTGGTGTACAATATATACATACATATATAAAGAGAAAAGTTCTGCTTCAAGTCACAAAAGATAACTTTGGCAAATCAAAAGATTTGATCAGCAAAATATTTTAATGATCATCAAAATGTTTTATTGGTATAATAAGATCTAAAATTGCCCGCGTTTCTAAACAAGAGCTGCTATTCTAGCTGATGTACTGATCAGCAAACATTTTAAAATTTAAAAAGGAACCCCCAGCCAGGCACAGTGGCTCATACGTATAATCCCAGCACTTTAGCAGGCCGAGGTGGGCAGATCACCTGAGGTCGGGAGTTCGAGACCAGCCTGGCGAAACCCCGTCTCCACTAAAAAATACAAAAATTAGCTGGGCATGGTGGCACACGCCTGTAATCCCAGCTACTTCAGAAGCTGAGGAAGGAGAATAGCTTGAACCTGGGAGGCAGAGGTTGCAGTCAGCCAAGATCGCACCACTGCACTCCAGCCTGGGCAACAGAGCAAGCCTCCATCTCTCAAAGATAAAAATAAATAAATAAAAAGGAACTCCTACTGCTTTTAGATCACTTGATAAAGTTAATGTTTGCCATTGTATTCCTTATGGGTATTTACCAGAATGGTATTGCTGAGATGACAATTTAAGCCTTCTATTTCTTTCACTGTGACATTTATTATTACTGTGCAATAATATATTTGTTTGCCATGATAACCCACAATGTAAGAACTGCATATAAATAAGTTTGATATATTACATAATAATGCAGAAATGTAGCAATTGTTTACAGTTACATAATTTTCATCAGAATGATAGATGCTGTTAAAATTTAGATGCTTCTTGCCTATTTTTATGTCACTATTTCTAAGACAAAATACTTCTCAGATGTCAGAAAATAAAACTTAGAAAATTTAAAAAACTGAAACCTATGAGAGAAGAAAATGAGGGAAAAATGTACTATTGAATAAATTCTTGGAGGTAAATAAAATGTCAGAAAAAGAGTACAGACTTAAAGCTCCTAGGTTTCCATGGAATGTCGCAGTCACCGCACCAGGGACACAGAGTGTTGCATTTACTACCATCAACCTCCTTGTCAGCTGCAATTTCACAAGTTGCATGAAATACTGGAAAAGGTGCTATTATCGTAGACTTCAAAGCATACGGACTACTATTATTTTGACTTTTAACAGCACATAAAATAAATCAAAGGCTTTATTTTCTTTAGCTTTTCACAAGAAAAAACCATGAACACATGGGGATAGCAAAAGCAAAGCAACAGCTGTTCATTCAATGCATATTCTATAGTCACATCAGGCATCGTATTCTATGCCAATTAGTGTGTAATAAATATGAAAAAATAGAGGGTAGCATTTGAAAAGCTATTTTTCAGCAACATCAAATCTCCCACCACGTTGGCCAGCATGTAAAGAATATAGGAGAATCTAGGACAAGCATTCTCCAACTGAGCCCGGCAAACAGCATTAGTGTGCAGAGGCTACTCCAAGAGGCACACAGACAAGGAAGGTCACACGCACTACTGTCCCCTCCACCACCCCCCCTCTATCATCCCCCCTCCACCACCCCTCTTCCATCACCCCTACTCTGCCACCCCCCTCCACCACCCTCCACCCAGATTTTACCCTCTGGGAGACAGAGGAGTTGTTAACAGAGGAAATACATGATCAGATTTATTGAGGAAGGTCGTAAATCCTCACAGTGGAATCCATCATCTGTTACGGACCAAGAGCTCCCAGCTTTGAGATCTTTAAGAGACCTAATAATGCAACCTTCATCCTTATTTCTTGTGAGTATGTAACATGATATTCTAAAGAGTTTCAGTTTTATGGAGCACCACATGAGTTATTAAAGGTTACTAAAACCAAGAATTTAGAAACTAAAAATAGAACGGTGCTAGTGTATACGGAGTTCTTATTTCAGGAAGCTAATAATAAATATGGGTTGGCAACTCTCCTATTTTTATAAGAATAAATTCAAACATTGGAAAAGCCATACTCTCAGGAAAGCTACTTTGACGACAACTCATACTTTTGTATTGCAATGAATATTTTGATTGCTTCATATTTTCCTTTTTTATTATAAAGTATAGTTATTTAATATTTTTCTTCACTTGTATCAGTTTAGTCATTTGATACATGGTAGGTGAGCCCAAAGTTGGGGCTTACCCCGGGAGGGTTCTAGGCTTCACCCAGGAAAGAATTCAAGGGCAAGCCAGTGGTGTCAGACAGCAACTTTTACTGAAGCGGCCGTGCACAGCAGCAGCAGAGGTCCTGCTCCTTGCAGAGCAGGGCGACCCCATAGGCATGGTGTCCAGAGCAGCAACTCAGGGGCAGGCCTGCAGTCACATTTATACTCACTTTTAATTATATGCAAATTAAGGAGCAGATTATACAGAAATTTCTAGAAAAAGGGTGGCAACTTTCCAGTTGTTGCGTCATTGCCATTGCCATGGAAAGGGGTGGTAACTTCTGGCTGTTGCATGACAATGTCAAATTGACATGGCACACCAGTGGGGGTGTCTTATGGAGAGCTGTTTCCACCCCATCTTTGTGTTAGCTAGTCCTCAATTTGGTTGAATGTCTAAGCCCCACCTTCAGAGTTGAGTCCTGCCTGCCACCTCAAGTTGTTAATTATTTGTAACCCTTTTCATATAGGGTTATTATAATCCTATATTAGTGCTGATGTCGATTTTTAGCAGTAGCACTCATTCTATAATGCATTCTACTTTGGATATATTGAGATACCTGTGGAATATTGAGATGGAAATGCTGAATTAAGAACAATATGTAGGCCGGGCGCGGTGGCTTAAGCCTATAATCCCAGCACTTTGGGAGGCCGAGACGGGCGGATCACGAGGTCAGGAGATCGAGACCATCCTGGCTAACACGGTGAAACCCCGTCTCTACTAAAAAATACAAAAAAAACAAACAAAAAAAAAACAAAACAAAAAAAAACTAGCCGGGCGAGGTGGCAGGCACCTGTAGTCTCAGCTACTCGGGAGGCTGAGGCAGGAGAATGGCGTGAACCTAGGAGGCGGAGCTTGCAGTGAGCCGAGATCCGGCCACTGCACTCCAGCCTGGGCGACAGAGCAGGACTCCATCTCAAAAAAAAAAAAAAAAAAGAAACAAAAAGATTTGGAAGTGGCATGGAAATATTAACATCTGGGGAGTGGCTGGGACTACTAAGGGAGATGGTAGAATGAGTGAGAAGAGGAGAAGATCAGAAAGGAAAGGAATCCAGGTGTCCACAGGGCTGAGAAACTCTCTGCAGGCTTTCAGGAAGGATCTGTTTCCTTGCTCATTAGGGTTACAGGCAAATTCAGTTCCTCGAGGTTGTAGGACTGAGGTCACTGCCTTCTCACTGGTTGTCATCTGGGGCCATTCCCAACTTCTAGAGGCTGCCACATTCCTGGGCTCATGGTCTCCTTCCTCCATCTTCAAAGCCAACAGCAGTGGGTTGAGTCTTTCACACCGAGAATCCCTCCTCCTCCTTTCATCTCATCTGCCTGACCCAGCCAGGAACGACTCTCTGCTTCTAAGGATTCACAATGATGATGAGATAAGGTATGAACTTTGCCAAGAATCAGGTTCTTGAGTAAGCAACAGCAGCATCTGTTTCAAAATCCAGCTCCCCCAGCTACGGAGGCTGGGCTGTGACCCACACAGAAGCACTACTCTCTCTCTCTCTCTCTCTCTCTCTCTTTCCCCTAACAGGGTCTTGCTCTGTCACCTGGGTTGGAGTACAGTGGTGCCATCTCGACTCACTGATGCCTCGACCTCCCAGGCTCAAGCCATCCTCCCACCTCAGCCTGACAAGTAGCTGGACCGCAAGTGCGTGCCACCATGCCCAGCTATTTTTTATTTATTTATTTATTTATTTTAGAGACAGGGTCTCACTCTGTTGCCCAGGCTGGTCTTAAACTCCTGGTATCAAGTAATCCTCCTACCCCAGCTTCCCAAATCCTGGGATCACAGGTGTAAGCAACCATGCCTAGCCAACACTGCTCTTTTAACAAGCTCATTTTGGGCAAAGAGAAAACAGTGCCATGCCAGACCACAGTGGAGACTGGGGCACAGGAAAAACCAGTATCTCTGATCCTGTCTTTACTGGAAGTGTTGACATTTTGTTAATCCCAGACATTCTGCATGGATTTTGATTTTAAAAAATATTTCTTTAAAGTATTATTTACCTAGGCCAGGTGTGGTGGCTCACGCCTGTAATCCCAGCACATTGAGAGGCCAATGCAGGTGGATCATTTGAGGTCAGGAGTTCAAGACTAGCCTGGCCAACAAGGTGAAACTCTGTCTCTACTAAGAATACAAAAAATAACCAGGTGGTGGTACGCACCTGTCATCCCAGCTACTTGGGAGGCTGAGTCAGGATAATTGCTTGAGCTCGGGAGACAGGGGTTGCGGTGAACTGAGATTGCATCACTGTACTCCAGCCTAGGCGACACAGCGAGACTCTGTCTCAGAAAATATATATATACGTGTGTGTGTGTGTGTGTGTAATTTATCTTGATGACTGAGTTTTTGTCACCCCCTTTAAATTGGGTGCCCAAAGTGAGTCCTCCTCTTGCCTCCTTCATTCCCAGGACCCTGAGAGAAAATAACCCATTACTGAGGAATCCAGGCATACAACTTTCCCAAATCTAGATTTATATGCTGCTTAGAATAGCAAAATCATTCCACCATATCAAAAATGGGGAATGGAACCAAAAATGTTCATAGTATTCTGAAACATAGAGTTCTACATCTTTGCGTCTTCCATTGATCCAAAGGAGAGATGAGTAATGAAGATAAAGAAGACAGAACTCATTCTATTCCTTCCTGCCATGCGTCTAACTTTTCAGTAAATGGCAGCAAACGTGCTCAGAATGTTAGATTAATGCATTTCATCAAAAGAGGGAGCCCTAACCTTCATTTGCCCACACCTGAGGCTTTGGCTCTTTCGTTTGTTTTTGTAAATAGAGGAAGACTGTTAAGTATTCCATATGAAAGAATCAGGTATGGTTGAGTTGATTCTCCTGTTTACGTCTTTTGTTGTTTTGTTTTGTCTCCAAACCAATTCCCTCTGCTGGGTGGGTGAGAAGGCTTCTTGCTGGTTCTCAGCCATCACGACAGAAATTCAGGGTCTTCAGAGCCTAAATGACTCCTTACCCCTTCATGGCCACTAGAGGGCCACCGACACCACCATTATGAATTGATACACCCAGATTTATGATATTGACTAAATTGATGATTATTTACACTATAAAGGCATTCTTTTAAGACCATTGTTCCTTTATAATATCCTTTTAAACATGTTGGTCTCTTTAAGATTTATTTTATATAGTATTTATTTACATTTCGATATCCCCTAGTAAGTCCAATTAAATTTTTAAAAATCTGTACATAGCCTCCATGTATTCCACAAATATTTAAATATTACAGTTTGTACTCCATAAGCCTTTGTGCTGGACAATGAGGCCACAAGATTGAAAAAAGACTCAATCCTTGTTCTCAAGAATAGTTGAATGGGAAGCACAAATAATTAATTACAAGTATCAGAGCCGACATTTGCACAGGGACAGGCAGCACCAGTAAGGGAGGAATTCACTCTTTGGGGGAGGGAGGGAATTCAGCTAAACTTGTGTTGTATTTTGCACAAAAGAGATATGGCCAGTATGTAAAGTAACATGCATTTAATAGGAAAAGTGAAACAGCTGATATACTCTTAAAGTGTTTATTACTTGAAATGTGGGAAGTTTGAAATCATTCCCATACTCTCCCAAAGGAAATATTTTGCTCATCACTAGATTTATCAGAGAAAAAAGCAAAAATAAAGTGGGTACAAATTCCCCACGACCTAAGTGCATTAGAAATCCCAAAGGGACTGTGAAACATTCCCGTGACGTTTTTGCCCCATAAGAAGCTTAATTTGTTAAAACCCTTTCATGCCTGTAATCCCAGCACTTTGGGAGGCCGAGGCGGGCACATCACGAGGTGAGGAGATTGAGATCATCCTGGCGAACACGGTGAAACCCCGTCTCTACTTAAAATACGAAAAACTAGCCGGGCGTGGTGGCGGCGCCTGTAGTCCCAGCTACTTGGGAGGCTGAGGCAGGAGAATGGCGCGAACCCGGGAGGCGGAGCTTGCAGTGAGCCGAGATCGCGTCACCGCACTCCAGTGGGGGTGACAGAGCCAGACTCTGTCTCAAAAAAATAAAATAAAATAAAATAAAATAAAATAAAATAAAATAAAATAAAATAAAATAAAATAAAATAAAAAACAAAACAAAACACCCTTTAAAAGACATATTTTAATTTGAGAAAGAGTTTTTTAAATGTATTTTCTCCAAAAGCCGCGTTGTGTATAGCCTGGTTCCAGAAACGCTCCTCCCCTCCCACTTGGAGAAACCAGTGGGACAGGAAGCTGGCCTGGTGCATGCCTGTGGGTCTCCTGTTTCTGTGAAGTGGGGTATGGCTCCTCTGTTTTGCATAACTGGGGAGATGAAAGGGACATTAAACAAAGGGCAGAACATGAACCCGGAAATCCCTGCCAGGTCAATGATCCAGAGGCTGCCCTTTGTGCCACTTCCCCATGCCCTGGGCATGGAGCTCACTGGAGATTAACCCAGCTTCCCTGAGCCGGGGGGAACCTAGGTTCAGCACCACCACCCCCAGGAGCTTCCCTGGATTGTAAACCAGTGGCATAAGTCAGCTGGATGCAGAGAATGACCTGGAAATCCTGGGTGACATGCATCCTAGCTTTGCCTGCAACAGTCAGAGCGAGGGGACTGAGGAGGCACGGCCGGGGCAGGGGCAGTGGTTCAGTCCTCCCGGTCCCTGGACTGTCCAGGGTTCAGGCAGAGGGAAGGAGAGCAATCAGGCGGTGGATGGGGGCAAGGCCATGCTCAGTCACTGGGGCCATGCCAGGTGGGGACGTCCAGCTCCTGGACACAGTGCGCTGGGACAATGCCAGAGCCTGCAGGTCAGGCTGTGATGGGGCCTGGCTCCACTGCTCAGGCTTCATGCAAAAGGGCATGAGGTTAGAACAGGAGCTGTTGATGGGACTCAGAGCTAGAAGAGGATGAGCAGGAAGAGAGAGGAAACAGAGAATAAGCGTATCCCCAAAGGAGGGTCCACTTGGATGACATGGCCAGCTCCAAGAGCCACCTCCAGGTCCTGGTCCTTACGTCCAAATCCTAGGTCCTAGGGAGCAGCATGTTCACGCCGATGGGCTGTGCCCTATGCCCCTCAGTGCTCAGACAACAGAGGTGGCACAGACGCACTGCACCCAGCACAGCTGTGGTGCCCTGAGGCCTCAGGTGTCCGGATGTTGCTCAGGTGCCCTGGTAGCTCAGGGGAGAGCAGACTCAGCCACAGTGGCTGGGCCTGGCAGGAAGTGGCTCCTGGATGGACGACATGGGAGGCCAGCATCATCTGGCCAACAGACCCTGCCGAGATGGGACAGGGCCGGAAAGGAAGACAACAGGGCTTCCATGAACTATTCAGACTGCCTATGAGATGGCAACAGGCCCCAGGACTTAGCAGTGCTCTGACAGGGAGCTGGAGGTGGGAACAGGATGGACCCGAGGTCCAGGTGCTGGAGATGGGGACAGGATGGACCTGAGGTCTGGGTGCTGGAGGTGGGGACAAGATGGACTGAGGTCCGGGTGAGGGAGCTGGAGGTGGGAACAGGATGGACCTGAGGTCTGGGTGCTGGAGGTGGGGACAAGATGGACTGGATGGACCTGAGGTTCCGGTGCTGGAGGTGGGGACAGGATGGACCTGAGGTCCAGATGAGGGAGCTGGAGGTGGGGACAGGATGGACCTGAGGTCCGGGTGAGGGAGCTGGAGGTGGGGACAGGATGGACCTGAGGTCTGGGTGACTTGCTGAAGGGAGGCTTCTCAGGCCACAGTGCAAAGGAGGAAGAAAACGCTTTCAAAGCCCTGGTCAGGGGTGGGGAGGTTACAAATGATGGCCAGCGGGTTAACAAGTCATGCCGGAAACTACTGGAAAACCCAAGACTGTAGACACCTTCTAAAAGTTCATTTGTAATTATTTCACCTTGGGTGATGAGGATAAGAAAAACTGGGAAGTTTGCTACATCAGCAGCCTAGTGGAGGTGAAGAGCTTGAAGCTCAGAGTCCTTATTAACTGTATAAGACTTTAAACAAATAACTGAAGCTCTTTGTAGCTGTTTTCTCATCTGTGAAACAAGGACACGTACACTCCTTTCCTCAAAATCCTTTTTCAAGGATAAAAATGAGTTACTGGATGCACAGCACTCATAATGGTGCCTGTATCCAGCTCAGAGAGTGTTAGCAACTGTCATTATCATCATCTTCTCCCTGGGAAAGAGAGGAAAACGGCATGCCTGTGATATGTTGGGGGCAATTAATAAATTGGGCCGGGTGCAGTGGCTCACAACTGTAACCCCAGAATTTTGGGAGGCCCAGGAGGGAGGACTACTTGAAGCCAGGGGTTCAAGACCAGCCTGGGCAACATAGCAAGGCCCTATCTCTACACAAAAATTAAAAATTAGCAACCCTATCTCTCCAAAAATTTAAAAAATTAGCTGGGCCTGG
>NW_012101587.1:6177774-6184889 GCF_000951045.1 Mandrillus leucophaeus | reverse complement strand
AGTTGCTCACATGACTGCCACAAAGAACAGAAAAGGAGGTGGGAAGCCAATCACAAAACCTCGGCTTCCTTAGTTATTTGGGATAAAAATAATTTTGCTGCCGGCTTTCCCGGGAGGGCACCTGAGAAGGACGACTCAGAGGACCGGTTTGACTAAGACGTTTCTAACATAAGTCACATAGGGGCCCTTCTTCATGCTCCTCTCCTACTTTGCCAAACATCGCACACAGGAAAATAAAAGACTCATAGATTTCACAATCTCCTTTTGTTCTTTTATTTCCTCAAACAGCTTCTCTTTCTGTTCAAAGGACATAAAATCTCCGTGTGTCCACTGGAATATTTGGGCAGGAGACAGAGCGGCAACGCCACGACTTGGGTCCTGTTTGTTCTGCTTCTGAACGCACACGGTGTCTGAAGCGCCCCTTCCCCTTTTGGGGCCCTGGCTGGACTGTGGTTTGCAGAGTCCGTCCTTCCCCTCAGCCCCCGCGGGCAGTGCCCGGGGCCACGTGGGGAGAGCTGCACTCCCCAGCCAGGACTCCCACTTGGGCATTGCTCTCCCACAGAGGGAGGATGCATTGGCGCTTCCATTCCAACACGGTGGGTGCTGCCCTAAGCTGCCTGGGAGGGACTTTGACTCATGCTCTGCACAACTAAAGGTGAATGACAGTGGTGCAGGAGGGGTCATGCCAGGGGCCCCAGGTGGGCTGCATAGCCCTGCAGAAGGAACACAGGCTCTGACTCTAACCGAACTGGCTGTGAACCCCAACTCTGCCCTCTTAAAAATGAAGGATGGTAGAACAGGCCGCCCCAACATATGCCACTTTGGCATAAGGATTATTCTGAGCTCAGAGCACTTGAAAAAGAGCAGGAAGGGGACCCTGACCTTCCTTTTTCTTCCTGTAAGCAAGAGATGAAACCCTGTGTGAAAAACACCCTCCCTCGACCAGGAGAAAGGAGGAGATCCTTGTCAGCAGAGCCAAAGCCCAGGCAGTGCTCTACAAACAAACCTTGTGAAACCAACGCTTATCTTCCCGGTCTATTGCCCCCAATTAACCGCCCTACCCAAGCCCCTTTGTCTTGTCATGTGTTCACAATTTATGACTCTGTCCAACCTAGTGTATAAGTCAGTGGCCCCAACTGCTTCGTTGGATCTTCATTTTTCCTGTGAGGTCTGCCATGTCCATGCAAAAATGACTTAATACAATCTGCATACTTTTCTCCTATTAATAAAATCTGCACACTTTTCTCTGTCAGTGGATTCACTGGGCTCATCTAGCAACTCTGAAAGGGCTGAGGAGACATTTTGCATTCCCAACACAAACTGAAACCTGAAAAATGACTTAGCTGCTCTAAATATTGACCTGGTCATCTATAAAATAAAGATAAGTGTTGGAGGTTTGCTGCATCCCCCCAAAAAGATATGTAAACGTGACCTTGTGTGGAAATACAATCATTGCAGATATCAGTAATGTGTGAATTAAGATAGGTCATACTGGATTTGGATGGGCCCTAAGTCCAATGCTGGGTATTCTTATGGGAAGAGGAGGGACACAGAGAGATACACAAGCAGAGGCCAGGCGAGGACAGAGGCAGCGACTGGAGTAATGCACCCACATGTCAAGGAACAGAGAGGATTGCCAACCACCACCAGAGGCTGGAGGAGGCAGGATGGACCCTCCCCTATCCTAGAGCCTTCAGGGGGAGCATGGCCCTGAGGACATCTTGACTTTGGACTTCTGGTCTCCAGAGCTGTGAGAGAGTAAATTTCTGTTATTACTACACCACCTAGTCTACGGTACTTGGTTACAGCAGCCCTGGGCAACTAATACAATGGGCTGGCTGTGAGGATTAAATGAGATTACATATGTAACTGCTGGTTCAGCGTTATATATCATCCCCTTTTTTTTCCTCTTCCCTAGGAACTGGAAATAGAAATAAACCCAAGAAGGGCTTTGATAATGCTGCTGCCACCCGAGAACTTAAGGGCGAGTCCTGCTGTGCTTTGATCAATCTAACCAAAACGCACAACCAGATGATGCACTCAGAGGCTCAGAGATTTGGAGCCGAGGGCTTTGACCCCAAGATATGAGGGGTATTTGCATAAAGCCTTATGGGAAAGGGTCTCAGTCTGAGCTGGTGACTGGATGCCTCGATGGGCCCCAACCCTGGGCAGGGGTTCCCTGGTAATGGGAGGAGCAGAAGCTACCAAGTGGATTGTCCTGCTCTGTGATGGCAGAGGGACCTCGGGCCAGTCAGCGCCCAGGCCCCCAGTGATGGGTCTGTAAGATGAGGGACACGGTGATCTCCAAGTCCTCTCCAACCTCTCACTTCAGTAGCACAATATGTCCAAAACGTGGGGATCCAGGAATCCCAAGACACCAGCCCCCGAGGCAGTGATACCATACGAGTTGTGCTATTCCAAAAGGACATCTCAAATCCATATTTATGCTTGATGCCCAATTCTACTCAACCCTCTATACTTGCGAGAGTAACTCAGTTGCTGGAAATCATTTATTTGGTTGTGTTGAAGATTAATTGGCCTCAAAGCTCTGGTCTAGTTAAAGAGAAGTCAAGTGTTTGAATCGGATCATGGAAGATGGCTCTGGAGGAAGCTGATGTGCACATGTGTGGAGCCTGGGGGTCGCCAGCCCAGTCACGGCCATGGCCCAGAGAGCACGGTCTTCCTGTGGCTGCAGCAGGAAGGGCTGGCCTCCCTGGCCATGACGGTGCTCTCAGTACCCGTGTGATGGGGGCGGCACCATGTTCTTCCCCAGGACTACCATATTGAGGAACCACACACAGGGAGACTTAGACACAGCTGTGGAGGCTGGAAGTCTGAGATGAAGGTGTCCAGGGGCTCGTTCCTTCCGAGGGCAGGGAGAGAGAAGCCGTTCTTGGCCTCTTTCCCTGCTTCTGGCAGCAGCTGGCAACCTTTGGTGCTCGTTGGCATGCAGAAGCATCACCTCGACCTCAGCCTCCATCTTCGCACGGCCTTCTCCCTGCATGCATGTCTGTCTCCGCATCCACATTTCCCCTTTTGATAAGGACACAGTCATACTGGCTTAGGGCCCACCCTAATGAACACACTGGAATTTGATTGCCTCTATAAAGACCCTATCTCCAAATAAGGTCACATTCTGAGGTACTGGGGGTTAGGACTTCAACATATGAAATTTTAAGGGACACATTTCAACCCAAAATTGGGTGCCCTTGCCCTGGGACTCCAGGTTCAGGGGAGCTGGGGGAAGGCCTTAAAGGCTATAACATACAGTAGCCACTTGGACAGGTTTCTGTGGCTTGCCTTCCAGAACTCAAGGCTATGCAGCTGTCAGACTTTTTCAGCATCTACTGTCAGAAACACAGCTCAAGCAAGCTTAGGCATAAAGGAAATGTAACAACCTCTGGAATCAAAAACAAAAAAATGTGGATGGGGATTGCGTAGCCAAATGTAAGAAGGCCAGAGATGCAGCTGCCCTCAAGGATAGCTGGGCCAGGCCTTGACCCCACCAGGATCTCCTCTCTGCACGTCAGCTCCCTCCACGCAGTGCAGCTGGCTTCCTTGGTGGGCTGGGAGCAAGGCTGCATGGTGGCCTCACAGCCTGCATGTCAGGGATGGTCTCCTCTTTAGCTCTGCTTTAGAAAGTTCCAGGAGAGGCCACCCTGGACCGGCCAGCTGTGGGCTGGGAGGGGGGATACAGGGGAAGCTCAGCAGTCTCATCCAGGCCATGTGCCCAGGAGAGACAGGGGAGTGAGGACAGTCCCAAAACAAGTGGTGTGAAAGGAACATATCGTGGGCCCCCGAAATCACTGAGCTAAAGGGAAAATTCAAGCTGGTAGCTGCTCAGTGCAAATCTGCCTCTCATTCTATTCAGTCATCCCTCTGCTCACTGAGATAGATGCATATTCTGATTGCCTCCTTGGAGAGGCGTATCAGAAGTTCAAAAGAATGCAACTGTTTGTGACCTGGAAGCCTCTCCCTACTTTGAGTTGTCCCTGCCTTTCTGGCCAGAACCAATGTACTGCTTACATATATTGGTTGATATCTCATGTCTCCCTAAAATGTATAAAACCAAACTGTGCCCGACCACCTTGGGCATGTGTCATCAGGACCTCCTGATGCTTTATCACAGATGACATCAGGACCTCCTGATGATTTGGCAAAATCAACTTTCTAAATTAACTGAGGCCTATCTCAAATGTTGGGGGCTCACAGTGGCAAGTTGTTTGGGTGAGGGTGGGAGAAGAAGAGGGGAAGTTACAATGCAAGTAGGCATCCATCGCATTGAGGTCTGGGTAGCTTGAGTTATTTCCCCAAGGCCTGGCCAGCACCCAAGAAGCCAGTGAGTCACATGATGGGTCTTAAGTGCTAAAATGTAGTCTCTGGATAATGATAAAACTGCCAGGAACAATCCCACTCCACCAAATCTGTCTTGAAACACCTTTGAGCCTTGCCTGTCATGTTATTAGCAAAATATGATCATGATCTCCCAGTTTCAGCACCAAAACTATGAGAAGCTCCTATTTCCTCAGTAAAATGACAAGTAAGTGAACTGATTTAAGTAACTTATTTCTTAAGAGTGTTTCCTGGGGTCAGAACATGCGTAACTTTGTTTTCTGTACCTTTTTCAGCAAGAATATTCAATTTTGAGACCAACTACTCAGGCACATCTTTCCTTCCACAGGTAGTAAAGGCCTGCCTAGGTGTTTCAGGGATTAGGAAGAGCATGGAGGGTTCAGGGATAAGGAAGCCTTCATCCTTCTCAAGGAGCCTTCGTAAGCTGTCAGTGGGCAAGTTGCTGAGCCTTTCAGAACCTCAGTTTCTTCATCAGAATAACTGAGATACGAACACCTGCTTTCCCAGATGCACTCAGGAGACGCAGCCTAGTTAGTACCTGCCATTCTATAAAACAACCAAGACTGGTTTTGTCTGTGAAAGGAAAATGTATCTTGAGGCCCCTACATCACTAAGCTAAAGGGAAGAGTCAAGCTGGGAGCTGCTTAGGGCCGACCTGCCTCCCATTCTGTTCAGTCACCCCTCTGCCCACTGGGATAAATGCATACCTGATTGCTTCCTTTGGAGAGGCTTATCAGAAACTCAAAAGAGTGCAACCGTTGGTCTCTTATCTACCTCTGACCTGGAAGCCCCCCGCCCGCTCCGAATCTTCCACCTTTGCCTCCAGTTGTCCTGCCTTTCCAGACCGAACCACTGTTCATCTTGCATATGCTGATTGATGTCTCATGTCTCCCTAGAACATATAAACCCAAACTGTGCTCTGACCACCTTGGGCACATGTCCTCAGGGCCTCCTGAGGCTAAGTCACAAGCGCACATCCTCAACCTTGGCCAAGTACACTTTCTAAATTCACTGAGACCTATCTCAGATTTCGGGGGTTCACATGTCTTATATCTTTTTTAATGTTAAACATGCATTACCCTAATTTATTTTCATTTTGGAAACCCAACTAAAGCAAATATCACTTACTTTCAGTTTCTCACAATATTTAATTTTAAGCAACAACAATAATAATACTCAACCTTTGAATTGTGCTTGATAGTCTAGGATGCTTTAAGCTTCCTAGTAGTTCACCAAAAATGTCATGCCTCAGCTATTCTGATAACTAGAGGCTTATTATAGTAATAGCATGACAGGAAAATTAAGTCCTTGGAAATGACATTAGAGAGGGGGAAGTTTTAAAGTAATATTGAAAATATTTTCAAGTTTGTAGGTAAATAATGTCATTCACCAACAAAGAAATCTATGTGAAGTGCAATGGGTCGACTTTGATCTTATTGATATATTTTTACTTTTTAGTCAAAACTTCATAAGAAGTAATCAGTCATATACTTCAGGTATTTTGTTTTGTTTTGAGACGGAGTCTTGCTCTGTTGCCAGACTGGAGTCCAGTGGCACGAACTCTCAGCTCACTGCAACCTCCGCCTCCTGGGTTCAAGCGATTCTCCTGCCTCAATCTCCTGAGTAGCTGGGACTACAGGTGTGTGCCACCATGCCCAGATAATTTTTATATTTTCAGTAGAGACGGGGTTTCACCATGTTGCCTAGGACGGTCTCAATTTCCTGACCTCGTGATCCACCCACCTCAGCCTCCCAAAGTGCTGGGATTACAGGTATGAAACACCGTACCCAGCCCATACTTCAGGTTTTAAGAGCACTTTTGAGCTTCCTGGAGACTCAAAGCTTCCACTCTTAACTGGCCTTGGAGTGAGCAAATCACTTGCTATCAGAGCAATGAGACAGTGGGAACTTCATCCTTCACTGGCTGACTGAGCACCCAGGAAATCTTATAGAAAATTCCACCATCCAGAGAGACAGCAGCAGTGGCAGGAGGAGCCGGAGTAAGAGGCACTGGGAAGCGAAGTTTCATGCAAAGTTTACATAAGGACCAGATGGACAGGAATGGAGTCGTGAGACATTAAGTTCAGGGTTTTCTCCCCACAAAGAGCAAATGTTTTTAGATCTTCATGAGTGTTGTCAACTTTGAAATGAATTAGTATGGAAGAATGAGAAACATCGTTTTGCCAGAAAAACTATACTATGTGTGTGATCTGGGAGAATTATGTCTAAGCCCAGGAGGTACAAACAATAAACAACGAAAGGAGGATGGCTGTGACATTCTACTGGTAGAAATTAGAACGCCCAGAAAAGACAAGGCCAACAGTGTTTGCTGCAATAAACCATGAGTGAACAGTGAAACTTATGCTTGCCTAAAACAAACTCAGTGCTGGAAGCAAAAGCCGCTGAAGAATGCGAATACTCACACTCAATAATAAAAATGTTGTTTTATAATATTTTACTGAGTCTCTTGTAAACAATAATCAGTAAAGTGATATAATTTCATTCTGCTGCATGCATTAAGAATTAATTAGGCCAGGCGCAGTGGTTCATACCTGTAATCCCAGCACTTTGGGAGGCTAAGGCAGGCGTATCACCTGAGGTCAGGTGTTCGAGACCAGCCTGGCCAACATAGCGAAACCCCATCTCTGCTAAAAAAATACAAAAATTATCCAAGCATGGTGGCAGGAGCCTGTAATCCCAGCTACTCAGGAGGCCGAGGCACGAGAATTGCTTAAACCTGGGAGGCGGAGGTTGCAGTGAAA
>NW_012101587.1:6168132-6177702 GCF_000951045.1 Mandrillus leucophaeus | reverse complement strand
AAAAAAAAAAAAAAAAAAAAAAAAAGGGAGAATTAATTAAGTATCTTCATAGGAGAAGCATGAGCCAAAATAACAGAATAATTGCAAAATGTTTAATTTGAGCTAGTGCCTGCTGTATAATTCCTATTACTTTTGAAAATGGAGTTATATATCGAAATAACCAGACATAGCTCTAACTGTGGGAAATAATGTATTTTTATATTATTTTAGGCTATTTTTACACTATTTTTAGATTTGCATATCCAGTAATGGCCTTATTATTTTGGTCTTAGCCAGTATTTCAGATTTAGAATATTTTCCACTCTCCAAATGGGGCATGAATTGCTATGTGAACTATATCTCAATAAAGCTGTTAAAAGAATAGATCATGTACAATCCCAGATAAAACATATATGCCTTCGGGGAGTGGACCCTAGACTATGGATCATTATTTAGGTTTTGCCAATCTAACATGTTAACATCCTGGCACACAAGATGCACCCAGATAAACTTTACCTTACTATCAAAACCCTGCTAATAGCTAACACTTACTGAACACATACTAAGTGCCATGAAAAGCTCCAAACACTTCACATGAACTAACCGTGTAGTTCTCACAGTGACCTAGGAAGTAGATACCACCACTTTCTCCCTTCCAAAAAAAAGAAGCCAGGACACAGGATTTTTATAAATTGTCAGAAGTCACGCAGTTGGTGAGGAGCACAGCCAGGATCTGCGCTCAGGCAGTGTGGCTCCAAGTGTGGTCACTGAAATCAGTGGAGCTCTCTGAGGTGAGGGTCTACAGCAGGACAGCCCTGCGGACGGGGTGCCAAGCGCCTGTGCTTTCTTTGGCACCCAAATCTGAGCCCTCCCAAAGGCCTCCTGGTGGACTGCTGGCCACATCCCTCTAACGCTGTGCACCCTTTCAAAGCTCAGCATAGAGACATCATGGAAAGGCACTCAACAGAAGAAGGGCTCTGATGGTAAAGTAGCTTCACAATATTGGGGTTGGCCCTCAGGACAGTTTAAGATGAGTCCTAGCACTAACATCTTGAGAATTCTAGGGGACTGACTTCATTCCAGGGTTGACGCAGGTCTCAGTCAGCTCTGGGGGCTAAATTTGGACCAGGGACATCAGAGCCAACATCAAGCACTGCCTGTTTCTCAAGTCACCACTTGCCAGATGGGCTCCACGATGTGGTCGATGCCATTGTTTCCCGGGGCTGGAAGGCCAGGAGCCTCAGGATACATGCAGGGCCTTCCCTGCCCTTTCCTGGACCCTAGAGAGTGAATCCAAACCTCCCCTTCTGCATTCTTCTTCACTGGTGGTTTCCTCTCAAGATTGCAGCACTGCTTGTAGTCCTGCTATGTGACTCTGAGAGGTTATAAACTGAGTACTCTGGGATCACCATTCCCCCGGTTAGTTATAAGAGGCTAAAGAGCTTGCTCTACTGAACCCAAAGGACACACCAATGTTCAATGGGTAGAGAGATCTCTAACCAGCACTGAGCCTTCCTCAATGCTGTTTTTAAGGAGAGCCAGGTTTCCCTTATGAGATAGGAGAAGTAATGCTGAAGGCTTGAGGTTGGAGAAGAACTCAACTCAAAGTCAACGACCTCCTTTTTCTTCTGACTGGTTTGGTTCAAGGCGTATATCATTCCTTAGTGAAGGCAGAGTAGCATTGCTCACAGCCATAATAATGTTACTGTCAAAAGAAGCAGGAGGAGCAGCATTTGCCTACAAGGAGCCAGGGGAGAGGGGCTGGAAACAGGACCTGTGTGTTCAAGCAAGGCGAAGACCTCAGGAAGTGAAATTAGCTGAGCTAGGTCTAGAGGGTAGGCAGCAGAAATGACCTGTGTCTCACACCAACCACCAGATGGGGGGACAGACCTGGGCAGGTGGTCACCTGGGAGCTGAGGTGGCAAAAATAGCCTTGCCACGAGAATGAAGAATTAGATGAGATAACATGTTCAGAAGTTAAATTTCAACTCCAGGAAGTGATTCTATCTCATAGTCAGATTCAGTTCCTTGTCCTTTGTGACTTTTTCCATAAATATTCATTCAGAGCTAGCCTTTACTGATAAAGAAGGATGTGTCTACAATTTGCTTTCTACATTCCTCTCTATGTGATTGTTTTAAAAACCATGCAGGCCAGGCACGGTGGCTCATGCCTGAAATCCCAGCACTTTGGGAGGCTGAGGCAGGCAGATCACTTGAGGTCGGAGTCGGAGACCAGCCTGGACAACATGGTGAAACGCCGTCTCAACTAAAAACACAAAATTAGCTGGGTGTGGTGGTGGGCGCCTGTAATCCCAGCTACTTGGGAGGCTGAGGTAGGAGAATCACTTGAACCCAGGAGGTGAAGGTTGCAGTGAGTTGAGATTGTGCCATTGCACTCCAGCCCAGGCAACAAGACCAAACTCCATCTCAAAAAAAAAAAAAAAAAAATTGTACGATGTGTCTAAACTAACACATTTGGAGCTTCCCCAGCCTGGGAAATGAGCCCCGCACAGGCGCCCCGTGACACAGCAGAGCTGGGAGGGCAGGAGGCGGGTATGACAGCAGACAGGCCCAGGGTCAGCCTGGAGACCCATTCAACTCCTTGGATCCAATTCACTCTCCCGCCCACACGTAGCTCCTGTCGCCACAACATGGCGGGCTGCCCCGTGCAAAGGAAGGCGCCCCCCATCCGCTGATGGGGAACGGGACATGCGCACTGCCTTCATCGGGTGCACAGGCGGCTCCTCGTGGTCAAGTGACCAATCGGTTACATTACACAGGCCAGCACCACTCAAATCATCAGAGGAGCAAACCATCAGAGGAACAAATCATCAGAGGAAAGGGCAGGGCAAGGGAAAATGAAAAGAAATCAGAAGGAAAGTGTGCGTAGCTGCTAGTAGTTTGACTTGGAACTGCCAAAGTTAATGCAGTCAGTCATCACTCTTTGAGGATTCCTACTTGCAAATTTACCTACTCGCTAAAATGTATCGTTTGTGTATTTATTTATTTATTTATTTTTTGAGAGGGAGTTTTGCTCTTACTGCCCAGGCTGGAGTGCAATGGTACAACATTGGCTCACAGCAACCTCACCTCCCGGGTTCAAACAATTCTCCTGCCTCAGCCTCCCGAGTAGCTGGGATTACAGACGCCCACCACTATGCCCGGCTAATTTTTTGTATTTTTAGTAAAGATGGGGTTTCACCATGTTGGCTAGGCTGGTCTCGAACTCCTGACCTCAGGTGATCCACCTGCGTCAGCCTCCCAAAGTGCTGGGATTACAGGTGTGAGCTACTACGTCCGGCCTAAAATTTACCTTTCCAAATTGGTGCTCACTGTGCTTTCATAGTCATTCGTGGACATGCCAGAATGGTGAAAATGTTGAGTTGTCCAACTCCCCCGTTCCATCTCCACCTTTTTATTCCAGTGCTCATATTGTAAACAAGTGTTCTTCTTCAGTCTATTTAGCCATGTTTTAAACATTTTTGTGCTTTTTCTTGGTGATTTTGCTCCTTAAAATGGCCCCTATGCACAGTGCTGAGGCTGTCCTGTGTTCCTAAGCACCAGAAGGGCTGTGATGTGCCTTATGGAGAACACATATGTGTTAGAGAAAAGCTTTATTCCAGCCGAAGTTATAGTGCTGTTAGCCATGAGTGTCACATGAATAAATCGATAATATATAGAATAAAGTGCCTTCAAGCAGAAACACACATAAAACAAGCTGAGCAATAGATGATTGGCAAAAATGTCATCACAAAAGTTCACAGGAACGTGCCCTGTGTTTTCCCTCTAAGCAATGTTCATTATCTGCTAACTCAGTGTTCCCAGTGACTTTATACAACATAATTGCTGTGAGTAACAAAGGTCAATTGTACTTATCACTTTCTCTTTTTTCCCCCTTTTTCCTTTCCTTCTTGCCTTAGCCAGCATTGGCGGCAGTCAGGGTTCTTTTCTGGTGGGGTGAACTACACCTTCTGGCCTGAGCTCTGAGCTCTTTGCAATCCTGTACTTATTGGGTTGCTAGACACGGAAGCACTACAATGCATCCCTGTAATTCCCAGGTCCTGGTCTTACTCCTCTCTGTCCCCACTGGGGAGAAACAGCCTAATTTCTTCTTGAAAATGAGATTAATCAACCCAACCACATCAGAGCCTCCCCACCTTAGCCTGTGAGTTCAGTGGCATGAGGAATTCAAGGCAGTCTGGTGGCGATCTTAACCTCCAATCCACGGAACCGTCATTGGAATGGACACTTTCCTCTCTTGAAACAAGAACTGAGACATCTACACCAGCAGCCTTCAAGGCTATGAAAATAGAAAGCAAAATCTCTTCAGACGGGTCCTTAGGTCCCACCCCATGGTTTCCAGACCCATGCATGTTGGCTGTGGGAGAAGGGACACCACCAATTGTCTGTGGTCTAAGACATCGATCTTGCAGGCCAGCATCTCAGCTTCTCCGCATGCTGCCTCCCAGCCAACACAAGCTGCTCCTGTTCTTTCAGGCAACCTCGTGGGGTGTGGTGGGATATGATGAGCCCGACACCGTACTTCTTTATTTGCACAGAGAACAGCTCCCTCATGTAGGGTCCCGTGACCATGCATTTCAGTCAGGGAAGGCAAATCCATACCCAGAGCGAAGTCTTTCAGCTCAGGACACATAAGCCCTCATGAGATGAGTGTGATGTAATCAAGTTACCACTGGCTTCTGGCAGCTCTGTCCAGCCTCAGGCCACTGGGCCACAGCATCCTATCCTGTGCTCAGTCTTAGCCTTGCTGTAGGCAGATTGGGTCCTCAGCAGTGGTGGTACCAACACTGGCTTCAGAAGGAGGATGTCTGTGCTGCTGAGTCTGTAGACAGTTCCATCCCTGCCACCATGAGCCCACTGAACAGACACTGCAGTGGCTGGTAGAAGACACGGTTCTCCATAGAGTAGGGCATCTTGTCTACTGGTTATATCATCTATGGTAGATTTTCCTTGGAGCTCACTCATGTGAAACACTCTCCTGTGCCCATTCCAGGAGCAGAATCCATATATCTCCTCTTCTGATCACCAAGTCACCCATCTTCTGTTTTTTTCTTTTAAACTCCATAAAAACTGCAGAGCCTTGAGCCACTGCCCATGAATCAGGGAAAATCCACACCTCTGAGGATTTCTCCTCCCACGCAAAGTGAACAACCAGATACACTTCTGCTGGGAGTTCTGCCCACAGAGGATTTTCTTTTACCTTTTACTTTCAAGGACTTTTCTGTATGGGGCTATAATGGCACACAAGTGCCAGCTGAGCGAAAAAAAAAAAAATGTCAACCACCATGACACCCAAGGTTTTGTCATTCAACCATGAAAGGAGTTAGAGCTACCTCCAGCTGCTACAGCTAGCCCATTAAATCTTGAGTCTTGAATAAGTGCACCCAAACCAATATACTTTTTGGTCCAATCCAAAGTTATATTTTACCCTATTATGTGTAAGAGCCATAGAATCTATTTCCTCACATATTCCCCAGGGTTAGAAATTAGCAAACTAGTTTGTTGTAGAAACTGCCTGCTCAGGAAGCAAAACTTGAAGTTCCTCACCCTGTCCCATCCTGCTCAGAGAATAATGACACTTGACTCTGGTAATAGGTCTGGAGGCAAAGGTTGCAGGTCCCACAGATGGTGAGAATGGGTCTTGAAGGCAACCAGCTGTCTTCACACAAGGAAAGCCTGCTTTCCTCAACCTAACAAATCTAGCAAAACAGGCTCCTAGGAATCAGGGGTAGGAGAGCCAAGGTTCTTGGATTACTTGAGTCTACTCAGATGTCTCTTTCCCAAGTCCCTGGGCCCCACCTCTTCCCCACTAATGCCATGGATTTAATGTATGGATTTAGAAGCGTTGTCATTTCTGTAACCCACACAGCTCGACACAGCCAGACATTGGACCTGACCCCCAGCCATGCCTGCCTTGTCCCTACAACAGATAAGTGATTGTTTTAAGGCTGATCTCTGGATGTATTTGTGCCTTGAACCAAGATTTCCAGCTCTGAACTAGCTACTGTTTTTCTGAAAAGTCTCCAATACCATCAGATACCCCCCAATCCTTGTGATCATCATCACTGGCACATCATTCAAATTCAGCCTCTATATAATCTCCCTAAGCCTTGAACCCAGCCAACACCTCACCTCCAGCAGCAACAGATGATGATTTAGGCAATGATAATGCAACTTCATGCCACAGGTGACTAGTGTCCCATCTTCCCTCTGCCAGAACATCATCACTGCGTGCTCAAACAGATGAGCAATCCAGTTCCACAATCTTATCTTAAAGATCTGATTTTGGCACTAATTCTGGTACCAAGAACTCTATTATTCGGGTTCCAACTTGAAAAGATCATTCCAGTATTTAAAGTAGAGGAAATCTCGTGTAAGTAATTGGTTATATCGGTGGCAGAAGTTCAGAGAAACCAAATCAAGGATATCACCAGGAATAAGCAACACAAGGAGGCACTGCCATCCTGGGCTAGAGGGAAAAAGGGGTTCCTGGTCCAGGATGCAGGATCACCTGGTCAAGGTGGGAACCAGAGCAGGCTTGGCAGACAGAAGGTAGTACCACAGAGAAGATGCAGCCCCTGCCTGAGACCCCACACAAAACAGAGGGAAGCCCCTGGCTCCTCCCTTCCCCATCTCTCCAATCTCCTGCCATTGTCTCAATAGCCAAACCAACTGTTCTGAGAGTCTAGGAAGTTAAACCTGCATTGGAGGCTGCAAAGAAGCCCGGGTGATACAGAGCTGAGCCGGGGACAGGTGAGGAATAGATCTGATAGCAGAAAATTCCAAGGACCAGAAGCCTGCATGGTGGGGTTAGGATAACCAGAGTCAATGTGCAGAAAGTACGTTTCACTCAAAAAAATTAGCTGTGGCCTGTGTGGATTCTTTTGACTTGGAGTGATGGTTGGAATAAACTCTTGTGACTTGTAAATAGAAGTGCTGAATGTGAGTCAACAACAGGCAGAAAGAAAACTGTGATGTCGGAAAAATCAAACAAGCAAATATTTATGTCACATAAGAAGTTCATCACTCCCAATGTGATGTTCTGGACACACTGGGTCCCCTTCCTATGCAAAACAGAGGGACGTGGACTGGCTGGGTTTCAACTTGAAACGGGGACTGGGAGTCTCACCACCACCCTCACACCCACCATCCCTGAGAATGCTCTGAGTGCCAGCAGGTCCACTGAGAACCACACAAAAGCAAGCACAGATCAAGATTTAACACAACTCTGCAACCTTGTACGTATCATTTTCAAGACACATGCAGCATCCCAAGAGATGTCAAATTCAACCCTCACTACTGCATGAGGTTAAAATAGTGCAAACCAAAATTATAAAGCTGTAAGGGGTCTTAGAGATAAACTTGCCTATTAAAGAGCCATCTGACTCCAAAC
The DNA here is from genome assembly GCF_000951045.1 of Mandrillus leucophaeus. NCBI lineage: Eukaryota > Metazoa > Chordata > Mammalia > Primates > Cercopithecidae > Mandrillus > Mandrillus leucophaeus. The sequence continues at coordinate 6,170,309 of NW_012101587.1, read as the reverse complement.
CACTATCTAATTTCAGGAGGCGGAGGTCACAAATGTCCCTGATTTCAAGTTACTATTTCTTTCCTTTTTTAAAGGGATATCTGTCAACCTTGTTTTTCTTAAAACTGGCTGTTGTGCAACAGAATGTTGCTTGTCACCGGTTCAATATCTTACTGTTGAATACACTGGGGCCTAAAGAAATTACGTCACTTGTTGTCCAAGGTCACACAGTAAGTTAAAGGCAAAATCGAAATTGAAAACCCACCCCCCAACTTCTAATCCAGCAGCAACCCTTCTGTTTCAGCAAACGGTGGGTGTGGAGAAGCAGAGCTGTGCTGCCACCCACAACCCTTAGAGATGAGGCAACAGCCTGTTGCTTTCCAAAATGTCCCTTGAGGCCAGCCCTGCTGAGGGTGGTACCAGTCAAACCTGTGTTGCAAGATGGCTTCAAATATCAATTAAGATTGTAACACTCTGGACTGCAAATGAAAAATTCACGTGAGAAGAGATCTGAGTTTGGATAACTCTAGGTCTCATTCAGAAAGAAAGAATGTTGTGCTTCAAATATTTCAAGTGCATTTACTTCTTTTTTGGATCAGCCTCTCATTCTGGGCTATCCTAGAATGTAGTGCAAACCACTGCCGTAGCACACGGTCCACTTGATTGCCTTTTCTTCATGCAACTGCCTTCCGTCTGGCCTTGGTGCTTGCAGCTCTGTACCTCTAGTGATTAGCACAGATTTCTACACATAGTAGCACCTCATCGATATTTACTCGACAAATGAGTAGATAAATGAGTAAATGATCAATCATCACACTTTCTAGAGATTGACAGCTCCTATGTTTGTCAGTATGATGTGTCATGTGTACATTTTTTGCTGATGTATTCCTTCAACCAGGTGATACATGTGAAGCAGTAACAAATTAGATTAACAGTCCTTATTAAAGATATCTAGCAAACTAAGAGCCAAGAAACAAATTCATAATTTCAAAAATATCTGCTTGAAGAGTATTTGTAGATACTTGATCACCATCTTATATCCCCTTTATCTGTGGTTTTTCTTTCTGTGGTTTTAATTAACCACAGCCCATCATGGTCTAAAAATGTTAAATGAAAATTTCCAGAAATAATTCACAAGTGTTAAATTGTGCACCATTCTGAGTAGTGTGATGAAATCTCTCACCATCCTGCTCTGTCCTGCCCGGGATGTGAATCACCCTTTGTCTAGCACATCCGTGCTGTATGTACTACCTGCCCCCATTTGTCATTTCGTAGCTGCCTTGGTTATGAGACTGAAGAAAACATGGTATAGATAGGGTTCAGTCAAGGTTTCAAGCATCCGCTGTGGGTCTTAGAACATATACCCTGGTGATAGGGGGGCTACTGTATTCTCTCCATATAAAGTGATAATATGAAAATGACTAATTTTAATTCAGAAATTTGTCTTAAGTGTTTTAATGTTGCCTTTGATATTTTGTTTTTAATTTATTAAGGCTTTATGGAGTGATTCATTTAGAAAATTATTTTTAAATAGAACAATGAAAGATGAACTCCAACGAGAGCATTAGCACGAATCCCAGTTTGATGGAGTCTACATTAACGAGGTTGCATTGTTGCCAGACAAATATGAGCCTTTCAAACTCCACCCCCTGTAAGTAGACCCTGGGACAAGTCTGCAAGTGCAAATCGTTTATTTGGGAGGTGACCCCAGAGTGGGGATGTGAAACAGGGGAGGGAAGAGAGGCAGTGAAGCCTGGGACAGTACCACAGGCAGCTGGGGCTCACCCTAGCAGGGGCTCCAGAGAGGACATGGAGCCCGGGCCTTGTCCAGAAGAAGGGAGGAAGCCAGGGTATTTACCCACCAACTCCTGCCCTTGTTGAGTGAGGTCACTCCTGGGGCCGTCACCTCCCTGGCCCTCTGCGCCTGCCAGTGATCACTTCATGGTGGACCAGAGAGTGCCCTCCCTCAGGGAGAGATGCAGGGAGCCAGCAGCCCCAAACGGAATGCCCCAAAGTGACTTCCTGGTAGGGAGAGGACCTGGTTACGGTACCGACCCAGGCTTGGGAACACTGGAGCAGCTACACATACTTATGTGTCATCATCCCTTCTGGTTATTTTCTAGAACCCCAGTACCACAGAGTTTTTCTCCCCTAGAACTTAAAAGGGCCCCAGTTTCCCTGAATGGCTCTGGCCACCC
>NW_012101587.1:6159582-6167432 GCF_000951045.1 Mandrillus leucophaeus | reverse complement strand
CTAAAAATACAAAAATTAGCCAGGTGTGGTGGCACACACCTGTAATCCCAGCTACTCAGGAGGCTGAGGCAGGAGAATTGCTTGAACTTGGGAGGCAGAGGTTGCAGTGAGCCAATATTGCGCCACTGCACTCCAGCCTGGGCAAGAGAGCAAGACTCTGTCTCAAAAACAACAACAACAACAACAACAACAAAGAAAAAATATCCTTTAGCTCAATCACTGGCTGCCTACCTACTAAGAATTACCAGTTTGCCCCTTTTGGCACTTCAGGGAAATCGAAAAGGAGAAAGAAATGCTGGTGATATGGTTTGGCTGTGTCCCCACCCAAATCTCATCTTGAATTTTTACATGTTGTGGGAGGGACCTGGTGGGAGGTAATTGATTCATGGGGGCAGGTCTTTCCAATGCTGTTCTCATGATAGTGAATAATTCTCACGAGATCTGATGGTTTTAGAAAACGGGAGTCTCCCTGCACAATCTCTCATCTCCTGTCTGCCGCCACGTGGGACATGCCTTTCACCTCCTGCCATGATTGTGAGCTGTCTCCAGCCACGTGGAACTGTAAGTCCATTCAACCATTTTTTAATTCCCAGTCTCAGGTATGTCTTTATCAGCGTGAACATGGACTAATACACCTGGCCTTCCCTGCTCAGGTGAGAAGGGGAGAAGGAGGGGCCCAAGCAGGGCAGAGAGGGGAAGTAGCCCAATAGTACTGCCTGGGCGCACGTGAGAACCATGCCAGTCCCTTTCCATCTTCATACAGGCTGCGGGCGGGGGCTGCTGCCTGAGTTGGGAAGTAAGGCAAGTTTTGCTGAGAAGGGGGCCTGTGTACAGCAGCTATTCTGAGGCGCTCAGAGGTATTTTCGTTTCGTGCATTCACAGATATTTTCACAAATGGCCTACGGGAATATTGTGCTTACCTGAACATGTGGGTTTCCTGTTTTACGTACAGCTTTCAACTTGGTCTGTGCTGTGGTGAACATCCCCATGAGGCCCCCCTTCCTGTCAGCATCCTGCAGTCAGCATGCTCCCCTTCCTCCCCGATGCTGGACCTGAGACCCCCAACTCCTCCCAGGGCTCTCCCCTCTTCCCCACTTGGTGCCCTTCTGGAAATCAGACCAAAAATACCCTTTCTAGGCCCCCATCAGGATCAGATGGCTTTAGATCCTGTTCTCCCCACTTGCAGCCTTTTCATTTAGGACTTGCACCTAAGACTGACTGTGAGGACGGGAATTCAGCGCGATGCAGGGGACTCACTAGGCCCCAGGTGGGAACCCCACACCCTCCTCAGGCGCTCTTGGTTCATGCTTAGATCTGTGTCACCACCGTGCCTCTTAGGCTAGCATTTTGTTTTGTGTGTTCTCTCTCGCATAACACACTCACTCCTAACAGTTTAAAGAAGTGACCTCTCAATTTCTAGAGAATCAAAACAGCAATAAATCTCCTTCTTCTGAAAATGTATTCCAACCCGCTGTGTGGTTATTCTCGTCTTTTCTGTGGTAAGATTGTACGCAGGACTCTACCTCACTCAGAGAGCAAAGGACTCACGGAGTTAAATGATTTACGGAAATATTTAGAAAAGAAAAAGAAAGGTCCAGATCTGAGCTTTCTTCCAAGTTTTTTCTTTTTCTTTTTTTCTTTTTTTTATTATAGGCCTTTATTGGCTCCAGACAGGGAGGTTCTGATAAGCCCAGGAAGGAAAGCTCATGAAAATCTCTTCCTTAGGGTACCAGTTTTCTCATTAGAAAGCATATCTCGGCCGGGCGCGGTGGCTCAAGCCTGTAATCCCAGCACTTTGGGAGGCCGAGACAGGCGGATCACGAGGTCAGGAGATTGAGACCATCCTGGCTAACCCGGTGAAACCCGGTCTCTACTAAAAAATACAAAAAACTAGCCGGGCACGGTGGCGGGCGCCTGTAGTCCCAGCTACTTGGGAGGCTGAGGCAGGAGAGTGGCGGGAACCTGGGAGGTGGAGCTTGCAGTGAGCTGACATCTGGCCACTGTACTCCAGCCTGGGCGACAGCGAGACTCCGTCTCAAAAAAAAAAAAAAAAAAAAGAAAGCATATCTCAAATATCAAAGATTCATTTTCACTTGTTTTTATGAAGAACTTGGAACCGTGGTGAAAGGTTGTTTCACACGTTTCAAATCTCACTTTAGAATAATTAATTTAGTCATTCAACAAATATTTGAATGCATACCATATGACAGGCACTTGCTGGATCCTGCTGATGGAAACCTGAACAAGTCAGAGGATGCCACCCTTGTGGGGCTCCGAATACACCCATTTAATTGCAATGTTATGTGTTATGTTTTCTTAACCACCTAGGGGCTCCTCTGTAAATGAGGTCCTGTACTTTTTCTAATCTACTGAAACATTTGGCCATTCATCGAAATCCAGGAATATAAAACAGAGGCAGGGAAATCAAGCCAATCCATTTATATAAGTTGTAAGTGCATACAAAAATAAAAAAAAGGAAATTTAGGCTATTGTCTAAAATGACCTTGATGGGTCATCTTTGTCCAATACCAAAAACAATAGGGTAGCACATAGCAGGTGTTCAACTTTTTAAACTTTTTCTTTGCAAATAATTTCAAACTTACAGAAGAGTCTCAAGAAAAACAATTGCTCAAAAAAAACCACCACCACACCCATTACCCAGATTTCTTATGATTCACATTGTTTCCCATTTGCTTTCTCACTTGCTATTACTGTATATGTAATTTTTCTGAACCATTTGAGAATACGTTGCACACGTCATGGCTCTTTCCCCAAAAGTGCATTTCCTCAGAGCAGAGACTGTCTTGCATGACGATAAAACAATCTTGTTTGGTAAATTCTTCCAATTTTGTAATTGTTCCACTGATGTTCTTTATAGAATTTTGGCCTCTAGGGCAGGATACTATCCTGGATCTGGTCCTGCATCCATTGTCATGTCTCCTTAGTCATCTTTAATCTGAGACATTTGCACAGCCTTTATTTTTTATGACGTTGTGTTTCAGAAGAACAGCCCCCTCCTCCCGTTTTAAATAGAATTGCTTTCATGTGGAGTTTGTCTGATGCGTTTCTGGCCAGTGAATGGCGTAAGTAGGGCAGCATCTTTTCAGGGCATCCTACCTGGAGAGGTTCGCCATCCATCAGCCCTCCGGGGTGATGCTTATTCATAGCCCAACTCAAGGCATTTCTCCTCTGCACACTTGCTATGGGTTCCCTTGCAATGAGAAACCAGTCTATGGAGAGACACTAGGAGACCACACATATATCCTGATCTGCATAAAAATTCCCCCTCGACTTAACATCCACCCACGATTCCTGCCTGAACCAGCCTTCATGGTGATGATGAAAATGATGATGGAAATGATTTTCCATCTCCCACACCACTCCATGTTTACCATCAGCTCATGCCATTCCTAGGCGCAAGAGCCCTCCTCTCTCCCCGCTTGATTTCTCCTTTTATTATCGTTGTGGACTGGAGGATTCCTATTTTTCCAGTGGCTTCTCAGGCATTCCTGGACTTCATTGGTCGAGTGCTCAAATTGTGCCCAACTCGGTCAATGGGAGACCTTTAAGTTGTCCCCCTGCCCACCAGCGTATCCTTCTGATTAGGCCCCAGCTTTTTTTTTTTTTTTTTTTTTTTTAATCATTCCTTGTGTTGTGGCATAAGGGATTCCATATTCACACTGTCTCTACCTTGTCTTAGCCATAAAACCAGCCATTCTCTGAGGACCCCCGGCTCCTGTTAGTGGGGACAGCGCTAGAGACCGAGGTGCAGGCACTGGGTGTGCTCGTAGTTGCTGAGGGGCGTTAGCTTCTGGGCCCTTTCAGGGGAAGTTGTGCTCAACAATTGCTAGAATGCATGAGCAAAGGCGTGTATTTTAGTGAGATGTCCTTACCAAGAGCTCATTTTGTCTGAACTAGCACTATGAAACAAGAGTATGTTCTCTCTTGGGAACAGAGTCCTGGAGGTAGGGATAACAGAAGAAAGTTGACCGGAATCTGCGATACAGGATGGGGGTTCCCTGCACAGGCGCTGATGCGCATGGCCTCCATGGAGGAAGCCAGTGAGACGGGCACCACTCAGGACACAGGCTTCAACGACTGTTCCCTAGCTCTGCCCACCTGGTTTTCATCTTTGTCATGGTTTTGGACGGCAAGCCACCAGGTTGCTTTAACTAGAAAACACAGCAGTGCACTTTCTGGGACACTAGTGGAATCAGGGGATCTACATGAATTCTCCATTTGCTGTTGTGACAATTACAAGAATTCAGCGACACTCCAGGATGCCCCGTGCCCCACGTGTATTCCCAGGCACGAATCTGGATCTGCACTGGCACCAAAGAGCACAAAGTCTGTTTGTCCTTTTTTAAAAAACATGTTATGTGAACAATTTACATCATGGAAGAACATGTGGCCTCACCTGCCGTTCTTATTTCATCTACCACCCCTATCCCCACCCATGCTTTCGGCAAGAAAACATTAATGATAATTGTAAACATGCATCTATTTGCATCTAAAATTAAGTACAATACTGTTATTATGGCCCACAAAATTTAAAGTAATAGTCTAATTATCTAATATAATTAATTATAGTACTGTTACCCTTAAAAGAAAACCTATAATATATACATTTAGCAAAGGAGAAATTTTATTTTATTTTTTATAAAGGGTTTCAGGCTGCAAGGTGGCCATTCTTCTGCCTGGGAAGATGCCTCCAGCTAAGACCAGAGACAGGCACTTCCAGGAGGGTTTAGGGTAGGAGCTTCGTGTTTAGGGTTAACTAGACATACATATTCAGCAGGATATAGGAGGAGCTATGAATAGTCATGAAGGCAGCCCTGACACATGCATATGTAACAAACATGCATGCGACATATGACCCATGTTCACTTTGGGCTGGAGATGTAACATTCGCATTTATTACAATTAGGCCGTATGTGTGAAAAGAGCTGTTCAGGACCAAAGGTTCTCGGGTGTGCAGCCTCTGTAAACTTATCAGGAGAAAGTTACTGAAATCAGTCTCTTGTCCAATCAGAGCCGTAGCGGTGACTGGTGGAACAGGGGTAAATTAGTCAGCCTCTGTTGCAACTGATTTAACACTGCTTATCTCAAGGCCAGTGCTTGTTTGGCTGATAGAGAAAGAGAAAAACCTGTGGCAGTGAGAACATCGTTTGTACTTTCAGCATAAGGACTGTGACTTAACCCTTGCCTGGCAGGGCCCTAGGTCCTGTTTCTAATCTGGTATCTTACTGCCTGGTGTCCTGTCAGTCTTTCTGATCTCCATTTTAGCATTAATGCTGATTGGCTGTTGTGTCTAAACTGCAAAAGAAAGTGGTTATAAGACGGCATGTCTGCCTTGTCCTGTAGTCATGGCTGGACATGTTTTAACAATTTTTCTGGGGTCCCCTTGGCCAAGACGGGGTCCATTCAGTTAGGTGAGTTAGGATTTTATTTTTAGTTTATAGTGTCCAGCCCATGCTTAACGTTCTTCAATTATCTCAAAAAATGTCTTTTTACACTTTGTTTAAATTGGGATCTAAACAGACAAGACATATACATAATAGTGGATGGACACACAGCTTGAGTATTTCAACCCATAATAGTTTCCCTTTCATGTAGAGCCATTTATTTGTTGAAGAGACTGGGGGGGCCTTATCAAATTTCCCACAGTCTTGACATGGCTGGTTGTCAAGTAGCTCTTCATATATAAGGGAGGTTTAAGTCAGGAAAAATTGGCCAGTGGCAAACCTGGATAGATAAATAAATGAATGGTGAACCTGGTGGGTGATGTCGTGACAAGAAGCATGGTGACAAAAATCCACGGGAATGGGAAGGAAGGAAGGGGAGAGGCAGACTACATTTCTGACCAAGGAAAAGCCTCTAGGAACTATGACACAAGGGTCTGCTGGAAAAAAAGCTGGTAGCTGATGGCCGGGCACCAATGGGCTGGTGCACACTGATTACAAGAAAATCGAAGTCCTTCCTGTGAAGGTTGTGGAAGGAGGTCAGGCTTTCTACAGGCTTCCACGGTGGAAGCATTCAGTCTGGTCATCGTTCTCTCCGACGTGGCTCATGTTACCAGGAAGTATCTGTGTTGGAATCATTCTTACCATGGAAAGAAAACTCCTCAGCTTACCTTCAGAGCCTTTCAAATAAATAGAACACATCTTGAAACCACTTGTCTTTTTGTGTTCATTTTTATTTAATTTACACCTTTACCTTAATCTTGTTTTCAGTGTCTGGATATGGTATGAGGCCAAGATCGACAAGAACGGGCACAGTGTGGCTAAAGACCCAGTGACCGTGCAGGACGATAAGGACAATTCTGACCCTCCCAGCCCAGCTGTCCCAAAGCGGACACACCCATCTCTTTCCTGGATTCATGTCCTAGGGCTGCCATTAAAAAAATACCACAAACGGGGTGGCTTGAAACCATAGACATGGGTTCTCCATAGTTCAGAGGCCCGAAGTCTGAAATCCTGGTGTCATGGGGCCGCGCTCCCTCTGACGCCTGTAGGGGAGGATCCTTCTTGCCTCTCGGCTTCTGGCATTTGCAGTCAGTCCTTGGTATTCCTCAGCTCGCAGTCACTCCAATTTCTGCCTTCCTTGTATTTGGAATTCTCTGTATGTCTCTGTCTTCTTATAAGAGCACCAGTCACATGGGATGAGCGGCCCACCCTACCCCAGTATGGCCTCACCTTAGCTAATTTCACCTGCAGTGACCCTAGTTCCAAGTAAGGTCACATTGCCAGGTACTAGGGGTTAGGACTTCAACGCAGACATAATTCCACCCATATCATCCCCCTTTTAAAAGTGAGCTCCATATGACTTAAGCACGCAGCTGTAGCTCCAAATAAAATGTAGACCATCAACCTCCCTCTTCCCTCACAGTAATGTATCTGCCTTGTCCAGACTCATATATGCAATTCTACAGGCTACCAATGTTTTGAGGTGTACAATGCCCCCGTCGTGGAAAGCAGCATGTCAATGTTAAGTCATCCACCTGCACAGTGTGAACATCTGAGCTCCCTTCCTATATGCCAGGTTTAAAAGGCTCTAGGAGAGGTGGTCAAGGAGAGTATAAAGCTGCTTGGTGCTGGAGGGAAAAAAAATGAATTCAGAAAGCAAAGCCAGGCTCCCTGAAACCTGCACCTTTGAGAAGCAACGAGGCCAGGCATGTGGGCCCGTCCCAGTAGTCTCAGCTGCTAGGAGGCTGTGGTGGGAGGACCAGTTGAGCCCAGGAGGCCTGGGCTGTAGTGCGCTACACGGCTGGGGCATCTGCACTATGTTCAGCATCAACATGGTGACCTCCAAGGAGTAGGGGACCACCAGGTTGCCCATGGAGGGGTGAATTGGCCCAGGTCAGAAACAGAGCAGGTCAAAACTCCCATGCTGATCAATAGCGCGACTGTGTCTGTGAATAGCCAATGTACTCTAGCCTGGGCAAGATAATGAGATCTTGCCTCCAAAAGAAAAAAGAAAAAGTAGCAGCAGCAGCAGCAGCAGCAAGGTAACAAGAGTGAAGAGGTAAGACTTAGAGACAACTGGGCCAACATGCTAGCATGTCCTGCTGAGTCACCCTCGCCAAGTTACTTAACTCTTCGGAGGTTCCATTTCCTTATCTGTAACAATGAGGCAACCACAGGAGCCTGGCAGGGCTGCTGTCAGGATTAAGTGACGTGATGAATGAATGATGCAAATGGCAGGGCTTGTTACCCACATTGGGTCCACCCCAGATAGTCACATAGGGATGCTTGGAACCCGATCCACAGGGGATGTGTTCCCTGGGGGAATGTCTGCTCCCCCACTTCCTGCCAGGCTTTTTGGGGTGCACTGAGGTGGTGAGTGCACAC
>NW_012101587.1:6154434-6158367 GCF_000951045.1 Mandrillus leucophaeus | reverse complement strand
GGCACAGTGTGGCTAAAGACCCAGTGACCGTGCAGGACGATAAGGACAATTCTGACCCTCCCAGCCCAGCTGTCCCAAAGCGGACACACCCATCTCTTTCCTGGATTCATGTCCTAGGGCTGCCATTAAAAAAATACCACAAACGGGGTGGCTTGAAACCATAGACATGGGTTCTCCATAGTTCAGAGGCCCGAAGTCTGAAATCCTGGTGTCATGGGGCCGCGCTCCCTCTGACGCCTGTAGGGGAGGATCCTTCTTGCCTCTCGGCTTCTGGCATTTGCAGTCAGTCCTTGGTATTCCTCAGCTCGCAGTCACTCCAATTTCTGCCTTCCTTGTATTTGGAATTCTCTGTATGTCTCTGTCTTCTTATAAGAGCACCAGTCACATGGGATGAGCGGCCCACCCTACCCCAGTATGGCCTCACCTTAGCTAATTTCACCTGCAGTGACCCTAGTTCCAAGTAAGGTCACATTGCCAGGTACTAGGGGTTAGGACTTCAACGCAGACATAATTCCACCCATATCATCCCCCTTTTAAAAGTGAGCTCCATATGACTTAAGCACGCAGCTGTAGCTCCAAATAAAATGTAGACCATCAACCTCCCTCTTCCCTCACAGTAATGTATCTGCCTTGTCCAGACTCATATATGCAATTCTACAGGCTACCAATGTTTTGAGGTGTACAATGCCCCCGTCGTGGAAAGCAGCATGTCAATGTTAAGTCATCCACCTGCACAGTGTGAACATCTGAGCTCCCTTCCTATATGCCAGGTTTAAAAGGCTCTAGGAGAGGTGGTCAAGGAGAGTATAAAGCTGCTTGGTGCTGGAGGGAAAAAAAATGAATTCAGAAAGCAAAGCCAGGCTCCCTGAAACCTGCACCTTTGAGAAGCAACGAGGCCAGGCATGTGGGCCCGTCCCAGTAGTCTCAGCTGCTAGGAGGCTGTGGTGGGAGGACCAGTTGAGCCCAGGAGGCCTGGGCTGTAGTGCGCTACACGGCTGGGGCATCTGCACTATGTTCAGCATCAACATGGTGACCTCCAAGGAGTAGGGGACCACCAGGTTGCCCATGGAGGGGTGAATTGGCCCAGGTCAGAAACAGAGCAGGTCAAAACTCCCATGCTGATCAATAGCGCGACTGTGTCTGTGAATAGCCAATGTACTCTAGCCTGGGCAAGATAATGAGATCTTGCCTCCAAAAGAAAAAAGAAAAAGTAGCAGCAGCAGCAGCAGCAGCAAGGTAACAAGAGTGAAGAGGTAAGACTTAGAGACAACTGGGCCAACATGCTAGCATGTCCTGCTGAGTCACCCTCGCCAAGTTACTTAACTCTTCGGAGGTTCCATTTCCTTATCTGTAACAATGAGGCAACCACAGGAGCCTGGCAGGGCTGCTGTCAGGATTAAGTGACGTGATGAATGAATGATGCAAATGGCAGGGCTTGTTACCCACATTGGGTCCACCCCAGATAGTCACATAGGGATGCTTGGAACCCGATCCACAGGGGATGTGTTCCCTGGGGGAATGTCTGCTCCCCCACTTCCTGCCAGGCTTTTTGGGGTGCACTGAGGTGGTGAGTGCACACTAGAGACAAGCTTAGCAGGGACACTGTTCCTGCTCATGGACAGAGCGATGAACAGGAGAGCCGCCTCATTCAGCCCAGCTGCAGGTGAGTCACGGGTAGCACAGAGAAGCAATCATCATGTGGTTTGTGTGAACTGAAGACCAGCACATGAGAACCTTGGTGGACCTAATCGCCTCCATCCTGTGGATTTAAACTCTGCGTCCGTCAGGTGCCCATGGAGCCAACTGTGGATCTAAACTCTGCTCCGCTGGATAGCTATGGGAGCAACAACAAAAGGACACACCTGTGGCATTCACAGCCACTGTGAGATCATTGGCCAGTGCGTGTGTAAGATGTCTGTGAAAGGTGAAGTGCCTCATCACCTGAAATAAGAAAGTCTAGAAGACTCTACTAATACTTCCTGTGTATGAGGACATAGAGACAAGGTGGTTGGTCATGAGTGCAATATACAGGATGTTAGAAAGGGGAGACTTTTCTGAATATATTGGGGCACAAAAGCATGTTAACCCATACAGAAATTGCCCTAAATGCATGCAAAAATGTGCAAGCAGCCGGGTGCGGTGGCTCACGCCTGTAATCCCAGCACTTTGGGAGGCTGAGGCGGGCGGATCACCTGAGGCCAGGAGTTCAAGACCAGCCTGGCCAACACGGTGAAACCCTGCCTCTACTAAAAATACCAAAATTAACTGGGTGTGGTTGCGGGTGCCTGTAATCCCAGCTACTCGGGAGGCTGAGGCAGGAGAATCACTTGAACCCGGGAGGCAGAGGTTATAATGAGCTGAGATCATGCCACTGCACTCCAGCCTGGGAGACAAGAGTGAGACTCTGTCTCAAAACAAAAAACAAAAAACAAAAACAAAGAAAAAGAGCATGTATGCAGATGTTTCACAGTCTATTTCCCCACCCAAAATATTGGACTCACTCTGAACTAGAGTTTGTGACAAAGTGTGACCAACCGTTGTATCAAAGTTCTAAATTATAGTGCAGCAATCAAAAGCAAATAAATAACCAGGACACAGATAAGAAATAACAAGAAAACAGTCATGGCCAGATGCCTCCGCCAGCCATGCCTGACTCACTCCAATACACGCTTAGACACATGCGACTTCCCCAGCTAGGTTTTGCTCAGCGGCTGAATGGGCTTCACCTTGCATTCAGCACCTGTGACTTACAGGCTTCTCATAGATTCTGGTGGAAGAGTCTCCTCCAAATGTTGTACATTTTTAAAAAGTTAGGGGCCAGCTGGGCACAGTGGCTCATGCCTATAATTCCAGCACTTTGGGAGGCCAAGGCGGGTGGATCACCTGAGGTCAGGAGTTAAAGACCAGCTTAACCAACATGGTGAAATCCCATCTCTACTAAAAATACAAAAAATTAGCTGAGCATGGTGGCGCATGCCTGTAATCCCAGCTACTTGGGAGACTGAGGCGGGAGAATCACTTGAACCCGGAAGTTGGAGGTTGCAGTGAGCCAAGATCGTGCCGTCACACTCCAGCCTGGGCAACGAGAGCAAAACTCTGTCTCAAAAAGAAAAAAAAGAAAAAGGAAAAAGAAAAAGCTAGGGGCAACTGCATTCCAGCCAGGCAACAGAATGAAACCCTGTCTCAGAAAAAGACTAATATAATACCATCTTAATCAGAAATAAGGTTCATAGATGATATAGATTATCAAAAGAATCATCATAATGACTAAACCTAATATAAGGAGAAAATCAAATGAAAGCAATTTATAATTAAGTCACACTATTTGTTTCAATCTGTAAATGTTTGGGTAGAATTATGCCAGAAGACAAAAGGTTGCCACACATTTCCAGATCAGCCCTGTTTTTGGAAGACAGTGTCACCCTCACTGGGCTGGCTCTGTGACAGGCCCATTGACTGCACCTCAGAGATCACCCAACCAGGACAGCGCATCTCGGAGGCACGAAGTCTCCAGCAGCGAATTCGCCAAGCCAAAAAGACCAGCTCTGCCGGCATCTGTGCCGGACAATGCCAAGGCTACTGGCCACTCAGAAGGAAGGAGGGGAAAGGCCACCTCACTGAGGAAGTACGGCAGGCAGAGCACAGTAGAGAAATACGGAGACCCAGTGCCTGGAGACGGCTCTGCCCCTGCCGGCTTCCAGCTCCAACCCCATGCACTGTCCACTTCTCTGCCTTTTCTTTAAGATGTACTGAGTCCAGTTCTGTGCCTTAAAATCAACATGGTCAAAATTTTGGAGTGAGGTTGGGCACAATGACTCACACTTGTAATCCCAGCAATTTGGAAGGCCAAATCAGGAGGATCCCTTGAGCGAGTTCAAGACCAGCCTGGGCAATATAGTGAGATCCCGGCTCTTTAAAAACATAAAAATAGGC
>NW_012101587.1:6149493-6153799 GCF_000951045.1 Mandrillus leucophaeus | reverse complement strand
ATGCACCACCACATAGGACTAATTTTTAAATATTTTGTAGAGATGGGGTCTTGCTGTGTTGCCCAGGCTAGTCTCGAACTCCTGGGCTCAAGTGATCCTCCCACCTTGGCCTCCCAAAACGCTGGGATTACAGGTATGAGCCACCACAACCATTCCACAGCTGTCATTTTTAATTCTTTGCCTGTCACAAACTCAATACAGGCAAATGTATGTAACATTCCATCCATTGCAAATATCCCTTCCCCCAATTAAATACTGAAAGTCTGAATTCAGGTGACCCCAGGGATAGGAGCTGCTTAACCCCAACCTACATGCCTACCTGCACAGAGAAAGTGCCTCCCACAGGCCTGGCTTGCTTTTGCCTGTTAGCCACATGGTACGTTTCTGGCAAGGCTCTGCTCCCAGCTAACTGCTGAGTCACCTGCATGGGACTGCCAAGTAGGTACAGGGTTTTCAACTTAGAAATGGCAGAGCCGGGTGAAGCTACCTCTGGCCGGAACCATGGTGCGAGGTTTAACAATGTGGAGGAATGGGGTCCTGTCTGGGCGTCATTCTGCCAAGTTCTAGTGCTCTTCAGTCTGTGGAACAGGGCACCCACTCTTACAGTACTGCTGAGGTTGCCTTTTGCTCGCTTTACCTTTATACCTGCTCCCTCTCTGTTTTCCTGTTTTTTGTTTGTTTTTGTTTTTTGTGAGGACAACATTGTAGGGCCAGACAGAGCCCAAGGAGCTGGGGGGGCTCCAGAGCGCCCTGCCCTTGAGCAGCTCCATCCTGCATCCTCCAAGGCAACCAGGATGTGGGTGCCACTCAGACCGCACCCTCTGGCCCTCTGCAGCGAGCAGATCCAGACTGTCATCAAGATGCCACTTTGCCAGAACAGAAGCCACAGTCTGGATTTGGGCATGTTTCCTTCTCACTGTTTTGCTTCCCCCACTATGAGTGGTAGAACCTATTTCTGGTGCAGCACCTTTCTGCTTTAAACAATTAATTAATTTAAAAATGGGCCCAGGACACATTGTCCCTGAATATCTGGTCCAAAATTAGGTTTACTTGTTATGGCTTGAACTGTGCCCCAACCAATTCATATGTTGAAGTTTTAACCCTTAGTGTCTCAGAAGATGACCTGCTTTAGAAATAGGGTCCTCAGCCAGGCACAGGTGCTTATGCCTGTAATCCCAGCACTTTGGGAGGCTGAGGGGGGAGGATCACATAAGCCCTGGAGTTCAAGACCAGCCTAGGCAACATTATGAGACCCAATTTCTACAAAAAATACAAAAATTAGCCAGGTGTTAGCTAGGTGTGATGGTGCATGATTGTAATCCCAAGTACTTGGGAGGCCGAAGCAGGAGGATCACTTGAGGTTGGGAGGTCAAGGCTGCAGTGAGCTGTTATTATGCCACTGCAGTCCAGCCTGGGAAACAGACAGAGACCCTGTCTCAGAAAAAAGAAAGAAAGAAGGAAGGAAGGAAGGAAGGAAGGAAGGAAGGAAGGAAGGAGAGAGAGAAAGAAGGAAGGAAGGAAGGAAAGAAAAGAAAAGAAAAGAGAAGAAAAGAAAAGAAAAGAAAAGGGTCCTTGAAGACGTTATTAGTTAAGATGAGGTCATACTGGAGTAGGACAGGCCCTAATTCAATATGGCTGGTGCCCCTATTAAAAAAAAAAGGGGAGTGGCCAGGCGTGGTGGCTCATGTCTGTAATCCCAACCTTTTGGGAGGCTGAGGCGGGCAGATCATTTGAGGTCAGGAGTTCCAGACCAGCCTGGCCAACATGGTGAAAACCCGTATCTACTAAAAATACAAAAATTAGCTGGGCGTGGTGGCGCGTGCCTGTAATCCCAGCTACTTGGGAGGCTGAGGCAGAAAAATTGCTTGAGCCCAGGAGGCAGAGGTCACAGTGAGCTGAGATTGCACCACTGCACTCCGGCCTGGGCAGCAAGAGTGAAACTCTATCTCAAAAAAATAAAAAAATAAATAAAAATAAAAAAGGGGCATTTGGACACAGGCACACCCTGTGTAGATAAAGGCAGAGATCAGGGTGCTGCTACAAGCTCCGAACACCACAGATCACCAGCAACCGCCAGACGCTGGGAGCGAGGTCTGGGACGCTGCTCCCTCTCTGCCCTCAGGAGGGAACCCGTGACTGCACCTTGATCCCAGCCAGCTCTCTCCAGAATTGTGAGAAAGTCAATCTCTGTTGCTTAAGCCACCCAGTTTGTGCTACTTTATTACGGCAGTCCTAGCAAACTAATACATTCCTTTGAATAGAGCTTTTAATTTAAACATTGACCATGTAATAAACTGTAACAAACTATTAGTATTTAATACATAAAATTCATGAGGGTCCTTTCTCATCACAATGCTTACAGTTTGTATTTAAGGGAAAGAGGAAAGTATTGTCTACCAGAAACGCCACCATATGCCTGCTCATCACAACCTGATTCTTTTCTAGTCATTTCCCCGGCACCCCGAATATGCCCATTCAGTGGGTTGTAAACAGACACAATGGAGAGGCCACCCAGCTGCACTTCCGCTGTAAGAAATAACCCCCCGCCTTTGACTCAATATAAACAGTGGGCTAGAGCAACTGCCATTTAACTACATGGTGTCCAAATCAATGAATATGATATCGGAAGATTTCTTCTCTTGTCCTCTGTTCCTGGACCTTCCAGAGAAGGTTGATGATGACATGGGTCTGTCTCACATCAGTTCCCCAAATAATCTCTTACTGAATCCATTTGGCATGTAGCCCTTGTTGTTTATTAGCTATTTTAGTATTATATGTTTTATTTTACTGATGACTGGTGGTTGTTAAAGCATTAGGTTCTAGGTTACCATTCCAGCTTGCATGATTTTGAGAAATGGTTTCCAGAAGGGCTTTCTAGCACATTTCCCCCCTAGAAAAAGCTGACTCGATTCTTTCCTGATTGCAACAGATGAAAGCTTTATGTCACAGGAAGTCACAGTAATATTTTGGTGGCAACATGTACAAAATTATTATATAAATCTTGCTTATTATATAATCCTTTGGCTATACTTAAGGACAGCTCTTAAGACAGGCACATTGGGGGGCACATGGCATTAAACAGATCATTTTTCTTTCACGCCTACATGAGAATCAAAAGCAGTGCCAAACAAAGTGTTCATCCAGCCTTTAATCTCCAAGGGGAAGAGGTTACAATGAGAATAATTTCTTCACCTGAGTATCAAACAGTCACAATTCTGGGGAACCCAATTTCCACCTCAGAAAGGCACATGTTAAGGAATTCTCACCATCTGACTCTCACAGTAAAATCCCATGCAATTCTTTATGTTTCACCCTTGAGGAAAAAAAGGCGCATCAACTTTAACAGCTCCTTGAACTTCGGCCCTTGCAATGAAAGTGATTGCATAACACGGTGCAAGTGAGGCTGTTCTTTATATGTTTTGGCTCAGGAAAGAGCATGTGAACTTTTTTCTGGGGTCAGCATTTGGAACAGACAAACCAGTGGGAGGAACAGAGGGTGACAATGTTTAACCAATAAACTGAGCTGAACTCAATCTCCTGCCTTGACAGTGGAACCAGACAAGGTCCTTCGCTTTGAAAGGCTTGGGCTCTGAGCCTTTGTCAGCAACGGGTTGCGCCATATCATTGTGCTGAAGTTATTCAATGACTGGGAAAATGAGAAATGTTTGGAGGCCACCACTGACTTTTGTCAGACTGAAAAAAGCCAAAGAAGAGTTTCTTCTTTGACGGCTTATGAAGCAAGTCCTTGTTCAGCCTGGGGGTTAGTGCCTGTTCCAGCAGGAGCTGGCGAGGGGTACAGGGAGGTAAAGACTTAAGCATAGGGGAAGTCATCTGACTGGGGAAGTCACGCTGGCTATGCAGTGACACGTCGGAGACTCTCAGTCAATATGAATGAATAAGCATACATTACACACAGGAAGAGTTTGTATGCAAACTCTGGTATGACTCCTCCAAAAAAAGCAAAAGTCTATTACCTGATGAGACATGATGTGTTAATACTACTTAATTATGACTTCAAGGCTGGGCGCAGTGGTTCACGCCTGTAAGCCAAGGGAGGCCAAGGTAGGTGGATCACTTGGGGTCAGGAGTTCTAGACCAGTGTGGCCAACATGGTGAAACCCTGTCTCGACTAAAAATGCAAAAATGAGCTGGGTGTCATGGCACACACTTGTAATCCCAGCTACTCAGGAGGCTGAGGTAGGAGAATCTCTTAGACTGGGGAGGCAGAGGTTGAGTGAGCTGAGATGGTGTCAAAGCACTCCAGTCCAGGCAGAGTGAGACTCCATCTCAAATATATATATATATA
>NW_012101587.1:6137860-6148013 GCF_000951045.1 Mandrillus leucophaeus | reverse complement strand
GACATGGGTCTGTCTCACATCAGTTCCCCAAATAATCTCTTACTGAATCCATTTGGCATGTAGCCCTTGTTGTTTATTAGCTATTTTAGTATTATATGTTTTATTTTACTGATGACTGGTGGTTGTTAAAGCATTAGGTTCTAGGTTACCATTCCAGTTTGCATGATTTTGAGAAATGGTTTCCAGAAGGGCTTTCTAGCACATTTCCCCCCTAGAAAAAGCTGACTCGATTCTTTCCTGATTGCAACAGATGAAAGCTTTATGTCACAGGAAGTCACAGTAATATTTTGGTGGCAACATGTACAAAATTATTATATAAATCTTGCTTATTATATAATCCTTTGGCTATACTTAAGGACAGCTCTTAAGGCAGGCACATTGGGGGGCACATGGCATTAAACAGATCATTTTTCTTTCACGCCTACATGAGAATCAAAAGCAGTGCCAAACAAAGTGTTCATCCAGCCTTTAATCTCCAAGGGGAAGAGGTTACAATGAGAATAATTTCTTCACCTGAGTATCAAACAGTCACAATTCTGGGGAACCCAATTTCCACCTCAGAAAGGCACATGTTAAGGAATTCTCACCATCTGACTCTCACAGTAAAATCCCATGCAATTCTTTATGTTTCACCCTTGAGGAAAAAAAGGCGCATCAACTTTAACAGCTCCTTGAACTTCGGCCCTTGCAATGAAAGTGATTGCATAACACGGTGCAAGTGAGGCTGTTCTTTATATGTTTTGGCTCAGGAAAGAGCATGTGAACTTTTTTCTGGGGTCAGCATTTGGAACAGACAAACCAGTGGGAGGAACAGAGGGTGACAATGTTTAACCAATAAACTGAGCTGAACTCAATCTCCTGCCTTGACAGTGG
The DNA here is from genome assembly GCF_000951045.1 of Mandrillus leucophaeus. Taxonomy (NCBI): domain Eukaryota; kingdom Metazoa; phylum Chordata; class Mammalia; order Primates; family Cercopithecidae; genus Mandrillus; species Mandrillus leucophaeus. The sequence continues at coordinate 6,147,140 of NW_012101587.1, read as the reverse complement.
AACCAGACAAGGTCCTTCGCTTTGAAAGGCTTGGGCTCTGAGCCTTTGTCAGCAACGGGTTGCGCCATATCATTGTGCTGAAGTTATTCAATGACTGGGAAAATGAGAAATGTTTGGAGGCCACCACTGACTTTTGTCAGACTGAAAAAAGCCAAAGAAGAGTTTCTTCTTTGACGGCTTATGAAGCAAGTCCTTGTTCAGCCTGGGGGTTAGTGCCTGTTCCAGCAGGAGCTGGCGAGGGGTACAGGGAGGTAAAGACTTAAGCATAGGGGAAGTCATCTGACTGGGGAAGTCACGCTGGCTATGCAGTGACACGTCGGAGACTCTCAGTCAATATGAATGAATAAGCATACATTACACACAGGAAGAGTTTGTATGCAAACTCTGGTATGACTCCTCCAAAAAAAGCAAAAGTCTATTACCTGATGAGACATGATGTGTTAATACTACTTAATTATGACTTCAAGGCTGGGCGCAGTGGCTCACGCCTGTAAGCCAAGGGAGGCCAAGGTAGGTGGATCACTTGGGGTCAGGAGTTCTAGACCAGTGTGGCCAACATGGTGAAACCCTGTCTCGACTAAAAATGCAAAAATGAGCTGGGTGTCATGGCACACACTTGTAATCCCAGCTACTCAGGAGGCTGAGGTAGGAGAATCTCTTAGACTGGGGAGGCAGAGGTTGAGTGAGCTGAGATGGTGTCAAAGCACTCCAGTCCAGGCAGAGTGAGACTCCATCTCAAATATATATATATATATTTTTTTATGGCTTCAAGTTCAGGCCATAGCTACTTTAGAGAAAAAGAAACCAGTTGAGCAACATGAGCAGAAAAGTTAACTGTTTACATCTTGTGCATTCTCACCTAGAAAACCTCCGTTCAGCCTATAAAATTGGCACTGGTCTGACTTACCTCACCATATCCAAGTCCTTGTTGGCCATTTCCAAATACTAGCTTGAGATTTTTAAAAAATTCAAATATCTTTTTGCAACTTGAGGTCCCTTCAATCTCTTCTCTGACAAATGTTGGGAAGGCATCAAGTTTAGGCCATGCCGATGTTTAACGTGAGGGAATGTCCACCTTGGGTGCAGCTGATAGCTAAGGCTGCTGTCATACCCCACGTGGAGTGGGGCTCTGAGGGCTAACCCACTTCCATTTGCTGAACTCAGCTGGATTTTGCACAGAATTATAATTTATTCAGGCTGGGGCAGAATCCCCAGAGACTCTCAGTTCTGCTGGAAACCTGAGGCTGGTTGATCTGACCCCTCGGGCAGGGCCATAGGAGCCAGCAGTGGTCCAGCAGCAGCAAACTTTCGCATCTCTGTGCATCACCCGAGCTTTGCAGCAAGAGCAGTGAGGGGCAGCGGCAGCTGCACAGTGACAGGTTCTGGAGCAATCAGTTCCCGGGACCTCGGAGGGCACCACTCCTTCCTCAGGAACAGGATTCTAAGTCCCGTGTTATATTTGCTAGAAGTCTTTGAGTTGATGAAAACCCCACCTACCTAAAATTGTCTTAGAAAATCAAAGGAATTTATGAGTTTCAACATTCAAGTTGAACCACAAGAGATTTCCATTCTTGTAGGTCAGCACTTGCCAAATTATCAGCAATATCATACGCTTCCAACCTTCTTATTAGAAGTCCGCAATAGGTGTGGCCTCTAGAGAGGGATGATCCAGCAGCTCAGCCAGCATCTCCAAGGACTCAAAGAGTTTCCCAGTCTTTCTAATCCTCCTTCCATGTTGACAGGCTTAGCCTCAATTTCTGTGAGTCCCCACCCCAGAAGGACCCAAGATACCTCACGATGTCAACGTGGCCATGGCAGCTCCAGACACGTGCCTTCCTCCCACCGCCAGGGGAGGAAAGCAGCCTCTTCTGAACACACACACAGCAGGGAAGCAGGTCCGCGTTCCGAGGAACACTGGTGAAACTCCCTCTGCCTCCTTGGTTCTCATAGAGTGGAATCATTTCCCACTAGGCCAGGAGATGGGATGTTCTTTAAGCTCAAGTGAATCCTAACTCAGCCTGGAGTTAGGTGAGGGGTCGATCCCACCTATGTCCCATAGCTGAGAACGAGGGAAGCAGATCTCCCCGGAGTTAAATCTGGGTGCTGTTACCAGAAGGGGAGTGGATATTCAGTGGCAAAAAAAAAAAAAAAAAAAAAAAAAGCCTACTGCCCACTTCAAGTACAGAGATGGGTGTCAACTGAACAGGCATTTAAACTTAGTGAGCCCCCAGGGCTAGACTTCCTCAAGGAGGAATCTTTCAGGGACAAAAGGACCTAACCTCCTGCTCATGGGGCATGCAAAGCCTCGAGCTGGTCTTTGAATGGACACTGGATAAGGGCATTTATGCCCAAGCTGCAGAGGCCAAGCATACACCCACACAGTGGTCTCAGAGCCAGCCAGCCTCCCAGTGCTATTCCATGTCCTTCCATTGGCCTGGTCACTCCCTATTTTGTTCTTATGGCACTTGTTGCAAACCTCTCCTTTCCCTCCACCACCTCCCTCTCCCTCTCAGTGGGTGGCTTCAGGAATAGGTGGCAATAGGCATGAAATTTAAATTTCCCTTTTTCCTCCCCTTCCCCTACGCCCAATGTCAGGGACGTTCTTGCCTGCTTGGTCCTTCTAGGAAGGAGGGCTCCCCTCCTGCCGAGACTCCCAGGACCTTGGCTGTCTGTTAGCCCTGTCCCCCACAGCCTCCGCCCACACACAGCTCTTGCAGCATTGAAACACACGTTAGTATCTTCCACCTTTCAAATGAAAATGAAATGAAGAGCCACCACTGCCTGCCCATCTCTTTTCCCCAGATCACAGCCAGGGTTCCTGAACGGCAGTCCCCACTCTTCTCGTCCACTGCGACCCTCCTGGCCTTCCTCCGCCCTGGAGGCTGCTCTGGATCTGCCTGTGGGTGGAGGCTGGTGTTACTCCCCCAGAGGACACATTCTGTCCTAATCTCAGCATCACTGGGTAAGCACAGGGACCTTAGAGACCAACAACAGCAGCTGAATCTTGCTCCAGCACCCACTTTTCTAGGATCTTTGCTGCCGCATTTTTAAAATGGAGATACTGATCACTTTCTACTCCTGTGTGCCACGAGGATGAGATGAGGTCACCCACGTCACACCCTCTGAGGGTGCCTGGGTCCTGGTGAGCCCTGCACACATGCTATCATGGTGGCCTTGCTCTCCCTGGCCCTGCAGCCCAGGGCACTGCCCAGCACGCGCTGCCATCTGTGGCTGCGTCTCCCATGGGCTCCCATCCCCGGCTCTCTGATCTCATCCCACATACTCTTCCGAAGGACCGCAGTACTCAGGTGGCCTCAGTGACTTCCGTAAGCTGATGATCCTCCAGCCATATCTCCCACCCAGACATCCTCATCCACTTCCAGAACATTCTCTGAGGAAGACATAGCGCCTTGATCATTATGTATCCCCAGTGCTTTCTACAAAAACTGACATAGGAAAGTGTCTCCCAGTCCCGAGGGATGGATGGATAAGAGATTCGGAATGAAAGCAGAATGTCACACGATCATGCCTGAAGTTGTAACAGGAATCGATTTTGGCCAAGGAATGTGAATGGAGAAAAGCAGATGGCACAAGAGAATACAGAGGCTTGAGGAGCAGCCCGAGCAGAGGGGTGGGAGGAACAGCCCTCCCGCCTTGCAGACCTCCTGCAAACTCTGGTTGGGCCAGGGCTCCTCCTCCTTCAGGGCAAGGCCCACGATCCTCTGTCCCTCAAAAGCTGCTGGAGATCTCACTGCTGTGGGTCTCCCAGGACACACTGAGGAGCCGGAGTTTAGAGGCCACTAATTCCCCTCAAAAAAAAATGCATGTATACTTTATCACAATAAAAAAAAATGGTACATATGGATTACATTTAATAATAATGTAGCCCTTTGCTTGTTGATATGGATGGATTTCTGCAATAAACTGTTAGGTGAAAAACAGTCTTTCCAATAGGGTTCCATTTTTATAAGGGAATATGAGAAATAATTCTGAAAGGATATACATTAAAATGCCAGTTGCCCCAAAACAAAATCAAATAAATGGAACCTATTTAAACTAAAAAGCTTCTGCACAGCCAAAGAACGAGTCAGCAGAGTAAATAGACAACCTGCAGAGCGGGAGAAAATATTTGCAAACTATGCATCTGACAAAGGACTAATATCCAGAATTTACAGGGAACTCAAACAAATCAACAAGAAAAAAACAACCCCATCAAAAAGTGAGCAAAGGACATGAATAGACAGTTCTCAAAATAAGACGTACAGACATCCAACAAACATATGGAAAAATGTTCAACATCACTAATCATGAGAAAATTACAAATTAAGACCACAATGAAATACCACCTTACTCCTGTAAGAATGGCATAATTAAAAAGTCGAAAAATAATAGCTGCCGGCATGGATGTGGTGAAAAGGGAACACTTTTACGCCGCTGGTGGGAATGTAAACTAGTACAACAACTGTGGGAAACAGTGTGGAGATTCCTTAAAGAACTACAAGCAGAACTACTATTTGATCCAGCAATCCCACTGCTGGGTATCTCCCCAGGGGAAAAGAAGACATTACATGAAAAAGACACTGTCACACGCATGTTTACAGCAGCACAATTCACAATTGCAAAGATACGGAACCAACCTAAGTGCCCATCAACCAATGAGTAGATAAAGAAAATGTGGTACATATACACCATAAAATACTACTCAGCCACAAAATGGAACAAAACAATGACCTCTGCAGCTACCTGGACGGAGCTGGAGGCCCTTATTCTAAGTGAAGTAACTCTGGAATGGAAAAGCAAACACTGCTTATTCTCACTTATAAGTAGGAGCTAAGCTATGAGGATGCAAAAGCATAAGAATGAAATAATGGACTCTGGAGACTCCAGGGGAAGGGTGGGAGGCGGGTGAGGGATAAAAGACTACACATTGGGTATAGTGTACACTGTTTGGATGACAGGTGCACCAAAATCTCAGAAATTACCACTGAAGAACTTATTCATGTAACCAAAAACCACCTGTATCCCAAAAGCTATTGAAATAAAACATTAAAAATATAAAATAAAATGCTATTGTCATTATTTTTAGGTGGCCACCAAGCTACTGTTGTGATTTAAATTTATTTTTACACATTTCTGATTTGTATGTCCTCTTTTGTTTTTTATAAATGAATATATAATAATTCTTAATTCTGAATAATTTAAATGCAAATTCCATTTAAATAATTTAAATCCCTGAAAAACAAATTTCTTTATAAACACATGCATTTTGATAGGCTTAGGAAGTGGCCTTCCTAAACCTATCCATAAATTCATGTATTTATAAAGAGGCCCAGAGGCCTCCCTGCGCCTGCCCTTGGCCACCTGCAGTCTGTAGTCTCTGACGCACCTCTCCAAATGTAAATCAGATCCTGTCTGTTGCAGCCATGCTGGCCTCCTTGTTCTTCAGATATGCCAGGCACACGGCTGCCTCAGAGCGTTTGCGCACTTATTTCCCTCTCTCGGGAATGCTTTCATCAAATATTTTCAAGCTCATTCCTACACTTCATGCAGGTGGCCACCCAGATGTTCCCAATTCACAGATGAGCTTCTAACCACCCTAATTAAAATCACATGGCTTTCCAAGCGCCTCTACTTTACTCTTTCCACAACACCTTTCCAATGACTGGGGTTCCACACATGTCTTTTACTTACCCGTGGTTTGCAGATGTCCCCATGGAACGCAGCTTCCCAAGGGCCGGGATGGTGGGCACTTCTTCAGGGCTGTACCCCCAGGCTGAGACACGTGGTCCTGCTCAGTGCATGGGTGGGGGGTGAATTTTAGGAACAGTTGTGTAAAGTACACAGGGATCTTTTTTTCCTTCATTCTTAATAAACTCTTCTCAAGGGCTTCTGTCAGTTGGAAAAAGCGGCTTAGCAGTTAAAGATATCATTCGCTGAGATCACCAAGTACTTTTCTTCCCCTGAGTGGACAAAGCCACATGTAAGTACTGATTCTTGATCTTTAGGGGATCACAGACCCCTTAAGGATTTTGGAAAAGTTATTTCTTCTCAGAAAGATGCACATAGGAACGGAATGCTTCATGTAATTTCCGGAGGTCTAAGGACTCCCTGGAGCTGCGTTTTGAAGTAGAGAGCGGCTACTCTGAATTTCAGGTGCCACTCATTTAAGCCTAATTGTTATTCGGCTGGGCCAGAAGCTACTAGAAAGACCTTTCTTTGCTTTGGGTTTCTCTCACTGACAGACAGGTAACTCCTACTCATACAGTGGCAGTTGTTTCTGAGAGAATACACAGAGAACCAAGAATTATAAATGGAAATTTATAACGTGAGCTCGAGACGGGGGAGAACAAAGCAATAGTCTAGATTCAGCAGCATAAACTTTAGAAGAAGCTCCATCGATTCAGCTCAGCCTATTCACCAGATTACCTGTCTCTCTCCACATCCTCTGAAATGCAAATAATCAATGCCCACAGCGTACTGACCTGCACACTCCTGCTCCAACTCCCTTGTCAGTGTACTTGTTCCCACTCTGCTTATATGAGCTTTATTTCTTATTTTATTTTTTTAGAGACGGAGTCTCACTCTGTCACCCAGGCTGGAGTGCAGTGGCACGATCTCAGCTCACTGCAACCTCCAACCCCTGAGTTCAAGCAATTCTCCTGCCTTAGCCTCCCAAGTAGCTGGGATTACAGGCACCCGCCACCATGTTCAGCTAATTTTTGTATTTTTAGTAGAGACAGGGATGTTGACCAGGCTGATCTTGAACTCCTGACCTTGTGATCTGTCTGCCTCGGCCTCCCAAAGTGCTGGGATTACAGGCGTGAGCCACTGTGCCTGGCATTATATTAGCTTTAAATGTAATTACACTAATTGAATATGATGTAACCTGAGGAAAAATACAAGTTCAAACAGAGAGATGTCCCCATAAAGACTATGTTGGATGCCGTTAAAAGCTTTGATAAAGGGATTGTTAAAATGACTAATTAGGCATGTGCAAGGCAGCTGTAAAAGACCAGGGAGAAAAATTCTAAGACTCTAGGAATTCTACGGTATGGAGATAGCTTTGGAAGCCTCTTTATGTTCTCATTCCACATTAAAGTAAGAGAAAGGGACATTTTAGATGCATCACGGTTACAGAACTCCTCTCAGAGGATCCAGACCCAAAAGATAAATAAAAAAAGCTCTTGGCAAATGAACTTAAAATGAGTTAGAATATAACCATTATAATTTTCCACTTTACCTGACTTTAAGTAATCAACCATCCACCCATATAGTTAAGGGCATTCTATCTACTACATTCTAAAACTAGGGAGAGGAGACAGCCAACCTGAAATCATGGAAGAAATTAAGGCACTCTATGAGCACCACTGAATTAATTTTTTATGAAGTTGTAATGCCATCAGACCTGTATTGTTTTTTCTTTGCAAAGTCATGGCTCAGGAAACTGCCAAATACTAGATCCTCTGTAATCCCAAAGAGCAGAGAGCTTTAAAGCTGTAGAGGACCACAGGGAGAGAGGCATGCGCTACAGGCTTGCTTGGGTGAGAAGGGTTTCACGAGGACCGAAATGAAAGTTACGGAATCCAGTTTGAACTCGAAACATACAGGGAACCAGCCACAAAAGGTATGATTCTCAGGAGAGATAGCTCTGAAAAAAATATTAAAGGAAACATGAAGAACCATTGGAGAAAAAGGGCAAAAATCGACTCCATGGTTTCCCTAAAAGGATTTTGTTTTCTCTAACACATGAAAACTTCAACCAGAAACATTTAGCCGCTCTAAATCGCATCTGTGAATTCCGCAAGCTACTGCGAGTGTAGGAGTAAATCAGTAACCAAGCCGGCACAAAGAGGAGAGAGAAAAGTGCCTTCTTTAGTTATCACTAGGCCTCAGTAGTAAGTCTTGGATGCTGAAATAATCCATATTTTCCCAGGAGGAGGGTGTCACTTGGGGGTGCGTAACGCCAATAGAGTCTTAGTTAAAAGGAAAGGCTGTGAGGCACTGGCCATAGTGCCAAGCATGTGAACTTCATCAGCACCGAAGTCGACAGACTTAGGGTGGGGGCGCGCGTGCTGAAGTTATGAGATACTGCAGCTCAGCAGAGATAAGGAGGAACTGAGGTTATCAAACTCAGGTCCAAAAGCACAGAACTCCCCTGACCTCCGAGAATGAGCCGTCCCTGCCCTCCTACATGTTTGCTGTTGATAATCTTCCGCCCTCCCTCGCCCTCAGTCTTTTGGGCTGACACCAAGATCTAGGCACTAGCTTGACCTTCCAGAGTATTTCACAAGCTTCCAGGATCTGGTGTACCAAGAATATGACGAACTTTGTCAGATAACATCTGTCTCTCTGCCTCTTGCCACGCTGACAAACTGTTGGAGTCTGAATGTTCCTGTGCTCCAACATGCACAGCCCAGACATCCTGCAGTTCTCATAACCCACTGCCTCTAAAGGCCGAGGAGCAGTTTGTGGGGTGCTTCAGAGCTGCCTGGCACTGGGGGGCAAGAGTGATATCAAAGTGGTGTTTTAGTAAGAATAATCTCATCATGATGGGCACAAGAGATTGAAAATAGAGACTGGAAGAGGGAGACCAGTTAGGGGACTTCAGACATCTATTTATTTAGTTATGCAGTTAACAAATGCCTCCTTTGTCTTGGGAACTGGGTGAGACTCAGAGAATACAGTGCAGAAGAGAAATAATAGCCTGGGCAGATCCAGATGAGAGTAGGAAGTGAGCTTTTGTGGCAGTAACTCAGAGCAGCCCAGCTGCAGTCCAGACGAGGGCCGTGGCACTGGAGGTGGAGAGGAGGGATGGACGGTAGCAAGGGAGCAGACAGAGCGGCCACTGAGGCTATCTAGAAACAAACACTACACATCAGCAATCAGTTTATCTTCAGCTGCAAACGTCATATATTTAATTCCAACAATATGTAAGTGAACAAAGTATAGAGTGAAACAGTAAAAGCCCCTCCTCTGGCCTCACATCTCACCCTTTAAAAGAGGCCACTCTTAACCAAGTGGTGATCATAGGGAGCGACGCCAAATGTGATGGGTGTGAAGGAGAAACCCTGTTTCTGGCATGACCTGGGTGGATGCTCCTGAGATAAGAAACACTGAGGCCAGGCACGATGGCTCACACCTGTAATCCCAGTACTTAGGGAGGCTGAGGTGGGCAGATCAGGTGGCATGTGCCTGTAATCCCAGTTACTTGGGAGGCTGAGGCAGGAGATTCACTTCAACCTGGGAGGCAGAGGTTGCAGTGAGCCGAGATTGCACCATT
>NW_012101587.1:6135161-6137050 GCF_000951045.1 Mandrillus leucophaeus | reverse complement strand
CTGATGAACTTTTGGGTTGTTTCCAGCTTGGGGCCATTATAAATAACGCTATGAGCATTCACGTAACAAGTTTTTGTCTAAACACATGTTTTTCCTTCTTTTCGATATATACCTAGCAGTGGAATTGGTAAGTCATGTAGGAATTCTGTTTAACTTTTTGAGGAACTGCCATACTGTTTTCCATATGGTTGAACCATTTTACATTTTACATTCTCACCAGCAATGCACAAGGGTTACAATTTCTCCCTCTTTGTCAAACCTTGTTAGTGTCTGACTTTTTGATTATAACCTTCCCCATGCGTGTGAAGTGGCATCTTGTGGTTTTGATTTGTATTTCCCTAATAACTAATGATGCTGAGCATGTAATCATGCTTATCGGCCATTCATGCATTTTCATCTGGAGAACTATCCATTCAGATCTTTTGCCCATCTTTAACTTGAATTGTCTTTCGTTGAGTTGTCAGGGTTCCTTATATATTCTAGATACAGGTCCCTCAGATACATGATTTGTAAGTATTTTCTCACATCCTGTGTCATCTTTTCAGTTACTTGATGGTGTCCTTTGAAACAAAAGTTTTTAGTTGTGATGAAGTTCAGTTCATCTATTTCTTCTTTTGCTGTGTGTGCTTTTGTTATCTAAGAAATCATTTCCTAATCGGAAGTCATTAAGATTTATGCCTATGTTTTCTTCCAAGACAAATATGGATTTTTATGTGCATGTTTAAGAACTGGCGAACTAAGAAAAGAAATGTGAAGTAATGCTACCATTACTTATAACAAGGTTAAATTTTTCTTTTTCTTTTTGAGATGAATCTCACCTGTTGCCTGGATTGGAGTGCAGTTACCCGATCTTGGCTCACTGCAACTTCTGCCTCCCAGGTTCAAGATTCTTCTCCTGAGTAGCTGGGATTACTGGCATGCACCACCACACCCGGCTAATTTTTGTATTTTTAGTAAAGATGGGGTTTCACCATATTGGTCAGGCTGGTCTTGAACTCTTGACCTCAGGTGATCCACCTGCCTTGGCCTCCCAAAGTGCTGGGATTACAGGCATGAGCCACTGTCCCTGCTGATGTTAAATGTTTCCATGTGACAATTCTCAAATGATCTCTCCTTAAACAGGAATTGACTTATAAAAATGACAAGCATAATCATAATGGTAAAATAAATTCAGCTGAGCAATAGCATATTAAGATAATGAAACAATAATTCTCAAAGTTGGTGAAGGTTCTCCATATAATGTTACTTAAAATTATCATGTGAATTTCAAATTCTTTCTACTACAACTTCAAAGTGTTCTTTTATTTCCAGAATTCCCTCATGGCTACAAGAATATTAAAAACAAGTCAAACTTTCTAATCTAAAAATGACAACAGGCATTTTAATGGTTTCTTAAATTATCTGGACTAGAGGGAACATTCTTGCAGTTGCATGTTTTGCATTGTTTTTTTCGGGAGACCTAAGGTTTTCAAAAAGCAAATTTGTTTCACTTGCTTCTTTCTTCTTTAAAAGAAGTGGAGATGGTGGAGCCCACGGCATCCCACTTCTGGTTGTATGTTTGTTTCTAGGCCAGTCCTGAAGCCCTTGGTCAAATTCAGCCTGGTCCTACAGATTCCAGACACAACCAGATGCAGAGCTGGCTGCATGCCAGCGGAGACCACGCCTGGGACCACCCAGCCACCCTCAAGCTAGAAATTATACTGCGGGTCTTCATGGAGGCTGTGGTCCATGTCAAACTTCATGGCTATTGGACTCTGTGCCTTCAGTAGGAAGGAGGAGTGACCAGAAAGATACCCGGGCTAGAGAGAAGAACAGAGAAAGAAGCTTCACTATTTCTTCATTTTTAAGGACTTTTTGTGACAGATGTCTCCTTCCCACCCACAACTTGG
>NW_012101587.1:6128201-6128796 GCF_000951045.1 Mandrillus leucophaeus | reverse complement strand
CTACAACTTCAAAGTGTTCTTTTATTTCCAGAATTCCCTCATGGCTACAAGAATATTAAAAACAAGTCAAACTTTCTAATCTAAAAATGACAACATGGCATTTTAATGGTTTCTTAAATTATCTGAACTAGAGGGAACATTCTTGCAATTGCATGTTTTGCATTGTTTTTTTCGGGAGACCTAAGGTTTTCAAAAAGCAAATTTGTTTCACTTGCTTCTTTCTTCTTTAAAAGGAGTGGAGATGGTGGAGTCCAGGGCATCCCACCTCTGGTTGTATGTTTATTTCTAGGCCAGTCCTGAAGCCCTTGGTCAAATTCAGCCTGGTCCTACAGATTCCAGATACAACCAGATGCAGAGCTGGCTGCATGCCAGCGGAGACCACGCCTGGGACCACCCAGCCACCCTCAAGCTAGAAATTATACTGCTGGTCTTCATGGAGGCTGTGGTCCATGTCCAACTTCGTGGCTATTGGACTCTGTGCCTTCAGTAGGAAGGAGGAATGACCAGAAAGATACCCGGGCTAGAGAGAAGAACAGAGAAAGAAGCTTCACTATTTCTTCATTTTTAAGGACTTTTTGTGACAGATGTCTCCTTC
>NW_012101587.1:6123967-6126686 GCF_000951045.1 Mandrillus leucophaeus | reverse complement strand
TGACACTCACCTTCCAGGGTGACAGCAGGACCCCAAATGCCAGTGCTCCCCACCCTGATGTGGAGCCAAACCAAATGGTGCCTTCAGATAAGGTGACAGAGTGGACAACAGTGATCACAGGAGAGAGAAAGGGGAGCTTGGTACACTGGGCCAGCCTAGCCTTCTAGGGATTTCTGTACATTGATGTGATTAGTAGCTGCAATTACTGCAATCAGCTTTGTTTTGCTCAAATTTTATACACCAAACACCTCATCTTAACATAAAGAATCTTTAAGAGGTCCGGATGGGGAAGTGCAAGCCTGCATTAGATGCATGGGCTGCTCAGTGGTCGTTTCAGCCTTCACCCGCTGAAGAGCCACCGTCCCCTCGCATCTGTGGGGCAGGAGGAGCACACATTGTGTGTCCAGGTGTTTTAATGTGCAGCCACCGACAAGTCTGAAAATACACCCCATCCGCCTGCCTTGACAAATGGCCAGAAAGGTCAGGTTTGAAGTTAGGATTTTCAGATTCATCAAAGTTCTGTGCCAGATAGTGGTGGCATTGGAAGAGTCAGCTCCCAGCTCCCCGCTTCCCTTCCCAGTGCCCGTCCACCGACATGCAGAGTCCAAGTGCACTCATGAAGATCCTACCTGCAGACCCCACCTGCTCATCCAGGGTGTCCATCCTCTCTGCAGACCACCAGCCCTCGGCTACTCTTGGCCCTGATGTGTACCCCCACAGCCTGGTGACCCTCGGGAGGATGAGCTGGGGAGACCCAGACCTACAGGCAGGATTGAGCCGTGTGTGTAGGGTACTAGGGTTTGGAGGGGAACAGGCTCCAGGTGGGCACATCCTTGACCCATGGGGAAGCCCACAGCCAGTGGACCAGATGGGGTCCTTCAAGTGGGCAGGACCTCTAGTTGAGGTCTAAGGGAAGCATTGCTCATGAATTATATCCATGGGAAAGTAAGATTCCACAAGGATAAGTAACTTACTTGAAGCGATGCAGCTAGCAAGCGGGAGGGCCAGGTTTCCAACCGCGGTCTCCAAGCCTCCCAAGCCTTCCTTTCTGACTTCAGATTTCAGTACAACAGGTGTCTTCCTGAAACAGAAGGTGTTTTGCATTTTGTCCCTGCTTTACAGTATCAAAGATGCCTTACCTTTGTTTTAAAACAAGACTCAGATTTAGTGACTCCAACTTACAGTTAGGAGTAGAGGGTCTTAAAAAATCAAATCAAAGACTTCTAAGCCATGGAAAATATTAAAACAATTCGCAATTTAGTTTCAACTCAAAACCTCGAATGTTTCTGTGAGCCAGGCTATGTGCTGAGGCCTTGGACTGTTGAGCTAACTACAAATAAAAAGCAATTTTTAAAATATTTTGCAAGAAAAACATTCAGGCAGCCTGATGTCAAAATTCAGCATGTAGTGCATAACCTCACTCAACATACACTATCCATGTTTGAAACTTATGTTTTGATTTCACAGTGTAGCCAAGTCATGGAGAAAGGATGTGGGGACAGGTGCGTGAGGTGGTGTTGGGGAGAGACAGTGAGTGAGAACGAGCTCCTGCCGCAGGGCAGTGCTCTTCACATGTTCTACTTAAATTACCCTTACACGTTCTACTTAAATTACACTTACACGTTCTACTTAAATTACCCTTACACGTTCTACTTAAATTACCCTTATAAGAATGTTGAAAAACACCTTCAGTTGCCCTTTAAAATATTTCATCATGAGTTTAAATATTTACAAAGGGCATCATTATGCAACAGTTGAAAGATTGACATTTTAAAATAAAGATGAAATATCACTCTTTAAAATTTGCTAAGTGGAATTTAAATATCAATGCAATTTGCCATCATTACCCTTTTGTAAAAGATGCCGTAACACTCTTTCTTAGCAGAAATTGTACATTGTTCCTTTTTGTCCTTGACCTCATAGATCTATTTCTTCTTCCTAGTTTTATCCTAATGAAAATTATTGTTATGACAGTCTTTTGCCTCCCAATCACATTGTCTATAATAGAAATGTACACATACCAGTGAAATTAAAAACTTGATTTTGATTTTCTGTGGACCCATGTCACAAGATGATTTCATATTTTGTCTGACCAGTCTCCCAGGGCACTCCTGAAGGAGGGAGGCCTTCATCGAAGACAGTGAAGGCATGGTAAAACAGGTACTGCTCAATACAGTGTCATCACCCCTGCTGCTGACTGTCCATCTGAACGGCAACCCCCCTCCAGAAGGCTGAATCGTCCTGTTCCTATTCTACGATTCACCGTCAGCAGAGCACATGCCAGACAAGGAAAGCACAAAGCCTGACTTGGGGTGGGGTACCTTGATTAAAGAAGTGTCTTGATTACAGAGACTCACAGACCCCACTATGTACCACATTTGACGGTAGTTTTAGCATCCAATATTAAAATTCAGGATGGGTGAGAAATAGGTCTCTGTCACAGACGAAATGTCTCCCCCCAGATTCCCATATGGAATCCCTGTCCCCTAATGTGTGGGTGGGAGGAGGTGGGGTAGTATTGTGTCATCATAAGAGTCCCGAGACAGCTTGCTTCCTCTCCCTACCATGTGAGTACGCTGAACCTGCTGGCACCTTGGTCTTGGACGTCCAGCCTCTAGAACTGTGAGAAACAAATGTTTGCTTTTTAAGCCACCCAGTCCAAGGTATTTTGTTGGAGTGGCCTGAGCTAAGATCGCTTCTTTCCTGAAAAGTGGGAGAA
>NW_012101587.1:6111095-6122077 GCF_000951045.1 Mandrillus leucophaeus | reverse complement strand
AATAAATAAATAAATAAATAAATAAATAAAAGTTTACTTTGCCAAGGTTGAGGACATGCCCGTGACAAAGCATCAGGAGGTCCTAATGACACGTGTCCAAGGTGGTCAGGGCACAGCTTGGTTTTACGCATTTTAGGGAGCCATGAGACATCAATGGATATATGTAAGAAGTACACTGGCTCTGTTTGGAAAGGCGGGACATCTTGAAGCAAAGGCAGGAAGACTCAAAGTGGGAGGGCGCTTCCAGGTGACAGACAGGTGAGACACAAAGGGTGGCATTCTTCTGAGTTTCTGATTAGCCTTTCCAAAGGAAGCAATCAGATATGCCTCTGTCTCAGTGAGCAGAGGAGTGACTGAGTAGAATGGGAGGCAGAATGGAAACTAAGCAGTTTCCAGCTTGAGTTTTCCTTAGTGATTTTGGAGGCCCAAGATGTTTTCCTTTCACAACCAGCAGATGAAGAGAAGGGCAGCCTCTGAAGTCCCTCACCTCTCTGAAGGGAAAGCAACAGAGAAAAAAATGTCAAATATCTTTCCTTGAGATTCTGGGCTGCACAAACTGTAAATGTTAAAAATAGGAAGTAAACTCCTCTCCTTGACTCTACATGTTGTTCCCAAAACACATGAAGAAAAATTGCCAGCCACGTCAGCAAATTGCTGAGTCACTGATAAAAATGTCAAATTCAACTGTTATGCTTCTTAACGATAAACAGATACTATTAGTCAACATCTTAAAAATGATTTACAAGTTAACCCTTTAATGTCATCTAAGGTATGACAGACCCACTTTGACTCACCTCCTAGTTGATTTAGGAGCAATGTTTTAAAAAGTACTAAGATGTGAAGCTTTATAGCTAAAAACCACAACCAAAAATATTGAAATATTTACACGGGTCCCTTAGCAAGTGTTGTAATTTATTTTGAAATGGAAACTGCTTGTCAACCTTGAGTGACTGAAGAAGGCAAAGGCGGTGCATGCTATTTGATTATAAAGGTTGTACTCTCTAAGAACACCACAATTCTTCTCCACTGCGTGCAGTCACTTCTGAAGAAGCTTGTGGTTTGTCAGCTCACACCAGTGCAAACGCAGTCACAGCCAACGACACAAGTCCTGGGGTCTAACAAATTCAGCTTTGAAGTTTCCACATTTAAAAGAATAACACATAAGGAAGAGAATAATAAATGGGAAGTAAGATGACTGAATTAGCCCCTTAGAGCCCCAAGGAGGAGACAGAGCCACATTAGAACTCTTCAGAGCTCAATACTAGCCGCTAAATTTCTTCAAAGATCAGATTCCAATGTCCCATAATCTCCTTACAAATTAGAAAACCAGCCTTTCCTTAGAAGAGTTTATAAACAACTCTCCCCTCTGAATGAAGAATTCTTAAGACTTCAGAACCTACGACGCTGAGAATGTCTTTGCAATGATCCCTGGAAGCTGAGAGAACGGACACTTGCGATGCCCGCTCCTGGTTCATGCGTTTTTAAGTTGCTGATGGTTTTCAATCAGTGAGGATAAGAAGTCTCTTTCATAGGCCCTGTAGGCTACTTTCTCTTTTCTTTTTTTTCTTTTGAGACGGAGTTTTGCTCTTGTTGCCCAGCTGGAGTGCACTGGTGTGATGTCGGCTCACTATAACCTCAGCCTCCTGGGTTCAAGCAATTCTCCTGCCTCAGCCTCCCAAGTAGCTGGGATTACAGGCATGCACCACCGTGCCCTGCTAATTTTGTATTTTTAGTAGAGACAGGGTTTCACCATGTTGGTCAGGCTGGTCTTGAACTCCTGACCTCAAGTGATCTACCCATCTTGGCCTCCCAAAGTGCTGGGATAACAGGTGTGAGCCACGATGCCCGGCCACTACTTTCTTTTTAAGATCTATTTCAAGTAGAACAATTATTAGAAATCCTTAAACTATAATTTCTGGCCTTTCTTAATTTCCTTGAAAACAGAAACTACATCAGAAGCATACAATACATGGTTACTCAATGAGATGTGACGATGTGAAAGGAGACGCTCAAACTTATTTCCCCCTCTCCAGTCCTATGGCCTCCCTGGATCTGAATGAGTAACACATTGAAGGATTCCTCTAAATAATCAGATTCTAAACATTAAAGACAATTATACACCAAACAGGCAAACACGGTGCGTACTTTAAAAGCCAGATATATTTTTAAAAGATCATGCTTACAATAAGTAAATTACATATTAAGGAAACATCAAAATAAAGTAGATGAATAAAAAGGCACACTCGAAAAATGTGAGCGCAGAAAGGACGGTTCTTTTTGTTTTGTTTCTAATGTCAGAAGAAAGAGAAAGAGATATATTAAAATCATTGTCTTCAAGGGAAGGTTTCTGTCAGTTGAAGTAGTTAGCAATGGCTTCTTTTCTCCTGTGACCAAAGCAGGTTTTCCTGTGCTGGCTTCTGAGGAGGTATTCAGTCTTCTGCCATGTATAGGCGATACATGAAGGCGACAGCCACTGCAGAGATGGCAGGGATCACCCAGTTGGTCCACCAACTAGAAAGACACAAAAAGCAATCATGCTGACATCATGTACACCGTGGTGAACTCAAAATCTTTGCCCTTTCTAACAGAAAATTACCAGGGCATGTTTTTCTTAACTCTGTAACCAATTTTGCTGAAAAGGCAACCTGGATTTGCTAAAAGTGACATGAGTGTAATGCATGCCCTGATATATGTAGGGCAGGAATCACTCTGTCCTACTGGCTTTATGAGAAAACTCACGCCCCACTTGGCCGGGAGTGGTGGCTCATGCCTGTAATCCCAGCACTTTGGGAGGCCAAGGAGGACGGATCACTTGAGGTCAGGAGTTCGAGACCAGCCTGGTCAACATGGTAAAACCCTCTACCAAAAAATACAAAAATTAGCTGGGCGTGGTGGCAGTAGCTAATTGTAATCTCAGCTACTGGGGAGGAGGCTGGGGCAGGAGAATCGCTTGAACCTGGGAGGCAGAGGGTGCAGTGAGCTGAGATGGCCCCACTGCATTCCCGCCTGGGCTATAGAGCGAGACTCTGTCTCAAAAACAAACTAACAAAAATAAACCAACAAAAATAAACAAACCAAAAAACGAATGCCCCACCAGCTGTAAAGTTGAAGAGTATGGGCCCTGTGATTATTAAGGCTGCCATTAACACCACAGCTTTAAGCTTAGGTTTGGAAAATCTAATCTTTACAACCTGTGCTGAAGTGGATTTAAAAGGTTAAGAAACAGAATGGCCAAACTACTTCGTGTGTGGTCCACAGGTCTAAATTCACACCCCCACCAAAAAAATGCCTAATTTACAGTCCTGATGCATAGAAGTTCGATCTGTAAATTTTACAGATTACAAATCAAATCAGAGACAAAGAAGGGATGAGCTATAATTTCTATTTGAATCTTTAAATTAGTTTTGAATCTTTAGATTTCGATCTTTGACTTAATTTCTTAGGAAATGGAAATTAATGTGTAAGGCTTCAGAAATAGACTAGGTCTACATATGTGTTTCATAGGGATTGTAAGTGCAGTTTCATAAGGATTACAAGTGTAACTTTCATTAAGAATTACAAGCATAACTTTTGTCTTAGTGGGGTTTGGTGGGGTTTTTCAACTTCACTTTAGAAAGAAACTGGCTTGTTAATGAAGAGTAGGGTGAAATACTGCCTGTGGGCAGGGAATATTCCAAAACACCAACAGACTGAGGCAGTTAAATTTGACAGGATGAAATACAAATGTGTGGTTTTAAGCTTGGGTCCAAAAAAGTGGCTATTATGGAAGTCAATATGGTAGAGCTGCCAAAAATGTGAATGCGCACTTGAACTATCATAAACAAATCTGGTGCCTAGAACAATTGAGTCATGCTACACGCAGATTACCAGCTTCAACTTTAAAGCTAACAAAAATGACAAAGGAAAACTGACCTGTGCTTAGGGAAATGTAATCACTAGAGTTTAAGAAACAGACATGGATTGAAAGGAAGCAAATGGAATGTCTGCCTGGATGAGCCAGGGAGGCGCTGTGGGACTGGCCGCCTAAGATGCTGCCCTGGGGGAAAAGGAAATGCAGTTGTTCTGTTTGTTCCTTGGGGTGGATGCAGCCAGCCGGTGAGATCACGTGGCGAGATCACGTGGCTGTGGACGGTGTTCACTGTCCCCTGCCTGAAAGCTTGGGGCTGAGCGCTCTGAACAGTCTAGCCTTCAGTGGAAAGTTGCTGAGACAGCACAGTGTCAGGTCCAGGAACCCAGCAGGTGGGGGACGCACCTTGTCCAGCCTGGACCCATGAGCCTTCCCATCCACCACTGCTTTAAAAGAAAGCTCCCACATACCTGGAACTAGAATCAACAGTAGTGATAAGAGTTTCCTGAAACACGAGAGGAAAAAGTAAAGTAAGTTCAAGGGAATGGTGAACTTATTCCATTGACTCAAATCCTTCTGAAAATAAGAACACAATATTTTATGCAATGCATTCTTCAGAAGATGTCAAAAAGGAAAATTATAAACTTCTTTTCACTAAAATGCCTAACTTTGTTTTTTTCCAGAATAAAACATTTTAGTCATCATCTATATTTACTTAAGGACATAACCTCAATAATTTAAAAACATTCAAAATTAGTATGCTACATAAAATATCTTGCACACGCTAGACATCTGAATACTTTAATGCAGAAACTGAAAAGAGACATTCATGTTCACATACACATAATCCCATGTCACCTTTAGAAAAAGCAGTTTCATTCTTCAAAAGCATGAACACCACAATGTTCAATTAAAAAATCAGTTATTTTATTCAAATCTGACAGATGTAAAAAAGTGTACCTATATTACATTAAATACATGTGAACCAAAAAGAACGGCCATTTTAAATTCTACACTCTAGGCCAACTTTTTCGGGGGGCTGCTTTAATTCTCACCAGATGGTACCAGCAAGACACCAGACCAGCCTCATGGGACTGCTCTGCTGGTGTCACACTTGTCACCAGCTGGTCACTGTCAGCCTAACAGCAAATCCCCAAATAAGAAAGCCCTGTTTTTATCCTCCAGGGCTTTCTGGTAGCAGCTCTTTTGAGTAGCACTACAGTGAATGGACAATGATTCTGGAAAAACGCATACTTCTCCAAACAGCTCAAAAGCTAAGGTCTAGTGAACTATAAACTTTTGGGGCTTGAAAATGGGTTAAGAAGCATTCTTTTGATGTTCCACACCAATATAAGCATTAGTGCCTCAAACAGAAGTTGCCATAAATAAGACAGCTTCAGATCTGCAGTTTCCCAAAGCACAGATAAAAAAGCATTAGCAAAACAATCAGCGGCCTGCAGTAAGACAAAGCATCACTCTGCAAAGCACGTTAGAGAAACTCCCGTGAAAAGACAGACACCTTTCAGGGAAAAGCAAGCAAAGCAGTTATGAGACCCACCAACCTTGAAACATTGCCTTTAAGGTTCCTGACACAGTAGGGGAAAAAAAGGTAAGTCATTTAAAAAAAAATTGCAAATGTATTATCTATTCCAGCAATTTTAAAATCTTAGCATCTATAAAAATATTCATAACTACGGCAAGAGGATTTTCCAAATTTTGTATATATGAATAAAATTAACAAAGATTACTAGAAATAATCAAAATATACAAAAATATTAGTTAGCTATTAGAGGACACAATCAATTCTGAAACAAAAGAATCACTGAAGGTAAAATATGATTGTCAAACTAGAAAGTTAAGCTTGAAACAACCAACAGAAGGCAAACACAAACATCCATGGCATCGTTAAAATGAGCACAGGCATTTCACCAGCTGCTGACAACTCTGGAACCTCCCACCTGCCGTCCTGCTGCCTTCATGGTTACCATGGGTGAGCGCTAAGGTTAAAACACTACTCTCGCACCAGCAACACCAGCAACAGCCATGAATTCTAAAGAGGGGAACTTGAAATAATCCTATCATCTTTTGATTGTTGATTATCTTCTTGGCTCTGTAGCCCAGGATGCTTGACAGTTAGAGGAAGTTTGAATTACCACTTTGCACTTTGATGAAAAAGTAATTGGTCTTTAGTGGTCAATGTTCTGAGGGCCTCACTTGGGTTTAGGGACGTGACTATCAAAGTATGTCAGCAATGAACAAGGAGAAAGACGATGGTTTTTATGATTGGCTCTGCCACCTGTTCACTCCATGACTTTGAGGGTTCAACTTCAGTAAAAAGAGGTTAACAATCAAATCAGTGTGTCAAAGTCTGAGCATGGTGGCTCATGCCTGTAATCCCAGCACTTTGGGAGGCCAAGACTAGCGGGTTGCTTGAGTCCAGCAGTTCAACACCAGTCTGGGCAACATGGCGAAACCCAAATACAAAAATTAGCTGGGCACAGTGCTGTGTGTCTATGGTCCAGCTACTCGGGAGGCTGAGGTGGGAGGATTGCTTGACCCCGGGAGGTGGATGTTGCAGTGAGTCGAGATCCATGCCACTGCACTCCAGCCTGGGCAACAGAGTGAGATCCCGTCTCAAAAAAATAAAACAAGTATGTCATGGATAATGACTTATGAAAGTCATGTGAATCCATGTAAATTATAAGCTCCATAAATTATGAAAAGCATGCAAAGCCCAACAAGCTTTTGTGCATCAGAGTCATCTCATTTATAAGTTCATCTAACATAACCCACTCTTTAGTTGGAAGCCTATCTCTCTTCAAATACTGACAGAGTGATGTCTAACACGGCAAGCCCAGAACCTAGAGAAGCTGCTTAAGGGACTGCAACTGACCAGCCTGAGATGGCTGCTGGACGGTTCTGGAGCATGTCTGTGATTCAGGTGCTTAACACTTCTCAGCAGCAATGTACTCACCTCCCTTGGCAGGTCTAACATGGAGATACTGTGAGGACCAAATAATTTCTGTAAGAATGCTTTAAAAACTATAACCAAGAAGGGGTATTGCTACGACTAATATTCTCTACGTAAGCAAATGTGATAGAAACATTTATGTTCGATTAAAATGCATGATGTCTAAGTCTACAAACATCTTAATTTGGTAACTCAACACGATGCTTTCCTTAGGGCAAGTTCAAGCTAATAATCTTTACTGCATTTTATTTCACTATTCAACTAGATATTTTAAGCAGATAACATTTCAAAAATTCAGACCACAGTGTACATTCTTTAACCTCTCGGAGACAGGTGGATGGGTTATACAGACACATGACAAAAGAAGTACCTAAGGACACTCTTTACCTCTGCTAAACCAAAAGCACAAGAAAGATAAATCCAGAAAAGTGCTCATGTATTTCCTTTCGTTTCATCTGCTTATGGCCTCTCAAAAAGGCCAGCAAGCTCTTGTCCCACATTCTTCCGGTTCTGCTCTCACTGAAGCAAAGTCACAATAAAGAAGAGTTGTTTAAAAAAAAATACTCAGAAGTTAGTTAATCCGTAAAAATCTCTGAAGAGATTAAAACATCTACTTTAGGCTGGGTGTCATGGCTCACACCTGTAACCCAGCACTTTGGGAGGCTGAAGCAGGTGAATGCCTGAGGTCAGGAGTTCAAGACCAGCCTGGCCAACATGGTGAAACCCCATCTCTACTAAAAATATAAAAAATTAGCCAGGCATGGTGGCAGGCGTCTGTAATTCCAGCTACTTGGGAGGCTGAGGTAGGAGAATCGCTTGAACCCGGCAGGTGGAGGTTGCAGTGAGCCGAGATCACGCCATTGCACTCCAGCCAGGGTGACAAGAGCAAAACTCCGTCTCAAAAACAAGCAAGCAAACAAACAAACAAAAATCTACTTTAAAAAGTTAGTGTGATTCTCAAACTTCAGTAAGACCTTCCACACCTAACAAGCTGATCAAATATCAACTGCTAATGCTGGAATGAAGTAAACCATGTCTTAACACACAAAGGGCGGTCACTCAGTGTTGTCAGGAGAGCCTTCTTTGATGCTAAAAGCTAAAGTCCCGGAATTTACCCCATAAACTTGCTCTGTTCCCAAAATATTCTCAGTATCAACGTAATTGCCACTTTAAAATAGAAAATAAGAACAATAAACAGTAACGGGCAATTAATCCAACAGTATAGGTTGTAATACATGTGTTCTAAAAGCAAACAAAGAAGGAAAGGCCTTGTCCTTCACACTGAAAGCAGCTATGGCAGGAGACATGGGTACAATCTTACACCTACAAGTGTTTTCTGCTTGTCATCTTTATGGTTAGGGAAGTGGCTGGCCCTGCGGTCATCTAAGTTCATCTAAGGAATCTTAAACCTTTGTTTTGCTATAGCTAAATGACTTATACCAAAATGATTACCATGCCGAACACATGATAAAAAAATAAATATATATTCTTCCCTTAAAAGACTTCAGAGAAAAAGGAAAAACTTCATGCATCACAGAATTTCAGCTGTTCAAAAAGTAGCCTCAAAAAAGGTGCTAACGTCCAATGAACTCACAGCAAGGGTTCTGAGCAATTGTCACAGAGGCCATTCAAATTCTGAAGCCAATTTTTTATCTTCTGGAAGTACTCATATCATTAACATTGAACTTAAGTCTTTCTTGAATAAGGAGAGAACATACAAATAAAATTGCTTTGTACTAAACAGTATTACACAAGACTTGTATTGTACTATCAGGGATGTTGAGGTAAATGTGGCCTTTAAGCTTATATCATTGGATTAACTGCTTTGATCCTTTTGTAGATTAAAGACGATGTCTTGGCAGCAACAACTCAAAAAATCAGCTCACCAGTTCTCAACACAAGCTCAGTGGGGTCTTGTTGCACTTACTCTAATAAAACCAAGAATTTACATCAAAACAAAAAATTATACTTTCTTTTTTGTCGTGTGTTTTAAGCAAAACTTTCCCCCATAGTCCTTTAATTAGACACTAGAAACTACTTTGCCTACTTGTACTTTTCAGGAACTTAGGCTGTGCTCTTCCATTGTCACCCTACATTTATCTTCAAATATCAGTGAGATGGGCAGTTCAGAGAGAAAGGCTAGTGAATCATAACATAAAACTAGTATTGCCAGAGTTATTTTCCTTTCCCAAGGAAAAGTACGTCAAAAGGGTATTATTTAATTTCATTAAATTCACCTGACAAATATTTATGAACACCTACTAGGCCCAAGAGACTTAAAGATGAAGAAGACATGAGACGTACCCTTAAAGATTTAAGTAATAAAACCACTGTCCATTCAGATTTTAAGTTCTCTGAAAATAAGGCTTGTGTCAAACCTTTTAGATCACAAGCACAGTGCTACTACAAAACGTAGCTCTTCAAAGGGTATATACTGATAATTATGATGAAAAATGTAGTTTAAGTATTGACAGCCTTAAAAAAATTACACACAAGCCATCCTAACAAATCACACTGACAAGTTTTCCATACATAAAAAATGTTTGCTGAGCCAGTAGGTTACATATTCATTTATCTAGAAAGACCGGTGCTGGCCTCAGTCAGGTAAATAAAACACCTCTGCTTCAGTTTGACAAGTATTAAATACAATGAAAACATCCAGAGACATTTGAGATGGTCACACTCACCGGAGGCTTGCTTAACTTTGGTCTGTCGTCCTGCAAGGAAAAAATAAGGCATATTATGGAATTTAAAAATCTACAAAGGTACCACTTCCAAAATGTTGACTTTGAGATTTTTTTAAATTACAATTCAGTAATTACCATTTCAGATTCAACATTTAGCTATTAAACGCAAAGTTTGATCCATCTGATTTAACAGCAAAAATCAGTAGCAGATTAAGTGCCAAGAGATATTTTCTATCTAGAGTTCCAAAGTTTAGAACGGCGCCCATGACAGTCCTCTGGACATGTTGATGTGCACACACCTTTATTAGACTCAGATTGTGATATGTAATTCAGGGAGCAGCTGAAGACTAATTCTTCCCTTCTGTCCTCTCAAATTCCATTTGAGATTGTGCATGTGTCTCTTACGTGTGTGACCTCTTCAGTTAAGCCCTGCAATCTCCCAGGTTTAGAGTCATAAACTATTTCAACTTCAGGCTGCAGCTGTCAAAAAGACAGTGTTTAAAGGCTGGCCGGGGGGAAGCCCAGGGGGCAGATGAAGCAGAAATGCCACAGTCAGAGCCTGAAACCTAACCCACAGCTGGAAACAAGGATGGGATCAGGCATGTGTAAGGGCAGGCCTCCCTGATGACCCCAAAACAACTTAGCCTTTGTGAAGTATGGGATGAAAATATAGGGGCAGATAAACTTGTCAGATAAATGACGCTTCCTCCCTCAAAGTACGTATCTCCCACCACCAAAAACAAAATCAAACGAACCTCCCCAGTCAATGAAGCTGTTCTCAAATGGATTTCCTACTTTCGAGCCTTCTACAAAGAACCTAATGTAACCTTTCCTTCATTCACAGTCATTACAGGAAGCTTCGTGGTATATGATAAGGCTTTTCCTGTATTTTTAAGTTCTCAGTTCGCTCACTTGGAATGAGGCTATTTGCCTCTCCATTTTTTTCTTAAGAGAGCAGAGCTGGCTCCTAGCAGGCCTCCGTCCCCTTCCGGTGGGCTGCTCACCATGCACAAGTGGGAAGGCAGGACGGAGCCAGGCACTCCCAGAGGTGGACCGGGCAGCTGCGTGTGCGGCCCTGGGATCCACTCCAGATGCTCAGAGCGCTCGGAGACTTCTTTCCAAGTTTTCAGTGATTTTCCTGACAACTTAGGTTGACAGACTAGTGACATTTAACATGGTCATTTACAACTGCCACAGAAGGGTCTAAAATCATAACACAGCCCAACGTGCCTGATCCCATCCTTGTTCATAGAAAAGCCAAATCAGGGCTAGGCGCGGTGACTCACACCTGTAATCCCAGCACTTTGGGAGGCCGAGGTGGGTGGATTACCTGAGGTCAGGAGTTCGAGACCAACTTGGCCAATATGGCGAAACCCCGTCTCTACTAAAAATACAAAAAAAAATTGGCCAGGCACAGTGGCGGGAGCCTGTAATCCCAGCTACTTGGGAGGCTGAGGCAGGAGAATTGCTTGAACCC
>NW_012101587.1:6101072-6110998 GCF_000951045.1 Mandrillus leucophaeus | reverse complement strand
AAAAGCCAAATTAGGCCAGTGTTTTCCAAAAGTTGGTCAACGGACTGGTCCAGAGCTGACATCCTCGAAGGTCTGGGGTACAGTGAGTGGAATACAGACAATGCACTAGTTCTACTGAAGGCAGAGCTTATTCATTTCACATAGCTCCGTTTTTATATTTTTTTAATCATTTTTAGAACTAAAATATCCTTGGTTTAATGAACGTAGAATTGGGATTCTTAATAAAAATATTTCGGTCAGAAAAGGAAAGAAAGCAATGCTGGGTTGATTGTCCCACCCTGTAAAAGGTGCTGCCCCACAGAACTTCTAGGACTGAGCAGCACTCCACTCCCTGTGCGTGGCTGTGGGGTGGGACATGCTGACTAAAACGAAGTGCCAGTAAAAAATGCAACCAGGCTGGGCACAGGGGCTCATGCCTGTAATCCCAGCACTTTGAGAGGCTGAGGTGGGCAGATGGCTTGAGCCCAGGAGTTTGAGACCAGCCTGGGCAACACGGTGAAACCCCATCTCTACAAAAAATATGAAATTTATCAGGTGTGGTGGTGTGTGCCTGGAGTCCCAGCTACCAAGAGGAGAGGCAGGAGGACGGCTTGAGCCCAGGAGGTTGAGGCTGCCGTGAGCCATGATCACGCCACTGCACTCCAGCCTGGGTGACAGAGTAAGACCTGTCTCAAAAAAAAAAAAAAAAAAGCAACAGTGAAATGTAAAGACATTTTTGGTCAATTTATTTATGACAAAAATGGGGTCCTAAAATCAGAAGTTGTTTTTGCTTTACTCCTTTTTAAATGTGTATCCATGCAAGCTTACAGACTTGGGTAAGGTCATCTGATAGCCTTAAATACAAATAAGAAAAGGCCCCCAAAATGTACTTACTGGATGGAGCTCCCCAATGATGTATGTTTTGGACATTTCCCTGGCATCTGTAGAGTGCCCGACATCCTCAAAGTTCTCAGTCGCGTCACCTCCAGCTTGTTCCCTTAAGACTTCTTCCCCACCAGGATGCTGTTCAAAGGAGAGGGAGAACACATCTTTTTTTCAGGTAAATGAATTAAGAGAAAATGGCCAGAATTTATTTAACCAAACAGGTGACTCCTTCAGAAGACACAGATGACAACAGGAGACTGTAACTTACACATAAACATGGATTAAAACAACACAGGCCTTTATATTCAGTTTCCATCATGCAAGTACAATAGGCCTAGGCAGCAGAATTGCTTGGGCCCAAGTTCAAGGCCAACCTGGGCAACACTGTGAAACCCTATAACTATAAAATGCAGTTTAAAAAAATTAGCCGGGCATGGTGGCACACCCCTGCAGTCCCAGCTACATGAGAGGCGGAGGTGGGAAGACGGCATAAGCTCAAGGGGCTGAGGCTTCAGTGAACAGTGACTGCACCTCTGTACTCCAGCCTGGGTCACAGAGGGAGACCCTCAAAAAGATAGAAGTAAAAAAAAAAAATTAAAAACAACCTTTTCCGGCTGGGCACAGAAGCTCACGCCTGTAATCCCAGGCAGATCACTTGAGTTCAGGAGTTTGAGACCAACCTGGCCAACACGGCAAAACCCTGTCTACCAAAAAATACAAAAATTAGCCAGCCGTGGTGGCAGGCACCTGTAGTCCCAGCTATTCAGGAGGCTGAGTCTTAAGAATCCCTTGAATCCAGGAGGCGGAGGTTGCAGTGAGCCGAGATTGCACCACTGCATTCCAGCCTGGGCGACAAAGCGAGACTGTCTCAAAAAAAAAAAAAAAAAAGAGAGAGAGAAAGAAGGAAAGAAAGAGCCTCTCACTAATACCATACGTTGCTTCCCCATGTCATTCATACAGCTTAGAAAAAGCATGAGGCTCGTGTCCTTCATCCTTTGGTAATGTCTGTTTTGTTTTTCTGTAAGGCTCTCAAAATTGCTCTTATTCTCCACCCAATCTATTTTTTCTTGACTCCTGCACCTGAGACTGACTACTCTGACTTCTTAGTCTAAGTGTGGCCTCAAGAGCTGGCATGCCTCCTGAGATGGCGATTCACAAGAGGCACGTGTGTGTCACTTCCCTCTGGAAAGCACCCTGCGTGCCCATGCTGGCAATGCACAGACAGCACAGCCTGTCAGACAGATAAGTTCCTACCTTTGCAGAACTCACTTTCTGGTAGGAAAAAAGAAAAAAAAAAAAAAACAAGTAACTTGCTGAAGACGCTGCCACCAGGCCACAGTGCTGCCAGGGCACAATGGAGGCACGGAGGCAGGGGCTCAACTCCGCACTGGGGAGAGGCGGGAAGAGCGTCTTGTGGAAAAAAGGAGTTTTAGTGCTTTCAGCTGCTTTAATTAGTGAACCAAGATGGTCATGATGCAGGGAGGGAAATTTTTTCTCCAAGATGACTGACAAGTGGGGCTTAGTCACAGGACAGAGGTAAGGAGGTCTAAAGACTCTCGGGGAAGGGAAGCAGCTCTCAAGAGTAATAAAAAAGGAAGTGGAGCTTGGGCAAGGCATCCTAAATATGTACTTCTGTAGAAAGAAAAAGAAACACCTTCTTTAACTGAGCTTGAATGTTATCTTAGACTCATCCTGACCTTGGGCAAGTCACCTGCAAGTGTCCAACAACTGGACAAAAACCAGCCTCCCTTGCAGAGTCGACTGTGGTCGGTCCTTAATTTCTCGCAGTAATGAAGACATCAGGGCACATAACATTGTAGGAAGGTGGATCATTGTTCTGTTTTGAAACTGTTTCTCTTCCTACTTTGTCTAAACATACCTAGTGCTAAAGAAATCCACTCCTTTTTCTTTTTATAACATTTATCCATCTATGCTGCCGAAAAATTGGGAAGTACAAAGAAAAACATTAAAATCACCTATCATCTTGCCTCCAGTGAGCTGGACATACACTCACACGTATGTGTATATAATGTTTGATAGAAACTGTGATCATTATCCTGTGCATTGTTTTAGAAAATAAAAAGGAGGTAATACATGATACAGAGGCAGGGGTGCCTCCTGGTTACCACTCACTCTGTGAACTTGGGAAAATCCGTAGTTTTTGAGGATGAAATGTATTAATGTATGTATCTGGCACATCATTTATGCTTAATAACTATTACCCAGCATTTTTATTAAACACTTTCCAGTGTCACTACGTTAGTCTGTTTTGTACTAACGTAGTACCGGAGACTGGATCATTGACAAAGAAAAAAGAGGTTACTTTGGCCCTCAGTTCTGCAGCCTGTGTAAGTATGGCACCATCATCTGCTCAGCCTCTGGTGAGGCCTCGGGAAGCTTTTACGCACAGCGGAAGGCACGGGGGAGCTCACGCATTGCATGGCAAGAGAGGAGGTGGTCCCAGGCTCTTTCAAGCAACCAACTCTGCCTGAACTAACAAAGTGAGAAGTCACTCACTACTGCGAGGACAGCACAAAGCCATTCATAAGGGATCTGTCCCCATGACCCAAACATTCCTGCTCAGCCACCTCCAATCCTGGAGGCCACATTTCAACAGAGGTTTGGAGGGAACATGTGCAAACCATGTCAGTCACTAAGTATTCTTCCTCAATGGGACTTTGACATGGCTACATGCTGTTACATTGTATAAGCATTCCCCCAATTTATTAAAATGTCTTCTGCTGGGGCCATTTAGATGATTAAAAGTCCACCTTAAACCGGCATGGGAATGCACGCCAGACGTGCAGACAACAGAAAGGCTACCTCAAAGCCAACCTCAAGCTTCCGGATTCCTCTCCCAGCCTGCAGCAATAAAAACATGGTTTTGTTAATTCCGGAAAAGTCTGCCTAAGGTTGGGCACTTCCACTCACCTACTGAGTAGAGAGAAGCCACATGGTGAGATACAAAACGACTCAGCCGGCACCCACAACTCTGTAAACTCACAGACTGCCGTTACTCGCATGGGGACTGCTTAACCCAGGAACTGTGTAACTTTTGATTCCTGTTAAGGATACGTCAGTGGAGACAAATCTCCCAGAGTCAATCATTGTTTGCCAGGGACAGCCGATGTTCAAAGGACGACTTCAAGTGAGGTTAAAAGCATGGACTTGTCTGTTTGTAAAGAATCGCAGACTTAGACAAGTTTTTAGATACAGAATTCTGATCTTTAAAGTGCTAAAATAGAGAAAATAAACATTCGATTTCATGGGGTAATTCGACAGTCTTAATCTGAAACAGAAGTACAACAGGGCAACTCCTCACCTTAATTTTTGACCAGGAACAGGAACAAGGGATACGTATGTATGAATCTACCTATCAACCTCTGGTTTTCACCTTGCGTAAACCATTTGTGGGGCAATTTTCTAACAACAACAACAAAAAAAAAGAGAAAGAGAAACATCTTGGATGATATTCGTTTCTCTGATAACACATGTAAAATTTTAAAGATTTAAAAAACTAAGAGAAAAGCATAGCTTAGAATAAACGAACTGACACTAAAATATTTTCACTCTATCCTAAAGGTCTATCTTAATAATTAGTAGGAAAATCAAATCCTAAAAATGGATATTTTGGAAAAAATAACTCATCTTGATAAGACAGTAAAAGATGAGGGTGGCTTTTTGTAATATCTAATATTTTCCTTGAAATATATGTATTATGGAGAGACACTTTGCCAAGTAAACTGAATCTAAATCATGTTTTGAAACTTGTCAATCGTGTCAATCTTCTCACTCTTGTTAGAAAATATATGCAGCAATTTTAATACGCACACATCACTTTTTGGGGGGGGGGAGCGGAATCTCTCTCTGTCACCCAGGCTGGAGTGCAGTGGCGCGATTTCAGCTCACTGCAGCCTCCGCCTCCCAGGTTCAAGCGATTTTTCTGTCTCACTCTCCAGAGTAGCTGGGACTACAGGCGCCCACCACCACGCCCGGCTAATTTTTGTATCTTTAGTAGAGACAGGATTTCACCACATTGGTCAGGCTGGTCTTGAACTCCTGACCTCAGGTGATCCACCTGCCTTAGCCTCACAAAGTGTTGGCATTTCAGGTGTGAGCCACACATTTGGAGACTAAAGAAAATGCTCTTCTTTGTCTGTCAGCATTCTGAAGAGACAAAGAGAAATTGGGAATGCTGGTGGTTATGCCATCTTGGTTACGCCCAGAGATCAATGTGTGGCAGCCGTATATGTCCTAACCTTTAGGCAGGTTAAAGCCCTTGGAGGTGGCCTGAAGAAAAGGTAAGGTAGAAAGTGGTAGAATAACAGGTAAGTAAAATTATCTGATGATTATCTAAAAGATTTAAGAAGACCAAAATGTGTGGTTACACATAGGTAAGATTAGAGGTAACAAAAGAGGTGAAATTCTCCCAAAGAACCTGAGCCTAATGGAAGCTGTGCTTCCACTTCGGTGAAGTGGGTGGCAGAAATCTGTCCTCCATAACGCACTCCTTGCTAAGCGTCTACTCATGCGACCATGTGTGGGAAGTGACCAGCTGCAGAACCTGGGGAGAGGATGTCGCGGGACAGTGAGGAGGACCCAGAGGTGGGGATGGGCATGGAGATGCCAAGCTGTTTCCACGTGAGCTGCCCTCAACAGTCTTCCGTCTTTCTAGAGGAAGATTTCCATTTGTTCTTGTTATTATGCACTTGAGTTAATTCACCCAACAAACACGCATGAAGGTCTCCATGTGGCAGCCACAGTGGGAGCCAAGATAGCAGTGGCTCCCGCCTCAGGGAGTTCACAGCCGGAGGGATGAAACAGAAGTAACTACAGGAGTAACTACCATGATGCCACTGCAAGTGACAGGAAATGTCCTGAGATGAATGAGGTTAGTGCCATGAAGAATATGACAGAGGAATGTCACCCACACAAAGGGGTCAGGACGGGCCTTGCTGAGCTGCACCACAAGGCAGGAGTGGCAGTCAACAAGGGCCAAGGGGTGTCCGGGGAAGGTGTTGCAGGGGCGGGGAACAGCGAGTTCAGGGTCTGGAAGGGAAGGACTCATAGGGTCCCAGGGTCCCCATAGGGTCCCCAGGAGAAAGGGCCAGGCCGTGTGCTGCTTTTGGGCCTCTCAAAGGATTCTGATCTTTGTCCTGTGAGCAATGAGATGCCATGGTAAGGATCTAAGTTGAGGAGGTAACGCAATCAGATTTAATTTTAAAATATAACCCAGGCTTCAGAGTGGACAGCAGACAAAAGGGCAAGAGAGGGTGAGGGAAGGCTGTTCTCTGCAGCCATTCCAGAGGGTAGGGTGGGGGCAGCTGCAGGTGCCAGGGTGTGCCCGGTGTGAGGCAGAGTGGACGAGAGGGCTTCCGGACAGTAAGGATGGCGGGGGAGACAGGAAGCACCACTGGAGCCAATGTTTGGTTTGCACAACTGAATGGAAGATGGGGCCAAATGCTGAGAACAGGTGTCAGGGAGAGAGACCACGTTTAGGGCTAAACCAGTTACCGGAACTCACTCATCACGCCCACATATCTTGTGGCTCCGAATGTCTCCCACATGCTTTTGTGAAATCTCCACTTTGTAAGTTACCCAAATATACCTTGTTCTCGACAGCATACGAGAATTCCCAGATACAACCCAGGGAACACCAATAACTGGAAATGGCTTTTGCTTTTTGCATCTACAATTTAAAGGTTAGCTATGGGAAAATAAACAGGAAATACACTTTAAAAGATTGAAGGTCGACACAGCCTAAATTCAGAAGACATTAACTGCCACACCCCTACCCAATGCAATACTAAAGGACTCTCAGGAAGACACAGCACACCCCTGCATTGTAAGCAGCAATGTCGGCTCCCAGCTCCTGTTGCTCCATGGCTTTAGACAGCTCACATATAAAAGTTCGCAGCAGAATTTTGCACAGCGGTTCTCTTGTCTTTGAGTTGCCTTCTTTATTTGCCTTCCAGGGGAACAGGCTCTGCTTGTGTTCTTCCAACCTTCTCGGCCACCACAGTCTCCCGATGTCTACGTGTCTAAACACAGGAGCACCCTGGGCTCAGTCCCTGGCCCTCACCCCTCCTCCATCTGTGTTGGCTTTCCTGATGATCTTATCAAGTCTCCCCACTTAGAGTATCATCTGTCAGCCAAGGAAAGCAGTGGAAGAGCCCCAGGTCCCTCCCACGCGCAGACGCTACTCAGCACTTCCACTCCACAGCTAACACACACCCCAGCATAACAGGACCAAACGGCATGTCTCACTTTCTCCCCCAAAACACACTCCTTCCAGTCTTTCATTCACAGGAAATGCTGCCACCACACACCTGGATGCTGCAGCCAAAAGTGTAGGAGTCCAGCTTTATTCCTCTTTCTTTCTTCATCTACTCCATCAGCCAATCCAGTTGGCAATCTTCCAAACAGACTGAGAATCTAACCACCTCTCACCACTTCCCCTGCCACCACCCAGAACAACAGCAATTGTCACCGAGCTGGTCTCCCATCCTCCCTAGCATCAGTTCCCCTGAGATTGCCATGCCATGAAGACTTAGAAGCTGATTATGGTACCTTGGGAAAGGATCATGCTGCCGTAGTCTAGAGGGGTGGCAGTAATGGTGATGCAGAGATAGAAGGTAAAGTAAGGGAGTTTCAGAGATGAAACAAATGCCTTCAGTGATATTCTAACGGTAACAGGTTCCCACTGCTGTTAACAAACATCCAGTATTTGCCATGTCCTACAAGGCCCTTGCTCATGAGCATGGCCACACAGCCTCTGGCAGGCCCTCCAGCTGGCCACACTCGGTCCCCATCTCAGAACCCAACATCTGCCTTCTGCTTGGGATGCTGGTCTCCCAGACCTTTACAAGATTTCATCCATCACCTCATTTATGCTCTGCTCAAACGTCAACACCTCAGAGCCCTCCCCTGATTTCCCCATCTAAAGCAGCCTGCCTGGGTGTGGTGGCTCACGCTGGTAATCCCAACACTTTGGGAGACGAATGTGGGAGGACTGCTTGAGGCAAGAAGTTCAACGTCGCAGTGAGCTATGACTGCATCATTGCACTCCAGCCGAGGCAACAGAGCAAGACCCCATCATTCACTAAGTTAAATAATTAATTAAAGCAGCCTGCCTGTGTCCCCACACTATTGCCTTTATCCTTTACTGCTGTATTTCCCTCTCAGTATTTATCACTACCTACAATTATTGTCAGCCCTCATATCCATGGGTTCCTTACCCGTAGATTCAACCAACCATGGATGGAAAATATCCAGGAAAAAAAACTGCTTCTGTACTGAACATGAACAGGCTTCTTTTCTTGTCGATGCTTTCTAAACCATACAGTCTAATAACTGTTTAGCTAACATTTCCATTACATTAGGTATTATAAGTAATCTAGATTTAAAATATTCAGGAGGATGCCTATAGGTTATATGCAAATACGACATCATTCTATATCAGGAACTTGAGCACCCTTGGGGTTTGGTATCGAGGGAGGTCCCAGAGCTCCTCCCTGGAGCATACCTAGTGACAACAACATTTCATATCAATTTGTTTCTAAGATTCATGGATCCGTCTTGTTCATCACTGTTTCTCTAACTCTTAGTTCAATACCCATAAGTATTCATTGGATAAATAAATGAGATAAGCACGGATCATTCCTACACACTGGTTTTGTAATTATTATATATAACCAGTTCAGGGGCTGATGGGAACTTTCCCTCTCATTCCAACTCCTCCTTTCATAGCACTCTACTTTTTCTGAGCTCTAACAGTTCTTCCCATTCAAATCATATGATTTCATACTTAACTGCTGTCTGATTCAGTTCATCAAAACATTTTACTGTCTACTATGTACAAGGCATTGTGTGGGACAGAAAAAAGTACATGAAACATCAACGTGATCCAAGCTTGAAGAAGCATGCAGTTCATCTGGGGATAAACAAATAGCACAGAAGAGACTTCTGGCCTTCCCTGAGACAGCCTCATAGTTCTGACTGTCTACAGATGACCCAATGGGTCCTAAACTTGCAGTAGCTGAAATATCACTGAAGTGTGGATTTGGGTGACTTTCCCTGAAGGCAGGAATGAACGAGCCCCATAGCTACCACGGGTACCTCTCTGACTCTCCAGCCCTCATCCCACAGTGCAGTTGGATGATTCTCACCTTCTTTTTTAATGTTTAAAAATGTTCCCCAGATTTATCAAGGCATATTTAAGAAATAAAAATTAAAATTGTATATATGTAAAGTATACAGTGTAAGGCTTTGATACACATATACATTGTGAAATGATTCAATCAAGCTAATCACCATATCCACCACCTCATGTACTTACCGTGTGTGTGTGTGCGTGTGCACGCGTGTGTGGTGACATCACTTAAGATGTATTTTCCCAGCAATCTTCAACTACACCAATACATTAACTGTAGTTACCTTGTGTGCAAACTATCTCTAGAACAAGAGTTTGCCACAAACCGAACTACTCTGGCAGAATACGCTGCTATCAACTGACTCATGCAAGGAGAGGCCAGTATAAAAGTTGAAGATGGCCAAGGACCAAATGAGTCTCCTACGACTCTGTGGCAGGTTTCAGGATCAAGCCGGACCTGTTTCACCATCTTGCCAACCCGAAGGCATAAAGAGGTATAGAAAGTAAAAAGTTTCCTCTTCAAAGCTCCCCTTCTTCTTAAAAAATAAATCCTAAATGTTAGAAATAATAGATTCTTTTAAAGACTAACTTTCTTCAAGCCTCCTTGCTTTGTGCTAATAACTCTTTGTTAAGCCCTATCCTATGTAATTGTTGGACATGCTCACAGACACATTCCAGCTCACAGCCTATGCCCCTTTCTCATTTGGAATTGTTATTGCTTCCTTAAACCTTTCCTAAGTAACTTCTTTGTTCTTCTTTGCACTTACCTATTTAGGAAAGTTTTAGGCTATTAGCAAACTGGGTATCAGTTTAAGAGTGTGAGGTCCTGCTCCAGCCAATGGATGCAGGACATAGCAGTAAGGACGAACCAAATGTGTAAGGGATAAATATGTCTGCTTTTCCTTTGTCC
>NW_012101587.1:6097594-6100292 GCF_000951045.1 Mandrillus leucophaeus | reverse complement strand
TTGTAATTGTACTTGTAAAGCTGAGGATTTATCAAGGTCAAGGGTCCACCAAATACGTATGCACAAAAACGAAAGGAATGCAAATGTGGCAGAAAATGAAGTGCTAGCTGAATGGTATCAATAACTTCAAGGAAAGACTAGGTCATCTCAGCTACGAGGACAGTCAAGGGAAGAAGCTCTTCTGTGCTGAGTGACCGACTGGAGGGTACGGTCACCCCTCTGCCCAACACCAGTCATCCCAACGAACGGCACTTCCTGCACCTCTGCGCTATTCAAGGATCTAAGAGGTACAGCCTTGGTTTCCTAAGAAATAAAAGAGTTTAAAAAGGAAGAAAATCCTGTTTTTACAAACTTGGGAAATTATTCTTCACTGGGCACCAAATATCCATAATGAATTAAGCACTATTTACAGTCCTTTGGACAATACTAACACACAGAAACAAGCTTTTCATTTCATCCTTCATTCATAGCACCAAGCCAGTATTTTCACATAGACACTGCTGAGTGACCTGCTGTGAAAAAGCAACACACTTAAGGCTGCTGGGCAACATACAGCTCATCAGCTACGAAGCCGGCCTAGCCATGGCCCTTGCCCTGCCTCTTTCTAAATATACTCTAAGCAGTAAGGATTTGCTCTAAACTGAAAGACGCTCAATGCAGGTGGGATTCCCCTGCTCCTGGGATTCTTCCTGCAGGAGAGATGCCAAGGCTACCAGGACCAGCTCTACACTCACAGTTCCCCCGGGGATCACAGGGCTTCCTTCCTTCATACCTGCGTTGTAAGAACCTCGCTGGGAAGACACGTGGCCTGCTTAATGCCATGTTGCTCAGTGGTTTCCACCAAGGTCACACAAAAAAGAAGCTGACCCAAACCCTCCGGACAATACTGGCAGGCCCCATGGATGGCACACCCAGGACTGTTCACATGGCACAGCCAGTCCCTAGAAGGCCTTCTTCATTGGCACGCCATTCTCCAGTTCTCAAATGCTCCCTACTTCGGTAATAAGTAACAGTGAGAGAGCGCACACATGGCTGCTTCCAAATGAAAATAAGGAGTCCAATTTCCCATACAAGAAAAAATGAGTATCAGAGTAAAATAGCAGAAGGTGATTTATAATAGCACAATAGTGCAAATGTGTCACAAGTCAGCTGTAAAGCAAGCACAATCAATAAAAACATGATCTTGAGATAACTTCGTATGTTAAGAGGCCAAGAATGAGAAAATATACACGAGTGATGTTTCCACTTCTTTTTAGAATGAGTCCAAAGAGAAATGCTAAATAAATGTCTTATTAGAGAGTCCACAGTATAAAGGATTTTTAAAATTGCAAGAAAATTATATTTTCTACTTAAGAGTGTACACTAAAAGTGGATCTATAAAAACTGGCAAGATAAAATAAATTTGATGCGACTTGATACAGATGATTTCAATAAATAATAAATTCTTAGTGTGAAGGCAATAACCTTGAGGAGAAAGAAAATGCTGTGGGTAAAATTAGTCACTCTAGGTTTGAATGTGCAGTCTGTAACTGTTACTTATTCAGAAACTGGTCACTGGGTGAAAACGATTACCGGGCCTATTCTTCATTCCTGTTGTTTCTAGGGCCATTTCATAGTTCTTTACTCTACCCAGAAAGTAAAAATGGGTATAAACTATATTTTTGGAATTATCTTTGCCAGCTATATTCCTCAAGTAACTAGGTCAAATGAGATTGTCTTAAGCTTGATACAGAATAATATTTTTGTTTAATGTTGCCCTTAACTCCTAAAATTGCTACATTTTAGTGGCCTTGGAGAAACAAGTTATAAAATCTCAAACTCAAAGGTTAACAGTCTGGCTCACTTGACAGCAGATAAGGGAAACTAGGGAGGGCCTCCGGCTGCAGCTGCCAGCTGCTCTTCCTCAGTCCAGTCCTTATCCCACTTTTGTCCCTTGCGTATATTGCTGCTGGGATCTCAACCTCAAATATTGTTTTTACCATTTCTTGTACCCTCCTCAAAAACCTACGGTGGTGAATTTCTGCAGCTAAATCAAACGCCTCTGGAACTTCTCAAAGAGAGCGTCAGCGCCTATGCAGCACAGGAGCTGCCCTTAGTTGAACAAATCAGGTGAGGGGGAGGGGGACGGAATTGTTCATTGCTCCAATGTCTGTTTCTCCTTTCCTCCCTAATACTGAAAACTCTGAGCTGGGAACGGCCAACAAAGAAAGATGATAGAAATACTTCCCAGCCTCCTTGCAGCTGCGTATCTCATGTGGTTAAACTCTGGCTCATGGAATGGAAGAACCTTCCAGAAGTTTTCCCTCTGGAGTGGTGGATCCCCTGTGCCCTGTCTTCCTTCATCCTGCTGCCTGGGGTGAAGATACCGCCTCCGAGCACCAGGATGAGGCTGTCCCCAGGACTGGCCAAGAAGGGAGTGGGACGCAGCTATCACACAGCTCTGGTGGCAAAGCTCACTTCTTTAGGGCAAATAAACTCCTGTCCTGCTTAAGCCAGTATCAGGGGTTCTCCTGAGCCTAATCCTTATTACAACATCAATCATTTAGTCAAGAAACGCGACCTGTGTGAACATGCAGAAGCATCTAAACTCATGAATACACAGTCCGGAGCCTCGAGAAGCTTCCTACCAATCAGGGACTGACATGCACCAAGCAGCAAGAGGAACATGAAGGGGCATCTGAATTGTTGCCTGAACACA
>NW_012101587.1:6088728-6096199 GCF_000951045.1 Mandrillus leucophaeus | reverse complement strand
ACCAGCTCTACACTCACAGTTCCCCCGGGGATCACAGGGCTTCCTTCCTTCATACCTGCGTTGTAAGAACCTCGCTGGGAAGACACGTGGCCTGCTTAATGCCATGTTGCTCAGTGGTTTCCACCAAGGTCACACAAAAAAGAAGCTGACCCAAACCCTCCGGACAATACTGGCAGGCCCCATGGATGGCACACCCAGGACTGTTCACATGGCACAGCCAGTCCCTAGAAGGCCTTCTTCATTGGCACGCCATTCTCCAGTTCTCAAATGCTCCCTACTTCGGTAATAAGTAACAGTGAGAGAGCGCACACATGGCTGCTTCCAAATGAAAATAAGGAGTCCAATTTCCCATACAAGAAAAAATGAGTATCAGAGTAAAATAGCAGAAGGTGATTTATAATAGCACAATAGTGCAAATGTGTCACAAGTCAGCTGTAAAGTAAGCACAATCAATAAAAACATGATCTTGAGATAACTTCGTATGTTAAGAGGCCAAGAATGAGAAAATATACACGAGTGATGTTTCCACTTCTTTTTAGAATGAGTCCAAAGAGAAATGCTAAATAAATGTCTTATTAGAGAGTCCACAGTATAAAGGATTTTTAAAATTGCAAGAAAATTATATTTTCTACTTAAGAGTGTACACTAAAAGTGGATCTATAAAAACTGGCAAGATAAAATAAATTTGATGCGACTTGATACAGATGATTTCAATAAATAATAAATTCTTAGTGTGAAGGCAATAACCTTGAGGAGAAAGAAAATGCTGTGGGTAAAATTAGTCACTCTAGGTTTGAATGTGCAGTCTGTAACTGTTACTTATTCAGAAACTGGTCACTGGGTGAAAACGATTACCGGGCCTATTCTTCATTCCTGTTGTTTCTAGGGCCATTTCATAGTTCTTTACTCTACCCAGAAAGTAAAAATGGGTATAAACTATATTTTTGGAATTATCTTTGCCAGCTATATTCCTCAAGTAACTAGGTCAAATGAGATTGTCTTAAGCTTGATACAGAATAATATTTTTGTTTAATGTTGCCCTTAACTCCTAAAATTGCTACATTTTAGTGGCCTTGGAGAAACAAGTTATAAAATCTCAAACTCAAAGGTTAACAGTCTGGCTCACTTGACAGCAGATAAGGGAAACTAGGGAGGGCCTCCGGCTGCAGCTGCCAGCTGCTCTTCCTCAGTCCAGTCCTTATCCCACTTTTGTCCCTTGCGTATATTGCTGCTGGGATCTCAACCTCAAATATTGTTTTTACCATTTCTTGTACCCTCCTCAAAAACCTACGGTGGTGAATTTCTGCAGCTAAATCAAACGCCTCTGGAACTTCTCAAAGAGAGCGTCAGCGCCTATGCAGCACAGGAGCTGCCCTTAGTTGAACAAATCAGGTGAGGGGGAGGGGGACGGAATTGTTCATTGCTCCAATGTCTGTTTCTCCTTTCCTCCCTAATACTGAAAACGCTGAGCTGGGAACGGCCAACAAAGAAAGATGATAGAAATACTTCCCAGCCTCCTTGCAGCTGCGTATCTCATGTGGTTAAACTCTGGCTCATGGAATGGAAGAACCTTCCAGAAGTTTTCCCTCTGGAGTGGTGGATCCCCTGTGCCCTGTCTTCCTTCATCCTGCTGCCTGGGGTGAAGATACCGCCTCCGAGCACCAGGATGAGGCTGTCCCCAGGACTGGCCAAGAAGGGAGTGGGACGCAGCTATCACACAGCTCTGGTGGCAAAGCTCACTTCTTTAGGGCAAATAAAATCCTGTCCTGCTTAAGCCAGTATCAGGGGTTCTCCTGAGCCTAATCCTTATTACAACATCAATCATTTAGTCAAGAAACGCGACCTGTGTGAACATGCAGAAGCATCTAAACTCATGAATACACAGTCCGGAGCCTCGAGAAGCTTCCTACCAATCAGGGACTGACATGCACCAAGCAGCAAGAGGAACATGAAGGGGCATCTGAATTGTTGCCTGAACACAGTAGAGTCTGGAAAAGTTGGAGCTATTAAAAAATAACCTCAGCCCCTTTACAATAGTTAGGATGTGGATCAACAGAGTAGATAAATAAAGAGGAAGAAGCTGAAAAGGAGAGGCTTGCAGAACATGCTGGAGGAGCCATCGCCACAGAGTAGGGTGGCCGGGGAGGACCTGGCGGTGCGCAGATCAGACACCCCAACACCAGTGCAGCACTGGGATCTGACCCAGCTGGGCGGCTTCTCCAACCCCATCTCTCCCCCTCGACCCATCACAAGCTCCAGCCTTAATACTTAACTGCTCTCAGCTTCCTGCACAGCTCACTATCCTCTGCCTCCTCTGTGAGCCCGGCATCAAAACCAGGCAACTGAGCTGGAGATCTGGACTCAAAATGGTGGGCTGAAGGTGAAAAATCCCAGAGGCTTAGAGGTGCAAAGGACCTTCAGAGGCTCAACATCCTAAATTTTCAGACAGAGAAAATGGGACGCAGAGGAATGAAGCCCAGTGCCACCCTGAAAGCTCACGAGGGAGGTGGAACAGGAACCCTGCTTTCTGACTTTGAGAGTTCAGTTCCCCCCACCTTTTTTTTTGAACATGCAAATAAAATGACCATTTTTACATTTCTGAACAAAGTGTCTTTACATATAAGAAGGTGTCTTAAAAATAAAGTTTCTTCATAAATTTCCCTTTTGAGAATTTGGGAGAAAATTTCACATACTTCTAAACCTCAAGAAATGTTGTCATCTGCCCTGCCTTTCTGGGCCTTACAGAATTTCTGTAAGAAAGGCAGGGGAGATGACAACATGTACAGAAGATTCACAACACACACACACACGTGTGCGCGCACACACACCCACACACACACACACGTGCGCGCACACACACCCACCCACCCACACACACACCCTACTGTCAGGGTTCCACTTGACTACAAGGTTGTCCCTATTAAACAGTCAAAAGCGTATGCAAAACGACACTACAATATGACAGTCTGCAGCAGGTCAAAGTCATGCCTTCGGAGGGTTTGCATAACCAAGCAAAAACGAACCCGGGGGAATGAACGCAGGCCGCCTGACTCCACACCAGGTCTCCTAACCACTGTGTGTACCGAGAGGAGAGCCACTTTCCTGAGATCTGCTAACAGGGGTCTAAGTCCAGATGATTCCTGCGTCCCTCAGGCACAGTCTCTCTGGCAGCTACCCATCTGCAGGATTAAGTCATATAATTAATTAGTAGACTCCTTGGCAAGTAAGAGATGTTCGAAAAGGACAACCATAACAAAAAACCCTTTTCACCTAAATGCAATGCTGAGTGACTAAAGTCCATCCACTCTGGAGTTTTAAACAGGATCTTTCATTCCAAATGCTTGACACTACCAAAAAAGGTGGGGTAAAGAGATTGTCCATAAACAATGACTAGGCAAAAATGAACTTATTTAAAGAGCTTATCTGCAATAGTTAAGCCAAAAATGAAAACAACTCGAAAGAGTTTGGAGAATGAACAATTGATGCAAGATTTAGAGTAAGATAACAAGATGCCCTGACCAAACATTTCCTATCACTTCCGGATGCTGTTTTTCTAAGACGGGAAAAGGTGATGGCCTCCAAGTTGGTTTGAGCTCATCAGACTTCTGTCCTGCTCTATTCTGGACTCTGTGGAGGGGCCAGCGTCTGCATGGGGCACCAACTCGGGGCTTCATATCCGCCCTCTCACTGAATCCCCACAAGCATTGTTGGAATTACTTTCCATTTCACCTTGAAGGTCACGGCATGAAACTAAAGAGGCCGCTCTGGCCGTCACCCAGCTTGCCTACGGGACCCACAAACTCATTCAAACATTTGACGAATGCCAAGCCATGCTCTGTTGCTACCAAAATGGCAAAGTCATGGCCCCACCCTCAAGAAGTTAGAGTCTAGTAAGGAAACAGCTATGTAGACAAACAGCTAAATGTGGTGAGCATCAGGTGTGGGAGTCATGGCACAAAAGATGGAGGGATTAACTCTCCCAGGAGTGTGAGGCAGATAAAGGGCCCAGGAGGGGTCACTCAGGAGGCAACGCTTGGACTCTGTGTGAACATTTCAGCAGGAGTTTACCAGGTGAGCAAGGGGAGGCATCCCAAGGCCGGGACACAGACACAGGGAGGCCCTGAGGCAGAACACAATGGTGTCATGGAGGATACAGGGGTAACTTTATATGGCTCAGGTGAGGGCTTGGGTCTCCAGTGAGAAATTAGCCCAGACTGGAAAAGAGCACCTGGAGTTTCTGCCGAAGAGCTCTGCATTTCACAGCCTGAAAAAATGCCTTCAACTTCTGTCCTTTCCACTCTAGCAGCCAGGGAAAAAGTCTAGGGACAAATAATGGCAAATATCAGTGGGTAACATTTAACAAATGCTCACTGTGTATAGGGAAGTGTTCTGAGCACTTGTGTGGACCCTCCCAAAGTTCACAAGCCCAAGAGGCAGGCATTACCATTACTATTATCCCCACTTTACAGACAGAGGTGACGGAGTCAGTTAGGGGAGGCCCTGGGAAATGAACGTAGGCTGCATGACTCCACACCAGGTCTCCTAACCACTGTGTGTACTGAGAGGAGAGCCACTTCCCTGAGATCTGCTAACAGAGGTCTAAGTCCAGATGATTCCTGAGTCCCTCGGGTACAGTCTATCTAGCAGCTACCCATCTGCAGGATTAAGTGAATTAATTAGTAGACTCCTTGGCAAGTAGAGATGTTTGAGAAAGATCAATTCACTTTCCCTTCTTCCCCATCCCCATTTTATATTGCCACAGAGACTATCTATAGTCCCTGGCACAGTTCCTGGCCTTTCTAAATTGCTGAAGGCCAATTCCAGCACCAAACCCAAGGGACCCCCTTCTCACCACCTCTCCTTCAACCTCAAAAGTTTTCTCTGGATTTAATCAACTGGCTGGATTCTACTGAATCACAGAACCAAACGGCACACATTCATAGAAACATGGTAAGAACAATAGACATTTCTACATGAGATGGTTCTTAAAGGTTAGTTAGGCCAAAGGCGGACAGGTCTCATAGACAGACTGTAAGCTGGCAACCATCCTGCAGAACGCTGTTAGAATTTCGTCTTCTTGAAAAAGATAAGCAAAATTCTTCTTAATTACTTTTAGAACTGTAAATGTTTGGTCTAAAACGTACTGGGAACCAAATCCAGCCTGGGCGACAAAGTAAGACTTAAATAAATAATAAATAAAAATAAACAAAAACAAAAGAAGAGATAACAGAATAGCCTACGCTGAGCCCAGAGGTGGAAGAAAGCAGGATTGACAGTGGCATGTGCCCATCCCTGTCTTTTGTTGCTTTTCCTGTCAATACCAAATAACTAGGCCTCTCTTTCATGTTTAATCATAATAAACTGGGTTGAAATATGCAGGTGAGACAAAGGAGAAATAAAATAAGGTATCAGAAAATTATTCAATGTCACCCAACGGTCATTCCACATCAGCTTTCTAGTATTTTATATTTATAAACTGTTAATTCTTCATTCAATCAATGAATATTTAGCCCTTTCTATGTGCCAGCATTGTTCTAAGAACTGGATTTACCAGTGAATAAAAGAGAAAAAGTCCTGCATTCACAGAGCATACATTTCTAGTGGAAGGGCACAGAGAAGCAAAAACTAATAAATGAGTGAATTATACTGTATGTTACAAGGTAATACATGCTATGGGGGAAAACTCAGCAGCATAGCTGGGCTCAGGAGTGCAGGGGGCTGCGGTCATATCCAGGCTTAAATACGGTGGTCAGGATACGCCTCGTTGAGGTGACTGTGAGTGAGGACTCAAAGGAGGTGAGGCAGGGAGTCATATGTTATTTGGGGGGAATAACCTTCCAGTGCAAAGAACTGAAAATGGATCACACTTCTACTACGTCTAAGAATTCTTTGCCTAATCCTAAGTCACTTTAAAAAGTTTTACCTGTTGGCCAGGTGCAGTGGCTCATGCCTGTAATCCCAGCACTGTGGGAGGTCAAGGCAGGTAGACCACTTGAGCCTCAGGAGTTTGAGACCAGTTGGCAGCTGGGCAACATGGCAAAACCCTGTCTCTACAAAAAGAAAAAAAAAAGGGAAATTAGCCAGGCGTGGTGGTGCACGCCTGCAGTCCTCGCTACTTGGGAGGCTGAGGCAGGAGAATCACTTGAACCTGGGAGGTGGAGGTTGCAG
Organism: Mandrillus leucophaeus; assembly: GCF_000951045.1. NCBI lineage: Eukaryota > Metazoa > Chordata > Mammalia > Primates > Cercopithecidae > Mandrillus > Mandrillus leucophaeus. Next base: position 6,090,031 of record NW_012101587.1, on the reverse strand, counting down.
TGAGCCAAGATCGCGCCACTGCACTGCAGCCTAGGAGACAGAGTAAGACCCTATCTCAAAAAAAAAAAAAAAAAAAAGTTTTACATTTTATATTTAGATCTATGCTCCATTCTGAGTTAATTTTGGCATAAGATGTGAGGTTTAAGTCAAGGTTTATATTTTTGATTATTGGTGTCCGATTGTTCCAGAATTACGTGCTGCAAAGGCTATCCTTCCTCTATGGAATTGTTTTTCCATCTCTGTCAACGAGGTGGAAATCTCTGTGTGAGTCTATCTCTGGCCTCTCTATTCTGCTACATGGACACGTATGTGTCCCTTTGCCAGAACTACACTTTCCTGATGACTGCAGCCATATCCTAAGTCTTAAAAACGGGCAGGATATTAAGTCCTTGAAGGGTTTAAACAGAGTACACTGACCCGATTTGACTTTAAAATGTCACTCTGTTATGGTGAGAATACACTGTTGGGGGCAAGAGGGGACCAGGCGAGAGAAGATGGAGGCTCCAACCAGGGGAACAGCAGTAGAGATGGTAAAAAATGGGTGAGATTCTGACATTATGAAAGTTAAGCCCACAGAACGTCCTGGTGGACAGGATGTGGGTATGAGAGAAGGGAAGAGAGGAGTACGACCCCCAGGCTTTTGGCCTGAGCAGCTGGGAGAATGGAAGTGCCATCTGCTAAGATGGGGACATGTGGAGGGAGCAGGTGTGGGACAGGAAACCACTTCAGTGTTCCCCACATTAGGGTGAGAAGCCTACTGGACACCTAACTGTGATGTAGCCTCAGGGATACAAGAGCCAGTTCAGGACAGAGGTCTTTCTGGCCAGGATGTGACAATCCAGGATTCATTAGCACATTAAAGCCATGCTACTGTGTGAGCCTGCCAAAGCGGAAAAGCCCAGGCCCCAGGGGGTCCTCCAGTAAGGAGGTCAGACAGAAGAGAAGTGGGAAAAGGAGACCCGAGGTGGAGGGAGGAGGGACCCAGGAGAAGATGGCAACCCAGGGGGGTGAGCATCTGTGTCAGAGTCTGCTGAGCCACTGTGTTGGAGAACTGAGAGCTGACACGAGGCACCCTGGGAGATCTTGGCAAGAGAAGTTGTGGTGAACGGGTGTGGTTTAAAAGGGAATGGAGGAGGTGGATTGGAGGCCAGGCTTAACAACCCTTTCAGAGCGTTCTACTATTCAGGGGAGCAGAAAAATGAGTAAATCCTGGAGGGGGCAGGAGAGTCAAAGGAGGCTCGGTGTGTGTGTTTGTGTTTGTGTGTGTGTTTGTGTGTGTGTGTGTTTGTGTGTGTGTGTGTGT
>NW_012101587.1:6053566-6088523 GCF_000951045.1 Mandrillus leucophaeus | reverse complement strand
TGTGTGTGTGTGTTTGTGTGTGTGTGTTTGTGTGTGTATGTGTTCCAGGGGAGAAGGAAGTGTGTGTGTTTCTGCAGGAGAGGAGGGTGTGTGTGTGTGTGTGTGTCCGTGCGTGTGTTTTGCAGGAAAGGAGAAAAAACAGCAGGAACACTGACGAGAATAACCCTGCGGGGTGCGGCCCAGAAGGGCCTGCTTTACACCAGGGAACGTGGGGTGGTTTAGGGAGCGTCTGTGAGTGCAAAGGGGACTAGGATTTCAGGCACAGGTGGAGGCCCGGGTTCTGGGCAGGAAGAGACTGGAAAATGCAGACCAAAGTGCTCCCCTCACCTTTAATTCTCCTCATTCTTTCTGCTGACTGCATGGGAGCCTCCCTCGATGTCATTCTTGTGTCCCATGCCCCGTGACTATGTCACAATCCAGACTTTCACAATAGAGTCCCACTAGTTTCTACGTGCGCAATCCTCAGGGACAAAATCCCAGGCCAAGGCCTACAGAGCAAGAAGAGATCACACTAGTACGTGCCCTGCGTGGAAAAAGGGGGAAAAAATAAGCCAGTCACAGAGCAGGGGCTTGTGTGTGCTCTTCCACGAGGCTCTCCTCTTCCGTCCTGGAAAGTTACTTCCTGGCACCGGACAAAGGCCGCAGAGTAAGAAGGGATCACACTAGTATGTGTTATGTATGAAAAAGGAGGGAAAAAAAAGACAGTCACAGGGCAGGGGGCTCGTGTCTGTTCCTCTCCTCTTCCATCTCAGGAAGAGTGACTTCCTGGCACTGGACATGGGCCAGGTGCACAGCAGCCAGACAGGCAGGAGCCCTCATCGTGTGCAGAAAGCAGCAGACAGGCAGCGTATCACGGCCGGGGGGGTCTAACTGCTAGCAGAGGCGCAAAACGGATGGGACACCACGCTGAGACCTGAACAGGCTCGAGACTGACACAGGGGAAAACAGAGCAAAGGTTTTAAGGCAAAAACAAGTTTGCCTTGTTTGAGAAACAGAGAGAAAGGGTCAATGTGATCAGGTGTGGGCATTAGCGGTGAGGACACGGTGTTATCTGCCGAGGTGGGGGAGGTAGATAAGGGCCAGATCACTCGGAGCTTTCCAAACCAGGGTAAAGAGATACGATTTTATTCTAAATGCAACAGGAAGCCGTTGAAAGGAAATAAACAGAGAAACGACAATCTGTTTCCAAAAGATGAAGTTTGTTTGTATGTGCTTCTTCTAGAAATCATACTTTTTAAAGAAGTAAATAGCATTTATTACTCAAGCTGGAAACTAATAAACTCACCACCCATTTGAGGGAACCAATGAAATCCTGAGAATTGACTTCCCAGTGGCCACCACGAGAGGTGGCAAAGATACAAGAGACGCCACGCCGGGGCATCTGCTCTCAGCTTAGAAGAGGAAGATGTTCTAACCACCCTGCAACCAGCCGCATGGCAGATGCAGAGGGAATACGGACCCGGAAGGGGCAGGCGAGAGATGAATTGGACCCACTGAGGGATTTATCAGAGCAGGAACCTCCTCGGATTTTCATTTAAACAATCCTTCCCGGGGCAGTTATTTAAGAGGCCTTTTCCCAAACAGCACATGCCTCCTCACACATACCCACCACATGTGTAAACCATCTCTCTCTGAACCAAAACCACGCCGATGATTCAGCCCCTGCCAGGTGAGAGCAGCATCTGGGTCACGAACTAACTGCGGTCGTAAAGACTCCATCCCACTCCCTCTATTTGAAAACTCCTCTACAAGAAACAAGAATGGCTGTTTCCTTCACCTCCTAGAAGGCAACAGAGTAAACTGACAACAGATGGAAAGAAAGGCATATTTTTGCCCATTGACCTTCCAAGGGTTTTGGCTTTGTTCAGATCTTTGCATCACAAATCCCCTTTGCTTTCTGCCTGGTTCCTACAGAGAACTCTCCAGTGATGGAGGTCTCCAGTAAATGATAGCAACTCTGTTTCAGTGGGATGGACTTCTGCTTTTAAAGCTACCCTAGGTTCTCTTCGATACTCCTTGGGTCTCAAGCCTCAGCAGCAGACTCAGCACTGAAGACACTGGGCCGCAGTGCCTGCAGCCCGGACCGAAGCCCTGGCTTTGCTCCTTATTGTCTGTGGGACTTGCTGAGAAAGTTGCAAAATCTCCCTAAGACACAGCATCATACCTTTAAAAGGGAGGACACCATCACCACGGACCCCATAGGGTTGCTTTGAAGATTAAAAGCACAGCCTGGGCACAGTGGCTCACACCACTTTGTGAGATTACCTCCCAAAGTAATCTTAGCACTCTGGGAGGCCAAGGCGAGTGGCTCACCTGAGGTCAGGAGTTCGAAACCAACCTGACCAACATGGTGAAACCCCATCTCTACTGAAAATACAAAATTAGTCAGCACGGTGGCGCATGCCTGTAAATCCCAGCTACTTGGGAGGCTGAGGCAAGAGAATCACTGGAACCTGGGAGGTGGAAGGTTGCAGTGAGCTGAGATAGAACTCCAGCCTGGGCAACAAGAGCAAAACTCCGTCTCAAAAAAAAAAAAAAAGAAAAAGAAAAGATTAAAAGCACAAACGCAAAGAAGGTTTTATGTGCAAAAAGCACTTGGCATACTCTCTAGCACACACTGAATGTCCATAAACATTCAGCCAATGTCCACTGCTATAACTTTTCTTATTAGCTCACTAGGGATTGTAGGGGAGGGAAGGATTCAAGAAAAGCATTTACTTGGGGAGAGTTAATGAATGGCATTTACTTAACACTTTCTGAGGAAGACCAGGGAAAGAAGGCTGGATATATTCTGTGGCCTGGCTAATTCTGGACACAGCTGCACAAAGCTTGATGACTAGGTCTGCCAAGAATAAACAACAGCAGGCAGTGAAAGAAACAAGCTAGAAACTGACATTCCCGAGGCCCTCAACTACAAAAGAGTTCAAGTGATTCCATTTCAAACAGGCTCCCGGGCCCACCAGCCAGGCAGAGGGGGCCCTTAACTGAGCCTATAGGTTATGAATCACCCCACTCCTTCCCCTAAGTCCACATCCCTTATCCCTCCACCCCTCCAGAACCTCCCCAGCATCAGTGCTGACTCAGATGCCATCATTTTGGCATGGGCCTGCTAGAGACAGAATTCTATGGATCTAAGAAAGTAACGTCTTGCCATCATCCACAGAGATGTCAGCTCTAAGCTAACAGGCAGCACAGGCCAGATTCTATCAACAGCAAGAACTGAGTTGTCCCCACCCGATCTTCAGCTCACCCTCCCGGTCCCCATGTTGGAACTCAGTAAAAGGCACAGATACCCAGTTACCATATACACTCAAGACCATGTTCCCAAGAAAACTAGGTCCAAGGGTAATAGGGAAGAAAGCACACTTGATTAAAATGTTCTGTTTTTCAGAATTAAGGGCAACGAATTTCAGCACCCATACTCTCTTCCCCGATCCCCGAGCCTTGGAAGCACTGGTCTATGCAATGTAGACAGCCATGTTCAATGGAAAATAACAAAGAGCAAGTCCCTACAACAAAACCTGCTAGAAAGGACTCTCTTGAGACTCCAAAAATGGCTCTGAGCCTGCTACTCAGCTTCCCATGTAGTCAGCTGCTGCCTCCGGTCACTTTTCTGATGCTTTGAGCCTTCAGACAATGAAATTCTTTCATAGAATAGACAAGGTATTACTTGCCACAGCTGCACTTTTAAGAGCATTTATAAGCTAAAGGGGCTAAAAAAGTATTCCATACATTTCCCTTTTCAACAGAAGTACACAGCCAAATAATTCAGGAAGGGGGCTGAATGAGGCGCAACCAAGTTCCTCCACTCCTAAGAACCGAGAAACGTACACACTGGTGTGCCACCCTAGGGCACTCTGGTAACATCCATCTAAATTTAGAGTGGCTCATGCCTGTAATCCCAGCACTTTGGGAGGCCAAAGGGGGCAGAGTACTTGAGCCTAGGAGTTCGAGACCAGCCTGGGCAACAACAGACTCCATCTCTACAAAAAATACAAAAATTAGCCGGGCATGGTGGCTCATGCCTGTGGTCCTAGCTATTCCAGAGGGAGGATCACTTGAGCCCAGGAGGTCGAGGCTGCAGTGAGCTGAGATCGCACCACTGCCCTCCAGCCTGGGTAACAGAGCAAGACTCCATCTCAAAAAAAAAAAAAAAAAAAGGTAGAAGTGTACATCCTTTCATCCAAGAATCCCACTTACAAAGATCTACCATAAGGAGGTAATTGCAGGTGGGAAACTAAAAACGTGGAAGGAGAGAGGATTCCGTACGTTAGGATCCCTCTATACAGTAAGGAGGCAGCCCGGGAACAGGAGTTACTTAAATTCAGGACTGGTCCCTCAACACCTAGTCTAGTGGAGAAAAAGGGAGATTACAGAGCATGCAGAGCACATTTCCACGGACGCAAAGCACATCCACGAGCAGGACATTGTAGCAGCGAGTGTGCAAACTGCTCGTGCTGGCCACCTCCGGGGAGCAGAGCTGCAGGCAGCTTTGATTTTCTGCTTTGCAGTTTTCCACAGTCCACTTCCTTAACATGATCATGTATTATTTTGCCTTACACAGCAAAGTTGTATGTTTAAAAGCTCCCGAAATGGGATGATTTCCAATCATGCAAAGCACACATTCCTGAAAAATTGTTTCAAGTGAATATTTGTATTTTGAGTCATTTTGTTTACTAGTAAACACCGTAATTTCTGAGATATGTTCCTACTAAATAATGGACCTTCTACATAGAAACAATTTATTTTAAAATTTTTATTCAATCAAAATATAGCCACTTAAATGCCTTCTCTTTACATATTTTTTCCAGTGTTTTCACACATATCATTTCTCCCAATGCAGATGCCAGTGACAGAAGAGTCCCCACTTCAGAACAAGGAAAGTGACTGAAAGAACTACCTGACTTGCCCAAGGTCACCTCCGTGATAGGTCTAAGACCAGGTCTAGTTTTCCTAACCCCAGCCCAATGCTTTCCCGTGAATGCCCAGTGGGACAGGGTTGTTCAGACTCCACTCAACTGCAAAGGCACTTATCAGCCATCTTCACCGGGAGGACTTGTCAGAATACCAGAGATTCACGTTCAGTAGAATTGTGCGTATTATTTATTCCTTGATTTACCAAAGCTGGCTTGCATGTGTTTTCCCTTCCTTATTTACAGTTTTCAACTACCTTTAAGATCATCAAAAAGCAAAAGTTAATTTGGTGTTTCTTTACTGTTTTATTTTACTGTTTCAAAACAAAGTTGCCTCTTGGAACCTCTTTTCAAAAGTAGCAACAGATTACCAAAAAATATAGAGATATATGTAGAAATATATAAAAGACTTACGGGTTCACATTCCCCAGGTGGCCTTCTAAGATGTGGTTTTGCTATCACTTTACCCAAGATGCCTAAGCCACCAACACTACCAACAATACCTTTATATTTCCCCCCTACAGACTCCATAATTTCTAAGTTTTATTTACTTAACGGTATATATTAAATAATAACAATATTCCCATTTTACAGGCATCAAAGGCATATTTGCCAACTGCAGCCTTTTAGTAACATGAGATTCAGAATACTATCAAATTTTCTTGCAAAAAGCAAAGGCATTTAGCATTTTAGCCCTAAATATGGTAGCTTTAACAAGGGTAAAGATACGTGTTCTATGTTTTTCAGAATTAAGGGCAACGAATTTCAACACCCATACTCTCTTCCGCGATCCCCAAGCTTTAGAAGTACCAGTCTACGCAACGTGGGCAGCCATATTCAATGGAAAATATCAAACAGCAAGTCCCTACAGCAACACCTGCTAGAAAGAACACTCCTCAGACTCCAAAAATCAAAGTGAGTCAGGAGCCAATAGCTTCTACGAGGCAGAATGCTGTAAAGAACATTTAAGGCTCAGGTCCAAGACTACCAGAATCCCAGGATCCCTAGAAAATGTTCTACAGAAACAAGTTTCCATTTTTATGATGTAAAGGGAGAGGAGACAACTTGACAAAAAGACATTACATTCTGCTTTATAAAGTTTTCCAGGACAACATCTATTTCACAAATCAAACACCCACTGACTTGAACCAAAAGCAACATCTAAGGCAACTGTTGTTAATTACAGGATACTGTTCTCTATCCCTTCCATGTAACTGTTGTTAGTTACAGGATACCTTTCTCTCTCCCTTCCACAGCTCTTTTAAAACCTGAATAGATGCTGCTGCCCAAATCGCAGAAAGGGAAATGCAAACATTTCTCCCCCGGCCCTAAATGCCTAAGTTTTCATTTCAAAGAACTATCCCTTGAAGTTCTATGATCAAGCAGACTCAGTTTCACAAATGTAAACTCAAAAACTATAACTCAGGATTGAAAAAAAATCTAGTTCAAAATATGTAGGCAATAAAGCTCAAAATCTTCTAAGTATCAGACAGTAACTAAGCACCTGCTGCTATGTAGACTGCCATTAGTAATAAACCAGTCTTCCCTCTTAGGTTTCTACCCCTCTTCCTGAACAGCAAAAACAGCTTTAGAGGCCATTATTTCAGGAGGTCAGAGCGCACACTGCACAGCTGAGCTTCAACCTGTGTTCTTGGCTTGTACCTGCCAGCAGAGCAGGATCCCTCCACCATCTCACCACACACCTTCTTAACATGAACGCGGACATGCACATAAATCTAGGACATTCTGAAAGAATGTGAAATACTCAGTCATGAGAAATCTTGTCCATACGGATGGGGGATCTCACAGTAGACAAAGGTCTAGCCCATAATGACTGAAAGCTCATTTGAGAGTTAGGAGGGGAAGAAAAATCTTTCCTATTTAGGTAAACTAGGTGAGATAAAATATTTTTTAGTTAACACACAAAGGCTGCAAGAAATTCTGGAGCCTTTCAACAACAGAAGACAGGAAGGAGGACCGGGCAAGCGGGGAAGAAAGAGACATTCTGCACTCATTTCTGTTTTAAAAGTAGGTTCCAGACAGACAGACTGGCCTCCTAAAAGAACTACCTGGCAGGGCAGTGTGCTGAAGAGCTCTGAGCGAGAAGATGCGCGCTTATTTGAGATGTAATCCCAGGAGCACAGGCAGTCACCTGCAAGGAATCCTGGTTAGAATCTCAGGTAGAACCTGAGGCCCTGCCGGTGGCTGGGAAGCCAATGACCAGGATATGCAATAAGCAAGAGATAGTCACAGAAAGTCAAAGCAAATAATATAAAGACGGCAAATGGAAAAATACGTCCATAAAAGGTCGAATCGGGAGGTGCTGAGAGGGCAGGCACAATCCAGGGAAAGGTTAAGTGGCCTTGCCGTTTCCCAGAACCACATGCTGGCAGACAGCGGAGGCAGAAGCGCCTGCAGTTCTCTGGACGCCTGAAGATCTCTCCAACCCCTTAAAGCCGACAGGACGAAAACCAAACTCCTTGTGTTTCTCCCACACCCCAGCCTCCTCACTCACGCCATCCTCCTAGCCGTTCCCGGGCTCAGCCACCCTCCTGTTCATTTTATTTGAGATGCATTCTCCACAAAAACTTTGAGTAAGAAAAAATAAAGGAATTTGTTTTCAGCTAATTTACGCACTCAAGGGCTTGCTCTCATCTCTCAGTTTTTCTTGGAAAATTTTTGCACAATCCTTCCTTTCCCAACTCACAGGAATGAAATGTGAAAGTAAATGGTTTTGAGTACATTTTAACAATAATCTTCACTTCCTTGTTATCTTCTCTGAAAATCTACCCCTAAAGTCATGCACCGTAACCTTAGTAATTTTTAAATTGGAGAGATTATGTGCCCTAGGGGACCTCTGGCAATATCTGGAGACATTTTTCGTTGCTGTAAATAGGGGAGGTAGCGCCGGGAGCGGTGGCTCATGTCTGTAATCCCAGCACTTTGGGAGGCCAAGGTGGGTGGATCACCTGAGGTCAGGAGTTCGAGACCAGCTTGGCCAACATGGTGAAACCCTGTCTTTACTAAAAATACAAAAAATAGCTGGGCGTGGTGGTGCACGCCTGTAATCCCAGCTACTTGAGAGGCTGAGGCAGGAGAATTGGTTGAACACAGGAAGCAGAGGTTGCAGTGAGTCGACATCAAGCCATTGCACTCCAGCCTGGGCCACAAGAGCAAAACTCCGTCTCAAAAACAAAAAAAAATAGGGGAGATGGTGGTACCGGTCATCTAGTGGGTAGAACTCAGGGAGGTGGCTCAACATCCTACAATGCCCAGGACAGACGCCACAACAAACATCAGCTGGCCCAAAATGTCAACAGTGCCAGGGTTGAAAAAACTCGTTTTAGGAAAAAAGAAAACAAAAGAAACGAAGAAAATGCTTCATAATATAAAATATCCTAATATTCTCTTATGTTACTTTTTTTTATAAGCACAAACAGACAAAGCACACACTGTGTCTTAAAATTCCACATTTAGAGTTAATGAGAACTGATGTTTGTTATATGTCAGGATCTGCAGCCGGGCAGGAGGGAGAGGGCAGGTCAGCTCTGATTGCCTAACATAAACCCCTCGTTACTAAATGGTAACACGACTTTATCTTTGGGCACTGCTCCAGAGTGAAATACCTTACCAATAAACATCAACTCCAGCCTTATTTTTTATTTAATTCTATTTATCTGTTTAGAGACAGGGTCTCACTCTGTCCCCCAGGCTGGAGTAAAGTTGTGCGATTTCTGCTAACTGCAACCTCTCCCAGGTTCAAGGGATTCTTCTGTCTCAGTCTCCCAAGTAGCTGGGACTACAGGCGTGCGCCGCTAGGTCTGGCTAATTTTGGTATTTTGGGGGTTAGAGATGGCGTTTCGCCATGTTGGTTAAACTGGTCTCGAACTCGTAGATTCAAGTGATCCACCCGCCTCAGCCTCCCAAAGTGCTGGGATTACAGGTGTGAGCCACCGTGCTTGGCCCAGCCTCATTTTTTAAAACAGGCCTTTTGATTTTAACATTTTCTGCAAAACCAAAGTCCTCTGATGTAAACTGTGATCCAGCTCAGACCAGGCATCTGTTTTTGTCTCCCTGCTCCCGGACTATGTAAAAAATTCCCATCACTAAACCTTCTCATTATTGGGAGAGGGGCGTGAGCATGCGTTAAGATTCATGATTCAGACTCCCCAAAAGTGGTAAAACACTTCCAGAGGATCTAAGACAACCACCAAAAACGCCCCTTAGCGTGTGCGGCAAAAATTATAATCGAATGCAAATTATCTATCAAAGGAATGTCTTCCTTTAAGTTAACAAACGTTCCCTATTACACCTTCCAAAACTGTTAGGGGCGAGTCCGACAGCAGAACGCACGCTGCTCTGCCTGGCCTCTTCCTGTGTTCTTGCTCGAGCCACACACCGCGGTCTCAGGAGTCAAGCACCGCACCTGGCTGCCAAAGCCAGGAAAAGGTTAATTAACACCGGGCCTCTTCCAGGTGAACGCGATGCGAGTGGATGTGGGCCCCAAGGTCGGCCAGTGGCTGCCAAGGGAAGGGCGGGCCCGGACCACACCCGACCTCCGCACTTGGGGTCCCCTCCGGCGGGATCCGTGGCTCTCGGGGTGGGTGGTCTCCAGCCGGCCACTCCGGGGATGCCGCCGGTCGTGGAAGGACACCCTTCTATTCAAACTCAAGGAAGAAAGGGATCATTTAAATCCCCCGCATAGCTGCGCGCTCTCCCCGGAAGGCTGCTCCAGCACCGCCACAGGGCCCGAGCGCCAGCTCCTGCCTAGTGCACCAGCTCCTGCCTAGTGCGCCCCCGGACCACGTAGCGATGATGCCACCGTGCCCGGGCGCTCCCAGGTGTGCACGCGCAGGTGTGCACGCGCAGGTGTGCGGATTCGGGGAGCGCTCCCAGGTGTGCACGCGCAGGTGTGCGGATTCGGGGAGCGCTCCCAGGTGTACACGCGCAGGTGTATGGACTCGAGGAGACTTCCCAGGTGTACACGAGCAGATGTGCGGACTCGGGGAGCGCTCCCAGGTGTGCGGACTCGGGGTGGTGGGGGGCACCCAGGTGTGCACGTGCAGGACTCGGAAGCGCGCCCAGGCGTACACGCGCAGGTGAGCGAACTCGGGGGGCGGGGGGCGCGCCCAGGCGTACGTATGCGGACTCGGGCCCGCGAAAGACAGGTCATGCCAGTGAACCCCCAAACCCGGCCCACGCTCCCTGCGCCCCAAGCGGCTCATCCCCAACTCACCTCTTCCAGAAATTTGGTCAAATCGTACACCTTGTGGTGCAGGATCAGCCAGGTGCTCTTGCTGTGGTTGTGCTTCTGAATCTCCTCTAGGGTGTAGTACTTCACGGCCTCGTCCGACTGCTCTGCCATCTCGGTTCGCCGCGAGCCAGGCCCAGCACACACAGCCGCGTCGGGTGGAGCAGAGCGCGCGACTCCGCCAGCTCCACCCGGGACATTCCCCGCGCCGGGCACAGCTCCGGGGGCTGGGCGGCCGGCTCAGGGGCGGGGCGCAATAGAAGGACCCCCGACGGTTGGCCGTCATCCTTGTCATTCAAAAGTCCCCGCCTTAGGTCGACCCCCTCCGCCTGCCCAAGCGTGGTCCCGCCCAGTGTGCGGGTGTTAATTGGCTGCCGGAGGTGCCCTTCACAATCTCCCGACCGCCGCGGGGCGCAGAAGGCGGGACAGGACTCCACGGAGTCTGCGCGGAAGGGCGGGACGAACTGTGGCTAGGGTGGAGGTGGGAGGTCGGGGGCGTCCCAGCGGATTAAGCGTGCGAGTGAGCGAGGTGTACCAGCGGGGATGGATGGCAGGTGCAGAGTCCATTGCTTGGGAGGGCGGCGACCTGGGCAGCGAATCGCGGGAGTTTCCTATTCGCAGCAGCCCGAGTCCCAGACGTTAATTTGTAACAAAAGTAGCCATGGCCAAGTCCATAATGGGGGCGTCTCGGGTAGCCCTTCGCATGCAGGCAAGAGATGAAAGCCCCGTGCGCGCTAGAAAACGGTTTCGCAACTGACTTCGGGAAGCAAATGCGCTGCGCCCCAAAAAATAAAGTTGGCGAACTGTGCTTGACCTCGCTGGGGTTTTGGAATCCCTCGTCCTCACAGGAAAAAAATCCAGGGAAATCATCTTTTCTTTAAAAAGCAGAAGTGTCCAAATTATTTCTGTGACTGAAGTAGTTTGGCTGCGGTTGGCCAGTGACGTGGCAAGGCCTTGTTTGTGCATTTAAGCTAAATCAGATTCTCTTCTAGCAGTCTGGAAGAGAACCTCCCCAGAGGGCACCCTCTTTCCCTTCTGACGCAGGGAAAATACCACATATAAAGAGCTACAAATGTTTGAAGGAGGGAAAAAAAAAGAAAAATTCCAGCATGTTAAAATTTGGTATGTTATTTAGGCCCTTTTGAGCAACGGTAGTTAATTACAAAAAGAACCACACTAGAGATTTCACATGTGAGGTCATCCACCCTTCCAGGGACACACAAGGTTCCTACACATAGTAAGTGTCTGACGAATGTGAGCTCCCTTCCCCTTGCTTACCTCTTCCATAGGATAGAATACCTATCCAGAAAAACACAAAACACACACCTCAGGCCTCTGAGCCCAAGCCTGCACATATACATCCAGATGGCCTGAAGCAACTGAAGAATCACAAAAGAAGTGAAAATGCTGAAGCAACTGAAGAATCACAAAAGAAGTGAAAATGACCGGTTCCTGCCTTAACTGATAAGACAATCCCCTGTCCTCCTGCTCATTGCTCTGTGAAAAAGATCCACCTACGACCTCGGTCCTCAGACCAACCAGCCCAAGGAACATCTCACCAATTTTAAATTGGGTAAGCAGCTTCTTTTTACTCTCTTCTCCAACCTCTCTCACTGTCCCTCAACCTCTTTCTCCTTTCAATTTTGGCACCACCCTTCAATTTATCCCTTCCCTTAATTTCAGTTCCTTTCCTTTTCTGGTAGAGACAGAGGAGATGCGTTTTATCCATGAACCCAAAACTCTGGCACTGGTCACAGACTCGAGAAGACAGTATTCCCTTGGTGTTTAATCACTGCAGGGATGCCTGCCTGATTATTCATCCATATTTCAGAGGTATCTGATCACCACAGGGACACCTGCCTTGATCCTTCACCTTGGTGGCAAGCACCACCTCCTTTGGGTGGCAAGTGCCACCCCAACCCTCTGTGTCTCTACTCTCTTTTATGTGGGCTTGCCTCCTTCACTATGGGCAATCTTCCACCCTCCATTCCTCCTCCTCCCTTAGCCTGTGTTCTCAAGAACTTAAAACCTCTTCAACTCTCACCTGACCTAAAATGTAAACACCTTATTTGCTTCTGCAATACCACCTGACCTCAATACAAACTTGACAAAGGTTCCAAATTGCCAGAAAATGGCACTTTCAATTTCTCCACCCTACAAGATCTAGATAATTCTTGTCGTGAAATGGGCAAATGGTCTGAGGTGCCTGATATCCAGGCATTCTTTTACACATCAGTCCCTCCCTAGTCTCTGCTCCCGATGCGACTCATCCCAAATCTTTCTTCTTTCTCTCCTGTCTGTTCCTTCGGTCTCCACCCCAAGCTCTGAGTACTTTGAATACTCCTTTTCTACGGACCCATCCGACTTCTCCCCTCCTCCCCAGGCTGAGCGAGGTCCCAATTCTTCCTCAGCCTCTGCTCCCCGACCCTATAATCCTTCTATCACCTCCCCTCCTCACACCCAGTCCGGCTTACAGTTTCATCCCATGACGAGCCCTCCCCTACCTGCCCAACAATTTCCTCAAAAAGAGGTGGCTGGAGCTAAAGGCATAGTCAAGGTTAATGCTCCTTTTTTCTTTATCTGACCTCTCCCAAAACAGTTAGGCTCTTTTTCATCAAATATAAAACCCCTGCCCAGTTCATGGCCCATTTGGCAACAACACTTAAAGGCTTTACCGACCTAGACCCAGAGGGGCCAGAAGGCCGTCTTATTCTCAGTATGCATTTTATTACCCAACCCGCTCCCGACATTAGAAAAGCTCCAAAAAATAAATTCCAGCCCTCAAACCCCACAACAGGACTTAATTAACCTTGCCTTCAAGGTGTACAATAATAGAGAAGAGTGGCAATTACTTGCCTCCACTGTGAGAGAAACAGCCACATCTCCAGCACACAAGAACTTCAAAACTCCTAAACTGCAGTGGCCAGGCGTTCCTCCAAGACCTCCTCCCCCAGGATCTTGCTTCAAATGCTGAAAATCTGGCCACTGGACCAAGGAGTGCCTGCAGCCTGGGATTCCTCCTAAGTAATGCCCCATCTGTGCGGGACCCCACTGGAAATTGGACTGTCCAACTCGCCTGGCAGCCATTCCCAGAGTCCCTGGAACTCTGGCCCAAGGCTCGCTGACTGACTCCTTCCCAGATCTTTTTGGCTTAGTGGCTGAAGACTGACACTGCCTGATCGCCTTGGAAGCCTCCTGGACCATCACAGATGCTTTAGGTAACTCTTACAGTGGAGGGTAAGTCCGTCCCCTTCTTAATCAATACAGAGGCTACCCACTCCACATTACCTTCTTTTCAAGGGCCTCTTTCCCTTGCCTCCATAACAATTGTGGTTATTGACGGCCGGGCTTCTAAACCTCTTAAAACTTCCCAATTCTGGTACCAACTGGGATAATATTCTTTTATGCACTCCTTTATAGTTATCCCTGCCTGCCTAGTTCCCTTATTAGGTCGAGGCATTTTAACTAAATTATCTGCTTCCCCGAATATTCCTAGGCAACAGCCACACCTCATTGTCACCCTTTTCCCCAGTTCAAAGCCTCCTTCACATCCTCCCCTTGTATCTCCCCACCTTAATCCAGAAGTATGAGACACCTCTACTCCCTCCTTGGCAAGTGATCACGCACCCCTTACCATCCCATTAAAACCTAATCACCCTTACCCCACTCAATGCCAATATCCCATCCTACAGCACGCTTTAAAAGAATTAAAGCCTGTTTTCACTCACCTGTTACAGCATGGCCTTATAAAGCCTATAAACTCTCCTTACAATTCCCCCATTTTGCCCCTCCACAACCCATTAATCTGTTCTGGATCTCAAAGATGCTTTCTTTACTATTCCTTTGCACCCTTCATCCCAGCCTCTCTTCGCTTTTACTTAAACTGACCCTGACACCCATCAGCCTCAGCAACTTACCTGGGCTGTACTGCCACAAAGCTTCAGGGACAGCCCCCGTTACTTCAGTCAAGCCCAAATTTCTTCCTTATCTGTTACCTATCTCAGCATAATTCTTCATAAAAACACATGTGCTCTCCCTGCCTATCGTGTCCGGCTAATCTCCCAAACCCCAACCCCTTCTACAAAACAACAACTCCTTTCCTTCCTAGGCATGGTTAGGCACTTTCACCTTTAGATACCTAGTTTTGCCATCCTAACTAAACCATTCATTCTCCCCATTTCCCCATATTTACCTCTTTCCTATTCCCCACCCAGACCACACTTGGTTTATTGATGATAGTTCTTCCAGGCCCAATCGCCAATCACTGGCAAAGGCAGGCTATGCTATCATGTCTTCCACATCTATTACTGAAGCTACCGCTCTGCCCCACTCCACTACCTCTCAGTAAGCCAAACTCATTGCCTTAACCCGGGCCCTCACTCTTGCAAAGGGACTACATGTGAATATTTACACTGACTCTAAATATACCTTCCATATCCCACCCACCATGCTGTTATATGGGCTGAAAGAGGTTTCCTCACTACGCAAGGGTCCTCCATCATTAATGCCTCTTTAATAAAAACTCCTCTCAAGGCCGCTTTACTTCCAAAGGAAGCTGGAGTCATTCACTGCAAGGGCCATCAAAAGGCATCAGATCCCATTGCTCAGGGCAATGCTTATGCTGATAAGTAGCTAAAGAAGCAGCTAGCATTCCTACTTCTGTCCCTTATGACCAGTTTTTTTCCTCATCAGTCACTGCTACTTACTCTCCCACTGAAGTTTCCACCTATCAATCCGTCCACACTCAAGGTAAATGGTTTTTGGACCAAGGAAAATATCTCCTTCCAGCCTCACAGGCCCATTCTATTCTGTCATCACTTCATAACCTCTTCCATGTAGGTTACAAGCTGCTAGCCTGTCTCTTAGAACCTCTCATTTGCTTTCCATCGTGGAAATCTATCCTCAAGGAAATCGCTTCTCAGTGCTCCATCTGCTATTCTACTCCTCAGGGATTGTTCAGGCCCCCTCCCTTCCCTACACATCAAGCTCGGGGATTTGCCTCTGCCCAGGACTGGCAAATTGACTTTACTCACATGCGCTGAGTCAGGAAACTAAAATACCTCTTGATGTGGGAAGACACTTTCACTGGATAGGTAGAGGCATTTCCCACAGGGTCTGAGAAGGCCACCATGGTCATTTCTTCTCTTCTGTCAGATGTAATTCCTC
Organism: Mandrillus leucophaeus; assembly: GCF_000951045.1. Classification (NCBI taxonomy): domain Eukaryota; kingdom Metazoa; phylum Chordata; class Mammalia; order Primates; family Cercopithecidae; genus Mandrillus; species Mandrillus leucophaeus. Next base: position 6,073,193 of record NW_012101587.1, on the reverse strand, counting down.
AGTTTGGCCTTCCCACCCCTATACAGTCTGCTAGCGGACCAGCCTTTATTGGTCAAATCACCCAAGCAATTTCTCAGGCTCTTGGTATTCAGTGGAACCTTCATACCCTTTATCATCCTCAATCTTCAGGAAAGGTAGAACGGACTAATGGTCTTTTAAAGACACACCTCACTAAGCTCAGCCTCCAACTTAAAAAGGACTGGACAGTACTTTTACCTCTTGCTCTTCTCAGAATTAAAGCCTGTCCTCGAGATGCTACAGGGTACAGTCCATTTGAACTTTTATATGGATGCACTTTCTTGCTTGGCCCCAACCTCATCCCAGACACCAGCCTCTAGGTGACTATCTTCCAGTCCTCCAGCAGGCCAGACAGGAAATTCACCAGGCTGCTAATCTTCTCTTGCCTCCTCCAGATTCCCAGCCTTATAAAGACACTCTAGCTGGATGATCAGTTCTTGTTAAGAATCTGATCCGTCAAACTCTACAACCTCGATGGACTGGACTCTACTTAGTCATCTGTAATACCCCAACTGCCGTCCTCCTGCAGGACCCTCCCCATTGGGTTCACCGTTCCAGAAAAAAGCCGTGTCCATTGGACAGCCAGCCTGATCTCTCCTCTTCCTCTTAGAAGTCACAAGTACTCACCCCTACTTCCCTTAAACTCACCCACATTTCTGAAGAACATAGTAACCCTTATGAGCCTAATAAATCCTTTCATTTTGTTAGGTCTATTCTTCCTTACTGCAACAGGGCTTTACGCAGTCACCCCCACTACTTAGACTACATCCCAAAAACTTTTCATCCCTGCTATCTTCTGTCTAGTCATACTCCTATTCTTCGTTTTCACCTATCCATAAATGCCCTGCCCTTGTCTACACTGCCGGCTTATACTTTTTCTCCAAACCATCATAGCTGGTCCTGGTCTTATCCCCTAACCACCACTCTTAACTCCCTCTTGGAATGGATACATGACCTCTGCTGGAAAAGCACACTCCAATTCTTTCACCCACTTTACATTTCCAGTTTTGCCTTACACAAGGTCTCGTCTTCCTTTGTGGCTCCTCCACCTACATGTGTCTACCTGTTAATTAGACAGGCACATGTACACTAGTTTTCCTTACCCCCAAAAATCAATTTGCAAATAAGACTGAACAGCTTCCTGTTCCCCTCATGACACCAACACTTCACTAGTATTTTATTTTGTTTTATTATTAATATAAGAAGACAGGAATAGGCCTTGACTTACTCACTGCTGAAAAAGGAAGACTCTGTATATTTTTAAATGAAGATTGTTGTTTTTACCTAAATCAATCTGGCCTGGTATATGACAACAAAAAAACTCAAGGATAGAGCCCCAAAACTGGCCAACCAAGCAAATAATCATGCTGAACCCTGTTAGGCACTCTCCAATTTGAAGTCCTGGGTTCTCCCAATTCTTAGTCCTTTAATACTTGTTTTTCTCCTCTTATTCAGACCTTGTGTTTTCCGTTTAGTTTCTCAGTTCATACAAAACCATATCCAGGCCATTACCAATCATCCTATATGACAAATGCTCCTTCTGACAACCCCAGAATATCACCCCTTACCATAAAATCTTCCTTCTCCTTAATCTCTCCCACTCTAGGTTCCCATGCCATCCCTAATCCTGCTCGAAGCAGCCCTGAGAAACATCGCCCATTATCTCTCCATACCACCCCCCCAAAATTTTCCCCTCGCCAACACTTCACCACTATCTTGTTTTGTTTTTCTTATTAATATAAGAAGACAGGAATGTCAGGCCTCTGAGCCCAAGCCTGCACATATACATCCAGATGGCCTGAAGCAACTGAAGAATCACTAAAGAAGTGAAAACGGCTGATTCCTGCCTTAACTGATGACATTACCTTGTGAAATTCCTCCTCCTGGCTCAGAAGCTCCCCAACTGAGCACCTTGTGACCCCCGCCCCTGCCCGCAAGAGAACAACCCCCTTTGACTGTAATTTTCCACTACCTACCCAAATCCTATCAAACTGCCCCTGCCCTAACTCCCTTTGCTGACTCTCTTTTCGGACTCAGCCCACCTGCACCCATATGATTAAAAAGCTTTATTGCTCACACAAAGCCTGTTGGTGGTCTCTTCACACAGACGCATGTGACAACATACACACACATTTTTTAAGTATTCCAAAATGATCACATTTTTTTTTTATATCAAGCAAACATTTCCAAGTGTAACGTTTTGTTATTCAGAGATAGTTTTAAGGACTAAGTAGTGTTAAGAAAGTAAATTATTTGTATTATACTAATCAGTCATGGTTCATATACAATATAGAAATATTTTATTTCACGTTAACCAACAAAACTTTGTTGAAATGATTTCCAGTCTTTAATTGTGAAATAATTGTAGGTTCACAGGAAGTTGCAAATATAGTAGAGGTGCTGTGTACCCTTCACCCAGTTTCCCCCAATGGTTACATCTTTTTGTAACTTCAGTACAATATCAAAACCAGGAAATTGGCATTGGTACAATGTATGAGCCCACAGTAGGCCCCTCTTATCCTCAGGGAATAGTTCTAAGACTCCAGTTGATGTTGGAACCCACCAATAGTACCAAACCTGATTGCCACTGTGAAATTTGATCATATAAATTGGGTCATTCTTATCATGCCCAATTAAAATAAAGTCAAGAGGCCGGGGGGAAAAGCACTCAGGAAACATCATATATTATCCTAAGAATGTAGTTCTCTGCAACACTACCCACAGAAACTGGCTACTGTTAACTTAAAACCAGTTTTATCTAATAGCTATTGAAACAACCTGCTTCTACTATAAGACTTTCTACCCACCATCAACACTCACGAATCAGAACTTGCCAGCTCCCCAAAACTTTACTAGTGCTAGTGAACTTTCAGAAAAATACATGTGACTCCTTTTTATAAAACCTCAAACTTTCTCTTTGTTCCTTGGACATAGCAAAGACCACTCGTGTACGCTTGGACTTGCAATTCTTGCTTCCCAAATAAAATGTTTTAGATTCACCTCTGGATTGTATTTGACTTGGACATACTTGGTATCAGAAGTGGGATTCCATAGCTAACTCATCTTGGCTTCAAGGTTTGGATGAGGGAATTTTCCTCTTCATTGAGAGAAGGCAGTCATCTTTCTTGGTAAATATGTACTTTGTTTTCTGTCAGTTCTTGCATTTACTTGGCCTTTGTTTATTAGCACTTGCATCTAATTAGCGAGTGCTAAATCACCTAGATAAATTTAGTTACAAATGGGCTCTCAAAGTTCAACGTCATGGCAAGATTTTTTTTTTTAATTCCACCTGGTAACATGTTTAAACATCACAGAGATCATTCAAACAGTCTAAACTAAAAGACCACAGCTATAAAATCATACACCACAAATAAGACTTAGATTTCAATTGATACCTTGAGGCAAAAAAAAAAAAAAAAAAAATCAGCACTCAAAGATTGTCTAACTACAAAATACTGTCTCAAAGCTAGCTGGGAGGCTTTCCTCTCTGGAGCTTCCCCTCCCCTTCTTACAATTCCTCCTCTTCACCCTTTTGTAACCTAAACTCTCTTTTTCTAAAACACCTAAGTTATTCTGGCATACTAATTATTTAAGTAAAAACACTTGAAACCAGCAGATATAAAATCAAATTGTTTTGACCTTCGTGCTGTTTCTTAAAAGCTAAAGATTAAATTCTCATGTAAAACACTATACTATAAGGAGTGGCAGCATTCTTATCTTCAAGGACAAATATTTGAGAACAAGAAAACACTGTACAGACCTCATTAGAGTAACTCTTATCTCCTACCCCCCCTCACGTAATTCAGACACATTTCCACAGTTATTCTTTGTCCAGTCCACTATATTGGTAACTGCCTCAAACTGCTTTACTAAAAATTGGTTTCACAGCCTTTATAGGACTACAAACAAAAAGTTAAAAGCTTAGCCTTCTCTCATTTTGTCAGAAAATAATTTCAATTCAACTGCTTTTTAAGAAACCAGTATGTATGTTTCACTATCTTATGACTAAAATTCTAAAATAAAATCTGCAAGATCTTTATTTACATGTATGTGTATGTGTTTAGATGTGTTTATGCATATATACATGTATTGTGTGATGTGTTGCATCTACATGATAAAACCTGGTGTAGTCGGCCAGAAATCCCTTAAGGAATTCTATTTAGATAAAATATGTACTCATATGAAATATGTAACAACTCTAAATATTTTTACCTTGCCTTACTTAAACAAATCCTTGATAAATTAATTGGTTTTTAAATTGTTGATAAAAAAATTAGAAAAGTCTTCAAAATTGTCAACATTTTTGGCTGGGTTTACTGGTCATATATCTGCCTCTGCTAGAGTTCTTAAGGTTATAAAGCTATAAACCCAGCCTAAAACAAAATAATGTTTGTGTATGCAGTTCTTTGATTGATAAGGTTTAATATTGTTGATTTAATAAAAACAGCTGTATTTTCTGAGTTATCAACGGGATACCCATGTATTAAACTTTAAGGTTCTACCTTAGGTAAACACTTGATATTAACAGGCTATGAAATTGGTATATAAAAAATAAAATAGTGACTAGCTCTAATATTTTAATTTTCATAAGTAATCTAGGTATAATTACTTAAAAATAAATTAGGTAATCAGAAATGAAATTAACATTTATAAATGAAGCTTCCATGCAATTTAAAATTTTAAAGTTATATTAAGTAACAAATATTAAATGACCAAGTTATATCCAAAACTGAGCCAAACTGGCCAATACATAAAAGTTCTTTCTTGGCTTCTTAAATTTTATACAAAATACTAAATATATTTAGGTCTATTAATCACAATATGAATTTAGGGAAAAATAATTTTGTATGAGAAAAAATCTTAAGTGATACATTTTTGTCCTGAGATACAATAATTAGTCATTCCAAAATTTACAAAAAAGAAAAACTACAAGACTAAGAATGGGGGCTTGGGAAAATAATGTAAGTTCTAAACAAGTTGAAGAGGATTTATAGAAGGTGGGCTTGTGAAGGAAGTTTTATTTGCGATCGGATTGGCTGCGATTAGAAAGAAATTGTTTATGTGTTTTTCTAAAAATTAAACACTGGTGTCAGGAGTTGCTGATACCAGACCAGAGTGTAGTCCTCTGTATTTAAAATAACAAATACTTCCTGAAGTACTGATCTGTCCTTAATAAAACTGCAAGAGGTTTTGATTTTTAATTCTAAAATCTGTTTAACAGCCATGTTCTGAACTGCACAATTTTTGTTTCTGCCATTTCTTCCTAAGCTTTATTTAATTTCTCTAGTTTCAGGTTTAAAATGCTGTCCTTTTCATTGAAAATGGTAATTTCATTTCCTGAGGTAGTTTTCCTTTTTACATTTCTCAGATTCACATCTCAGAGATTCAGCTTTTGCTATATCTCGCTACACATGACTTGTAGGTCCGACATCCCTGCCTTCACCTTTTTCCTCCCCTTGTGAAGGCCTGGGGTAACAATGCTCTTCTCCAACTTTGTTATTAGCTTCTATAACTTTTTTTTTTCCGGTTCTAACTCTGCTTTTTTGGCCTGACACCAAAATATTTATCTAACAGCCTAGAAAAGCAATATTTTCCTTCAGTATAACTTGATTCTGTACTCTTAGCTTTTCTTGATGTATATGAATTGTTATATTCATAACTTTGGACATAGTCTTCATATGTCTGCATCAGGTTTGACTTCCAGGTTATCTAAATGAGCTTCCATAAGGAGAAACACTCACTCTGCAGAAAGTTTTTCTCTACCTTTTTGGTAGTGGGTCCAAGAAAGAAAGATTTCACATTTTGTCAAGATAACTTTCTATGTTGCCTTTATTAGATTTTTTATTACTTAGGAAAACTAAGCTGTAAAAGGGTTAAGGTTTTTATATCTACGTAACTTTCTGGACTGCTTGTAGAGTCTTTTGACTATCATTCTTTTTAAATAAATAACTATTATTTTACAGTGACCTGTTATTCTGTTTTGATCTAGTGTTTTGAGCTTTTTAACATCTTTGAAAAACTTCCCTAAAATCAAATCCTAAATTGAGTCTTTTTGACCTAGAATTAACTTTAGGATTTTTCAGTTGAGCCCATGGAAAGCCTCAAAATCTATAAGTCATCTTGTAGAGATATTAGTTAGGCTTATTTAGTAAACTGTGTAGGAAACATTGTCAAATAAGTGATACGAGATCTTTTAGTTACATTTATGGGTATGTCGTTGATAATCACGTTTCAAAAATTACATAAATTCACAGAAATCTAATAAGTTAGACATATTAGATAGGTTCATCCTGTCACTGAGGAGCAGTTAAGCCTTACTGCATAATGGCTGGTCCCTGATGTTCTCAAAGAAAAATCTTGATCAGAAAAGGGAACTGTGAAAGGTGATCATACAAATTGGGTCATTTCTTATATTCAACAAAAACAAAGTTGAGAGTCCGGGGGAAAAAGCACTCAGAGCACATAATATAATGACATTGCACTAAGAATGTAATTATCTGCCAGGCTGGCTTCAGACATTGCCTGTTGTAATCTGAAATCAGTTTTATCTACTAACTACTGAAACAAACTGCTGCAACTCTAAGACGAGTTTTACCCCACTGTCACTCACCAAACTTTCTAGTGCCAATGAACTTTCAGAATAACACGTAACAGTTCTCCTTTTTATAAAACCTCCAACCTTCTTTGTTCTTCAGACATCCTAAAGACTGAAGACTAAAATAAAATGTTTTGTGTGTGGCCAGAATTGCAATTCTTGCTTCCCAAATAAAGTGTTTTAAATTCAGAGATTCATCTCTATATTTTGACTTCAACATTATCAATAAAAACACGTTTCTGTTCATGTCTTCCACTGAGAAACATAATGCCTTTTGCATCTTAACTAAGCACTTATCACACACTGTGGCCATAACTTTTGCAGTTTTAGGTGCAACGGCAAAACTAACATGAATTTTTCTTTCTTCACAATTGCACAGGTTGAAGATCTTTCTTACTTTAGATCTTAGAAGTCTCAACCTATTTTTTTCTTTCCTTATTAAGTTGAGAACTTTCATTTTTTTCACTTAAAGGAAGCACTTCACAGCTTCTCATTGGCATATCTGAATTGCCAGCATCACTACTCTTGCACTTTGGGGCCATTATTAAGCAAAACAGAGTTCACTGGAACACACAGTGTAACACCGCAACAGTCAATCTGATAGCCAAGAAGGCCACCAAGTGGCTAAGTAATGGGCGTGGAATGCCTACAGTGTGGGCATTCTGGATGAAGGGATGATTCATATGCTGGGATGTGAGGACAAAGCAGGAACGTGCTAGATTTAATCATGTTACTCAGAATGTTGCACAATTTTAAACCTAAGAATTATTTATTTCTAGAAATTTTTACTTAATATTTTTGGACTGTGATTGACAGTTGGTAAATGAAATCACGGAAAATGAAACTGTGGATAAGGAGGACTATGTTAGTTCCATCCTGTCTTAGGACTTCTGTAGATTTGTGGCAACCACCACAAACAAGATACAGACTGTTCTATCACCACAAAGATCTCCCTGTTGCTACCCCCTTATAATTATACCCACCGCCTTTCCCATACCACCCCTAGCCCCTCATAACCAGCAATGTTTCCCATCTATGTAATTTTGTCATTTAAAAAATGTTATATGAATGGAACCATATAAAATATGACCTTTTAGATTGGCTTTTTTCACTTAACATAATGCCTCTGACATCCATCCAAGTTTTTTAATGTATCGATAGTCAGTGCCTTTTCATTACTGAGTATTATTGCATGGTATGGATGCACAAGAGTATCACAGTTTATTTGGCCATTCCCCTATTGAGGGACATTTTGGTTGTTTCCAGTGTTTGGCTATTACAGCAAAGCTGCTATGAACAATTAGTGTATAGGTTTTTGTGTGAACATAAGTTTTTATTTTCTCTAGGATAAATGCCCAGAAGTGTGACTGTTGGGACATATGGTAAGCGTATGTTTAGTTTTTTTGGAAACTGCTAAACAGTCTTCCAGAGTGGTTGTATCATTTTATATTCCTACCAGCAGTGTATGAGAGATGCAATTTTTCCATATCCTCACCAACATCGGTATTGTCACTATTTTTTATTTTCGATTTTCTAATAGGTATGCAGTGATATCTTATTGTGGTTTTAATTTGGGACATCTTTTCATATACCTGTACTTACTTGTTACCTGGATATCCTCTTCGGTGAAAGGTCTTTCCATGTCTTTTGACCATTTTAAAATTTGCCCATTTAAAATTTTTAAAATGTTGAGTTTTGAGAGCTCTTTTTTATACTAGACATGGATCCATTGTTAGATATGTGGTTTGGGAACATTTTATCCCAGTTTGTAGCTTGTATTTTCATCCTCTTACTCTTCCTCAAAGCAAAAGTTTTTAATTTTAAAGAGGTCCAATTTATCACTTTTTTTCTTGTATGCATCGTGTTTTTGGCGTCGTGTCTAAGAACTTTACCAAGCCCTATATTTTCTCCTATGCTATCTTCTAAAAATGTTATAGTATTACATTAATTCTGTAATTTATTTTGAGTCACCTACATTGGGGTTCATTTTTCTTGTATCTAGTTGCTCAAGCACCATTTGTTTCAAAAGACTATCTTTCCTTCATTGAATTGCTTTTGCACCTCTGTCAAAAATTAGTTCATTGTACTTGTATGAAGCTATTTCTGAGTTCTCTATTCTGCTCCATTGATCTATATATCTATCCTTCCACCAATATCATCTAGTCTTCATTAGTGTAGCTAGGCAATAAGTCCTGAAATAAGGTAGAATGATCCTTTCCACTTTTTGTCCAGAATTGTTTTAGCTATTCTAGTTTGTCTTTCCATATACATTTTAGAATAATCTTGTCTGTATCTAATGATGCATTGGAGATTTTGATAGGAATTGCTTTAAACTTGTATGCCAGTTTGGGAAGAACTGCTGTCATTACTACATTGACTTTTCTAATCCATGCATACAGAATCTCTCTCTACTTATTTAGAAATCTCTCTTAATATTTTTATTAGCATTCTGTAATTTCAGCATATAAATCCGGTACATGTTTTGTTAGGCTTACAGCTAAACATTTCTTTTTTTGAGTAACTCTAAATGGTATTGTAGTTTTTGTTTCTATGAGTTCACTGATAATATATAAAAATATAATTGATTTTTCTGTTTGTCTTATACCCTGCAACCTTGCTGAACTCAGTTTTTTTGTAAATTTCTTGGCATTTTCTACATAGATCGTTACGTCACCTATAAATGATGTGTGCCTTTTGTTTACTTTTCTTGTCTTTTCACACAGGCTAGACCATCCAATACTAAGTTAAAGAGCACTGGTGAATGTACACCCTTGTCTTATTCTTGTTCTTAAACAGAAACTATTCAGTCTCTCACCAGTAAGTATAATGTTGTATGTCTTTCTAGGTGCTGTTTATGAAACTGAGGAAGCTCTCCACTGTACTCAGTTTTCTGAGAGTTTTTATCATAAATGGGTGTGAATTTTATCTAATTATTTTTCTGTATCACTCAATGTTGTTTCTTCTAGACTTTCATATGATGGAATACATTTATTGATTTTCACATATTCAAATGGCCTTGTCTCTCTGGAATAAAGCCCACTTGTTTATGGTGTATAATTCTTCTCATATATCGCCGAATTCCATTTTTAATGTTTTGTTAAGAATTTTTGTGTCTATACTTATGAGAGATATTGGTGTATAGTTTTCTTTTTATGTACTGTAATGGTCTGGTTTTGATGTTAGATTAATAGTGACTTCAGAGAATAAATTGGGACCTTCTTTTCTATTTTTTCTGTTTTTCTGAAAAAGAATTTGTGAAATTAATGTTAGACTTCTTTAAAGGTTTGGTAGAATTCTCCAGTGAGACCATATGGGTCTAGAGATTTCTTTTTGAGATTTTAAGCTATCAATTAAGTTTCTTTAATAGTTACAGGACTATTCAAATTACCCATTTCCTATGGGGTGTGTTGTAACAGTTGATACTCTTTCAGAGAATTGGTCTGCTTCATTGAAGTTCTCAAGTCTATGTGTGTGGAGTTGTTTGTAGTAGTCCTTTATTATCCTCTTCATGTCTGCAGCATCTGTAATGGTATCTTCAGTTTAATTCCTGATATTTGTAATTTGTGACTTTTGTCTTTTTATTTCTTTGTCAACATTTCCGGAGGTTTACTGATCTTTTAAAAGGGACAGTTTTTCGTTTCACTGATTTTTTCTATTGTTTTTCTTTCTTCAATTTCATTAACTTTCTGCTTTTTTCTTTATTACTTCCTTCCTTCTGCTTGTTTTGGGTTTACTTTTCTCTTTTTCTCTAGTTTCTTGAAGTAGGAGTTTAGATTATTGATTTGAGATTCTTCAACATGATCCCATAGTTCCACATCTAACGTTCCCTTTTCAGGAAACCAAGGACAGTGTTCTTCCACTGCCCTGAATAGGGTGACCATATTTTCCATGGGCACCCGAGCTCCTCCCTGTTTTAACAGGAGTTTAATATAGCAGAGATGGCGTAATGTTTAGACTTCATGTGACCCATAGTTACCCCAGACAATACACAGATAACTCACCAATCATTAGGGAGCTGAACAAGCATTTCTGTGGACCCAACCGATGAACGTTTCTACGCACCTACCAAAAGGAATCGGGTTCCCACAAGCACTTAGGAAAACGAAAACCACGTTGGCGTGCCAGATATGGGGGGAACCCGCCCCCAGTATTTCAACGTACGTTCTTTCTATTTTCCATAAGTGTCGGCTGGCTGAGAAATAAAGAGAGACAGTACAAAGAGAGGAGTTTTACAGCTGGGCCGCCAGGGGTGACATCACATGTCGGTAGGACCATGCTGCCCACCTGAGTCTCAGACCAGCAAGTTTTTATTAAGGATTTCAAAAGGGGAAGGGGTGTAAAAACAGGGAGTAGGTACGAAGATCACATGCTTCAAAGGGCAAAAAGCAGAACCACTAATAAGGGTCTAACAAAACCTAAGTGTCCATCAACAGATGAATAAAGAAAATGTGGTGCATATACACAATGGAGTACTATTCAGCCACAAAATGAATGAGATCCTGTCATTTGCAATAACATGGATGAAAATGGAGGTCCTTAAGTGAAATAAGCCAGTCACAGAAAGACAAACTTCACATGTTCTTAGTTAATTGTGGGAGCTAAAAATTTAGAACAACTGAATTCATGGAGACAGATAGGATAGTGATGGTTACCAGAGGCTGGAAAGGGTAATAACAGGGAGCAGGGGAAAGTGGGGATGGTTAATGGGTACAAAAACAATAGAAAGAATGAATAAGACCTAGTATGTGTTAGCACAACAGGGTGACTATAGTAAAAAATAATTTAATTGTACATTTAACAATAACTAAAAGAGTGTAATTGAATTGTTTGTAACACAAAAGGTAAATACTTGAGGGGACAGACACCCATTCACCCTGATGTGATTATTACACATTGCAAGCCTATATCAAAATATCTCATGGAACCCATAAATATATACATCTTCTATGTACCCCCCAAAATTAAAAATGAAACATTAAAAAAATAAATTTTAGCTTGTGCTATTATTATTATTACTCAGAAGATTTCCTTATTCTCAAACAAAGATGAAGAAGCATCCTATTTGGCAGTTAGTCCAATGTGAAGTTAATCTAGGGGCAAATTTAGAGACAAACATAACAGAGAAAGGAACACAAATATTTATAGACTCCTCCTGACTTTTCCTGCAGTAAAGACAGTTTTATACATATTTAGAAAACCAATACTACTCCTAAAGTTCCTCAGGTAAAAATATAAAGTAAAAAGCACTCATTATTCTCTTCTACTATAATAGCAAAAAATAGCATTTTTACTTTTTAAATTATGTTTTCTAATTCCTTCCATCACTCATCCACAAGACCTACTTGAGCAGATCTTTCCTGCCCAAATAGTTATAGTTATATCAACAGTATAGTTATATTAACAATAGAGAGCTGGTTCCCTCAGCAAATGAGCACTTCTATGCAAATGAAATCTTTAAATATCTACACAGATCATCTGTAGTATATCCATGTCTTTTAAATATCATGTTAGCACAGGTTAATTTTTTCCTTCCAAAAATATTTCTATTTCTAGTAGATACACCATATTTAGTTGATTTCTAAACAATTCCCTCTTAGCAGTAATTCCCAAACTTCACTAAATGTTTAAAGTTTTTATTCATTTTAAAATAAAGCATTTATGACTCGAAGTTGTTTTTCCCTCATGTACATTAATAACCCACCAGCATGTCTGCTGAGAGCCTCTGATCACTTGGATTGCTGAGGCAGAACAAGGAGCAGAAAGCAACGGATAATATCTCACCATAAACCCAAAACAAATGTCTGAATTTCATTGCTGACATAGTGGAATTTTCCTCAGTAACTTCAATGACAGGTTAATTATGTAGGGCATCTTACCGTAAATATGTCCTTAGACACATTTTTCTTGTAGGTCATCTTTAAGTAGGAGAAGGCCAATAAGGACAGTAAATGTTTAATTGTAGGACATGGTTGAAATATAAAATTTATTTTTTAAATCTTTTTGTCTCCAGCATAAATTGAACAAGGGTAAAATGGTAAAAAGGAAATTCCAGATATCATGTTTAACTTTGTAAAGTGGGCCAGGCGCGGTGGCTCACGCCTGTAATCCCAGCACTTTGGGAGGCCGAGGCGGGCGGATCACAAGGTCAGGAGATCAAGACCATCCTGGCTAACATGGTGAAACCCCGTCTCTACTAAAAATACAAAAAATTAGCCGGGCGCAGTGGCGGGCGCCTGTAGTCTCAGCTACTCGGGAGGCTGAGGCAGGAGAGTGGCGTGAATCTGGGAGGCGGAGCTTGCAGTGAGCCGAGATCGCGGCCACTGCACTCCAGCCTGGGGGACAGAGCGAGACTCCGTCTCAAAACAAAACAAAACAAAAAGGTGTCCAGGATTCTACACAGTTCCATGTAATAGTTGATGCTGCCATTGTCATAAGGTCACTGTATTAATTTGTTCTCACACTGCTCTGAAGATACTACCTGAGACTGGGTAATTTATAAAGAAAAAAAAGGTTTAATTACTCAGTTCTGCATGGCTAGGGAAGCCGTGGGAAACTTACAATCATGACAGAAGGCACCTCTTCACAGGGTGGCAGGAGAGAGAAGAAGCAAGCAAGAGAGGAACTATCAAACACTTATAAATACATCAGATGTCGTGAGAACTCACTCGCTATCATGAGAACAGCATGAAGGAACTGCCCCCATGATCCAATTACCACCAGGTCTCTCCCTCAACACTTGGGGATTACAATTCAAGGTGAGATTTGGGTGGGGACACAAAGGTTAACCTTATCAGTGATCCAAGTCAGAAGCTTGGGAATAATCCACATCATCATCAAAATTGAATTCATCACCAAGTCCTATAGATTTTACCTGTTAAACATCTCTCCAATCAGTGCTCTTCTCTTTATTCTTACAATCTTTGCTCCAGATCTTCCTTCCAGGATTACCTGCATACCCTGCATTCAATAACTTCAATTATTCTCACCTGTAGTCCTGACCTCTTCAGATCCATCCTCCATACAGGACTGGACTCAAAATTAAAATCTGATCATATCACAATTTGCCTAAGACTTTCCCATGTCTCTTGATAACCAAAATCCAAATTGCTTACCACAACATACAAGATCACTCAAAATCTGGTACCTGCCTATCTCTCTAGCTTTATCCTTTGTCATTTCTGCCTCACACCTTAGAACCCAGCAAGAATTCGCTATTTTTAGTTCTCCACACAGCACACTTTCCTCACTTCCATACCATTGCTCAAGTCCTCTCCCTTGCCAGAGTACTCTCTTTACCTCCTTTCTCTCACTTTCTCTGTATTGGCCAAGGGCTGAGGACTCTTTATGACTCAGCTTAGGAGTCATTTCCTGGAGGAGGCATGTGCTGACCACACCCTTCCCTCCCATTAGGTGCCCTCTCAGTGCTTCCTTGATTCTTTGGTCACATCACACACACCAACTACATCGTCCATCTACATGGCTGTCTCTCTCGTTGGGCCATGGGTTCTTCGGGACAATGATGGTTAATCACATTGCTATCTCCAGCACCTAGCACAGTGCCTAGCACTCAGCAGATGTTCAATAAATGTTTTTGAATGAATAAGGGCGTAAATGTGATCCAGAAGATAGATTTTAAGTACATGGAAAATCATAATTACATTGTAACCACACTGAGAAATGTGGATTTACTTACTTATGTATCACTAGCAAGAGTACCAGCAAAGTTTTAAATTTTTTTCCATGACCTCTACTAAAGCTGAAATACTGTTTTATTTCTTTTCCAGTATAGAAAACAGGGAAAGGGAGGCTAACATCAGCAGCAGCGTGAAAATAGTTTACAACGAAAATGTGTGCTGTAATCAACTTGGACTGATTAAGTCCAAGTCTGAGATGCTTGATAAGTAACAACTGGAACAATGGAGACAGCAATGGCATTTTCATACCCTATGCTGCTGGGAGTCACATGTCAGATACACAGCTATCTACCTTGATAAAAATGGTCTAGGAACTCTAAGGTTGATTCTAGAAGAAACTAAACCCTGGACGTTAGTGTCCAAGTATGCAACTGCATCCCTTGGATCCTTCTTTCCCTCAATTCCCTCAGTGATTACCAATATCACTCCTTGCCACCCACCACTACTCTTCTCTTTTCATTACTGTGGCACAAGTGGGGATGCATAGCCTTTACTTTGCTTTCTTATAGCACTGTCAGAATATTCAAGCGAACTTCGCTAAAGGATAGCAAAAAAGGAATTATGCATAAAGTACAATGATTCTGTTACAGGATATTTTGGGTGTCACTTTTCTGGCAGGAAACCTCTGTGGCTGGTGGCACCTTTGCCTGAGATTTGCTCAGGTCCCCTGGGCTTATTCCACCCACTTGGCCTGGCAGGCGGCACTCAGCTCACACTACTGGCCTGGATCCCATGCCTGCCAATGGTGAGCCAGGTGTGGAAGGACAAGGGGTATGTGAGCGAGCAAGCATGGGGTTCAGCCACTGCACACAGTCAGGTACACTGGCTGCTGCAGCAGGGTGGGCAGCTCCAGGTGCTGGCACAGGCGCCGGCTCTCTGCAAGGCTACAACTGGACCAGGCACCCTGCAAGCAGCTTCCACGGCTGCCACCAGGGAATGTGGTGTTGCCCAGAAGCTTGGAGACTCCAGGAACCGCAGGGCCCCTAAGAGGGAGTCACAACCCAGGCTTGGGGAGCTCCCAGGTCTGGGGTCCCTGAAGGGCTACAGTTCTTTCCTTTTCACCCGCAACGTGGTGAGCAAGGGGTGTGTTTCAGCCCTGTTTGTCTTACAGCTTTTTCAGCCCTGCCATTCAGTAGGTCCTGAGTTCTTCTCCTGCATCCAGGAAGAATGAGGTATGTGGATACGAGAAGGGTGAGCAAGGCAAAGGAGGTTTATTGAGTGACACAATAGCTCAGAGGAGGCCTTGGAGTGTGTAGCTCCTCTCTGCAGACAGGTCCTCCTGATGTCTCTGCAGCTCTCCACAGAAAGGAGGCCCTGGAGTGGGTAGCTCCTCTAGCTTGTCCTCCTAACATATGCTCAGCCCCATCCTTATGATCTCATTAATCTTAATTACCTCCTTGTAGGCCCTGTCTCCAAATATAGTCACATGTAG
This sequence comes from Mandrillus leucophaeus, assembly GCF_000951045.1. Classification (NCBI taxonomy): domain Eukaryota; kingdom Metazoa; phylum Chordata; class Mammalia; order Primates; family Cercopithecidae; genus Mandrillus; species Mandrillus leucophaeus. The sequence continues at coordinate 6,057,454 of NW_012101587.1, read as the reverse complement.
GGGGGTTAAGCTTCAACATATGAATTAGGGGAGACACATGACTCAATCTATAGCAGATAAAAACCAAAGCAAAGGAAAACCAAGGTGGTAAAGTAAGATAAAACAAGAGTAAAGTTAGTAAGAAGATGAACTAACATTCAGTAAGTGTTAATTATGTGGAAATATTTCCAAACATTTTATATACATATATACATTATCTCATTTAATCCTAACAAGAAGACTCTGAGCTAGTGACTATCATTTCCATGTGTCATATGGTCAAATAGCATCTTAGAGAAGCAAACTATCAGGCCGAAGGACACATAGTAAACGTGACTAGTATTAAAACCAGAGCCTCCATAGCCTGTTTTATACTTCTTCCCATGGTTTTAGTATCAACTATAACTGACACTTAAATTGTCCTTATATCAAGCATTGATGTAAGTATGCTATGTATTTAATGTGCATTAACTCCTTTATTATGTTAAGGGGTATATTATCACCCTAAAAAATACTATTATAATCCCTGTTTTTAAGGTAATGAAACTGCAGTACAGAGAGGCTAAGTTTCCTACCTTAACATCACATAGCTAGTAATTGGCAGAACCAGGATTCAAATCCAGGCAGCCTGGCCCCAAAGACCATGCTCTTAACCACTAAACAACAGCTCCTCTCATGCAAATATAAAGATGCATTTCCTCAAGTCCTGCACAATTGCTCAAAGTGGATCTCAAATTTGGTTTTGAGCTTATCGGCTAAATCGAAGATGGTAGCAAGATTCAGAATTCATGACATAAAATCGTACCAGTTTCTCACAGGCATAATATAAAAGCTTGGGAGACATCTGCCTGTGAATCCATTCAATAAATATCTGTTAAGCACCTTTTATGTGATTAGAAATGGCCTATTTGGTATTTGGTAATGTGAACATAATTTAAAACTTCAGACCAGGCACTGTGACTCACGTCTGTAATCCCAGCACTTTGGGAGGCCGAGGCGGGCAGATCGCGAGGTCAGGAGTTCAAGACCAGCCTGGTCAATATGGTGAAACCCCGTCTCTACTAAAAAGTACAAAAATTAGCCAGGCATGGTGGCGCGCACCTGTAGTCCCAGCTACTTGGGAGGCGGAGGCAGGAGAAATGCAGGAACCTGGGAGGCGGAGGTTGCAGTGAGCCGAGATCGTGCCATGGCACTCCAGCCTGGGAGACAGGGCAAGACTCCATCTCAAAACAAACAAACAAACAAACAAACTTCAAATGCCTTTAATTCTGCCTTGGTTAAAAATATTGTTAAAACCAGGGGCCATAAGTTCAATAGCACAGATATTAAGAACAGAAAGTGTTGATACATGTGCTTTTGGGAATAAAGAACACTCGGCTTCCCTTTGTTTAGATACATAGGAAAGGCTAGTGAATATCCACAGTTATCACAAAATTTAAATTGAATCTATACTTTTTACCTGTCTTCATAGAACAGAGGGGTTTCTTTCCCCATGTGTATATACCAAGTAGGACAAAGAGATTTTCTGGCTTGTTTGATTAAAAGGTTTGTTTTAATAATTCCAAAGACTGTGACATAAAACCTTCAGACTGTAAGTGTTAAATTTGAGACATTACATTTGTTAGGCTATTTCAGAAGATTGTGTTTTGTTCAATTAATGTAAAGTGTATTTGTCTTAGGAGGCTGATTTGTCTAAACAACCTTGTGATACTCATTTACTATGATCTCACATAAGTAACCAAAGAATTATAAATATCGAACACATTCTTATTGATAGGAGGATATCTAAAAACATTCCTCTTTGCCAAAAATTATTTTGCAAATAAAACAGGTAAATGACTCTAACTGATTAGACATTAAACACAATATAAAATCTCATTCTTTCACAATACCACATCTGGGAGCTGGGCAGATGTGGGATTGAAAAGTAGCAAATCTCTGACTTAATGAAAATTTCCTGAAATTCCACCCATGAGGTTCCTTGTCATCTCCCCGACCTCATACTAGGGTGTCCTGGATCCAGTGTGAGGGTTCCTTTTCTTCCTACATGCACTCTCTTGGAGATCCAATCTGGTCTAGGGTTTTAAAAAACATCTATTAGATGCAGATCTTTCCCCAGCACTCTTCTTGTTCCTCTTCATTTCTCAATCTCAACAACTCCAAACTTGCTCCTCTTAGTCTTCCCCTTTGTAATTAATGGCAACCCAATCCTTCTGAATTCTTAGTATAAAAACCCTGGAGTGATGCTTGATTCCTCTCCCTCTCTCTCAGACCCCACATCAATCCATATCCAAATCCTATTAAATCTAATTTCAAAGTATATCCAGAATCCAATCCCATCCCATCCTCTCCACTGCCACTGCTCTGATCCAAGCCACCTCTTTCCTTACTGCCATTGCCTCCTAACTGCTTTTCATCCTTTCTCTGTCCCCTTCAGTCCATTCCAGCACAGTAGGCTGGATGCACCTTTAATACTTTTCATGGCTTATCGGGCCTAACCCTGTCTGGCTCTCTGTATCTCCTCCGGTCTCAGGGAGCCACTTCTTTCCTGCTCTACTGCAGCCAGATGGTGCCCCTCCTGCCCTGGTCTTTTATAGGATTCCCTCTCTCATAACAAACATTCTCCCCTGAGACATGCACGAGGCTGCCCACTCTCGCCTTCATGTCTTTCTCAAACATCCCCTTCTCCACGAGGCCTTCCTGACCATGCTATTAAACCTAACGACTTCTCCTTGGCACTCCCCGCCTCCCTACCCTACTTAATGTTTTTCCAACGCACCTATCGCCATCTGCCATACTAAGATTTTGCATATTTATCTTGCTCATCTGTTTTCCAACTCCCATTTAAAATGTGCGTCCCACGAAGACTGGGAATGCTGTTTGCCTAGTGCTCTAGCAGCAGCCCCTAGAAATGCATCTGCACTACGGTAGGCGCTTCGGGCATTTGCTCCCACGAGCTTGCACCACCACGCTTCCCCTCCACACCAGGCATGAAGATGTTCCAGTCATGGAGATTGCCACCACTAAAGGAACTGCAGAAGCTGTGAAGTCGAGCATGAGAATCTGAGGGGAAACGTGCGGAGGCGAGAGGCTGGGCAGCCCTGTGCAGCACGCAGTTAGCCGGGGCTTCAGCGCTGGAGCTCCCCGTTGGACTTGTGGCACTGATCCAGCTTCCCCGTCTTGGAGGGTGGCCAGAACCTTGTGTCCCGGCCTCACCCACACCTGCTTGGGCTGCGAGACGCTCTCAGGGATTCACCGAGTCATCCATGGCCGGCTTTGGTCGGTTCCTGCGTTGGCGGGAAAAGCTGACCTGCATTGCCTGCCAGGAGCGCAAGGCTTGCAGGGCATGCTGGGAGAGCGCAGGGCACGCTGGGAAAGCGCGGGGAATGCTGGGATTGGCTCCTGAGGGCCGCGAGGAAAGCCAGGAGCCAGGAGCGTCTCCTGAGGGTGGCGAGGAGGGAGCTGAGGCGCGCGGGCTCTCAGTCGACGCCTCGCAGAAACCAGGAGGCCTGGCCTGGGGGGCAGCTGCTTGAAGGAGGCAGAGCGGAAGCGAGGGAGGCCGCTGGAGGCCCTGCCGCCCGCCCGCCCTTTCCTCCCGCTGAGGAGAAAGCCGGCATATCTGCAGTGCAGCAGGCCGCGGGCGTTGGAAGCGTTGCTTTTCCGGTTTGTAAGACCGTTTTCCCGATTCTCTTCCCCACGGTTGCGGAGCAGCAGGTCAGGGCCGCTCTGAGGGCAGGATCCCGGTGCCGGCGCCCTGAGGACGCTGGTTTGGATCAGAAAAAAAAAATTGTGTTCATCTGTAAAGACCCATGAGTCCCAGTTTTTCGGGCATTTTATTATATTGGAAATGTATAGAAAAACCTTTTGAAATGGATTCAGCCGAACAAAGACCTTAGATGGGTTTCCACT